>NC_058086.1:67276463-67592422 GCF_014858855.1 Bufo gargarizans | reverse complement strand
AGACACATGTGGGCTATTGTGGGCTTTGTTACATCAATGATATAGTAATTTTCAGTAAGTATAGACTATAGGAGTAAGGTATTCAAAAATTACAAGTGTACAGTTGTAAGCGGGTGACCAGGTGAAATAAAGACTATGGTGGCACCATCCTGCCCTAGTAAGAAGATCAGCTCTTGAGCACAAATTGTGCAGAGAGAGGAACATTCAATAACACAGTACAATTTAATTATTTGGTCGATGTGCTGTATACAGTACTTTCCATATAATGAATGTGAGACTTCATTGATAATTAATATGTTACAAATAAAACCCACACAAGCTCTGGTTTTGCCCTTAGGTCAACTATTGAAATGCAAGAATACTATCACTGGCGTCCAAATTGGACAAGAACCAGCCATTTGACGTTTCCGCTTTGCATGCAATTTATTCCATAACATATTTATGATATTTGAGAGATAATCATTTAAGTGCCAACAACACAGTTCATGCAAACTGACTGTGTGTAGTCCAAGCAATAATGATCATGGAGCGATACATTCCAGCATATCCCCAATACATGGCCCATCCCCAATTCTGTCTCCCATTTTGAGATGTGAGAAAAAGAATGTGTATTGGTGCTAATCTAAATTTGCTGACCCTGCTCTCCTCCAAGACAGGACCTGCAAATGGTAACCATACTATGTCAAAACAGACAAGAGAAGGGCTGTTATGACAGTCATAAGCAAATTCTGATATAAAAAACAAACACAATAACAACAAGGAATATATGAACTAATGCTATATTCACTATAGAACTGAATGTGAGGTACAGTATTTATCAAATGTATCATTTGTGCCTATCCACCACAGCAAGGTGACCTGTTTTAGATGGGACACTATATAATGATACCTCTCTTTGTGCCAACTGGCCTAATGAATTAAGGGAGAGCAGGCTCCACATATATACTGAACTTACTCTGGAATGTGTGAGGGTGCAGCCTTTCTTCCTTTGGCCTGCTGCCTGGCGTAGATTGAGGTGCCCTTGATGTTCAATGTTTTGCTGGGTGCAAGACAGGACTGGTGAATGATGAAGACAATGATCAGCCCGGCTATATATTTTTTGTTATGGTGATGCTCCATGCCAGCTGCTCTCCGTGGTGGGCCTGGGCTTCTGGAAAACCACAGAAATAAGATAATAATGCACTTATTAAAGCAGATGCAAGCACTATATATGGACTAAGTCCTCACTCTGATATGATAATGTCTGAGACACTTAGTCAATATATTTTGATCAAAACACATCTAAGCCCGCCTACCGAGCGTCAAGGTGGTCTCAGGTCAGGCGGGTCCTACGCTAAACCTACCTAAGCCGTTGGGCTTCTATGTTCAGGAGCGCAGACGCCGCACATATGGTGTGCTGCTCCTAGTCACCTCCATGTGCATCAAGCAACCAATGGGAGGAGGAGCAAGCACAACCATATGTACAACCTAATTAAGGCGCTCATTGGATAGGGGAGGGGGGCAAAAGTGCAGAGGAATGCTACTCCCAAGATACTAGGTGCGCATTCACACTTGAAGGTGCCACTCCCTCAAGCAAACACTACATAAACAAAAAAATCACAGAAAAAACTAAGATAAAAACATCCTGCACGATATGATACAAATTTGCGGATGTCCCTGGCCATATTATTGAAGAAAACCAAAGAAATAAGATAATAATGCACTTATTAAAGCAGATGCAAGCACTATATATGGACTAAGGCCTCATTCCATATGTGCGGCGTCTGCGCTCCTGAACATAGAAGCCCAACGGCTTAGGTAGGTTTAGCGTAGGACCCGCCTGACCTGAGACCACCTTGACGCTCGGTAGGCGGGCTTAGATGTGTTTTGATCAAAATATATTGACTAAGTGTCTCAGACATTATCATATCAGAGTGAGGACTTAGTCCATATATAATGCTTGCCTCTGCTTTAATAAGTGCATTATTATCTTATTTCTGTGGTTTTCTTCAATAATATGGCCAGGGACATCCGCAAATTTGTATCATATCGTGCAGGATGTTTTTATCTTAGTTTTTTCTGTGATTTTTTTGTTTGGGCATGGGCTTCTGCATCACTCACCTAGATTCTTCCTGACCACTGGACTCCAGCAAGCCATAGCTCCTTCTTGTGTGTGTATTATAGAGACTTTTCGCTGCATGGAGTTAAAGCCCTTTGTGATCCTGTTCTCAGCTGTTTGAATAATGAGTTAATTGACTCACCTATTTAGTTGTTCTTCTGACCTCACTAACTTGCCTGAGCAATTAGGTTCCTAGCTTTCTAAGTTCCTTGCAAATGTGTACTGTTTCCTGATGTCTGCTCATTTACTGACCTGTGCCTGTTTACCATTGTGACCCTCTGCTGCCAGCCTTGACCTTAGACCTGTTTCATGGAATTGCATGTACTCTGCTTGTCCTGACCTCTTCCTTTTACTGACAAAGTGGTTTGCCTAATCCCTCAGTACCATGTGCGGGTGTCTCTGAGTGGCCCAGTGGCTCCCTTGCAGTAAAGGCCAGATTCCTATATAGGTGTTAAAGGGTGAATACCAGCGAGCCACCAGCATAATTCCCTTAGGTCTAGCCCAAAGTCAAACCAGTTGGTTGGCACAGTGGTCCATATCCACTACCCATAATCTAAAGTACTGTAACTGATGTGGTTTTCACAGCAGAAAGTCTCACAGGTGATCACCTCATAACTGTCCAAGCTGTAGATATGTTGGTGCTTTTGGGATTCAAAGAGTAGCTTTAGGGCAGTTTCAAACATAGTTCTTTTTGGCAAAGAAAATTCTACTGTAGTTTCTTTTTCAGGTGGAGCCAGACGTGGACCCAGCAGGAAGTTATAAGTCCTTTCTTTATATTTACGATTCATTTTTGAATACACTTCAGGTTTTGGCTCAAAGAACTATATAAAAAAACTGCAACAAAACCTGTCAAAACACACTGCATGAAACCACCCTATAGGATTAGAAAAATAAAAGAATAAAAAGAGCTTCAGCAAACAGCTCTTCTATACTTGGGCAATGTCTGGTAATGCAGCTGTCCTATTGATGTGAGCTGGAATTAGTTGCAATACTAGACTCAGGCCCATCTTAAAGTGGTTCTCCAGCATCTATCCTCACCCAGCACTGCCACTGATCAGCTGTTTCCAGCCCGTAGATGACTCTTTCTGCTCTGGGTTCTGTCCACTGTGACTGCCGAAAACACCTGATTGGTGGGGTGTCAGGTGTCGAACACCCACAATATGATATTGTAGAAACTGGAAAACCCTTGAAATAATTGTAGAAACCACAACCCCCTTTTAAACTACTGTATAACAAAACCTTGTGTACCTTTCTAATATACAGTACTTGGTGTATTATCCCCTCACTATTTTTAAGATTTCAATTTTCTGCAACAAAATGGACATGTTTGTATTTAAATCCAAATTCTGAAAAACCTACTGAGGACTGCTGAAGAGCTGTCATAATTGTATCCAGTCTAGGCAATCCTCTGAGCTGCAAATCCTCCAGGCGGATACTCTATACTTACCTTGATACATTGTAGCAAACTATTGTCACAGTAGATAAATTTGTCCTTTTGTTTTTCGCTCACATGTCCTTAACTATATACAAAAGTAAAAAGCCTCTGGATGTAAGAGCCCAAAGAGATCTAAAAAAACGTTATAATATTTCATAACAAAAACCCTTTAAGACATCAGAAAAATATTGTAGTAACAGAGTATTACAAACATGCTACAGCTGCCTAAATTATATATTTATATCTAAGGTAATCACTGCTGGGTCCACAAAGTTCTCTAAAGTTCTAAGAGATGTTGTCTGACTTCCTATTTCTGAAGAAAATGGTCTGTCAAACATGTCTCCAGACAATAAGCGATTGTGATCTTCTGCAATCTGCACAAATGAAACTTTTTTATGGCTCAAGGCTTGATTGCTAGTTCACTCCATAACTCAATCTTTGAGAGCTCGGATGAAGGTCAGTAAATGAGAGGCAGATCTTAAATCTTCAAAGTCATGACACGAACAAAATGAATTCTTACGAGAGGCTAAGTAATTATATTACCTTTTGGATGTGAAATGAAAATGGTCTTCTGGACAAGCACAGTTGAGGAGTCAAGGGTCCGTGTTGTCGATTAGATGTTCAAGAGTACAGATGAGCTAATCGAAGCTGACGAAGTGGAATTTGATCCGAATTTCAGGAAAAATTTGATTTGCACCGAAGCCGAATTTCCTCATGCTTCATGGTAACAAATACATTTTTTTCCTAAAATGGCTGCTGCACGTGTGAGGACATGGAGCAAGGAACTCTGGGAAGGGGGGGGTCACCCATAATGCCATGCATGCAGCCGATCAGCAGCCAGCCCTGTGATGTCACAGCCCTATAAATAGCCTCAGCCATCTTGGATTCTACCATTTTTCAGTGTACTTAGTGCAGGGAAAGACTTCAGCAGGCACTAGGGACAGTGCTAGAAAAAACTTCATTGTGCTAAAAAAAACAATTTACAAGTGCATGGAAAGATTATTCAAGGTGTAGGGAAAGGATAGCGAGGAATCATTCCACAGCATTTATGTTGAACAGGGTTCAGTAGGGGAGGTTACAGCTTGGGTAATAGGAACAATTACATTGATACAGGTATTACCAGGGTTTATTACAAGGAAATATTTCTCTTATTTGCCCTTGTGCGGTGCAGTTATATGTTTTAAAGCATTTTTTGGTTTGTATTAGTGGGGAAAAAAGGGCTTATTAGCTGTGGTGTGGTGAAGTGCTAAAATTACAGCACTTTTTGATGTGTATTAGTGGCAAAAGTAAAATATATTTGCCGTTCAGCGGTGCAGTTATATGTTCTAAAGCCTTTTGTGGCGTGTATTAGTGGCAAAAGAAAAATATATTTGCCGTTCAGCGGTGCAGTTATATGTTCTAAAGCCCTTTTTTGTGTGTATTAGTGGGAAAAAAGGCTTATTAGCCCGTTGTGTCGCGGTGAAGTGAGAAAATTACTGACTTTTTTGGGGTGTTTTAATTTCCTTTTTATTTCATTATTTGATCTAACATTATGTCAGATAGAGAAGTGCCAGGCCCTGCACATGGGAGTGACAGAGGCCTAAATGTTTCTGGCGCAGGCAGAGGTCGCATCAGAGTAAGGGGCCTTGGCAACAGGGGTCACTTTGAGAGGCCTGAGCTCCCAGTGTCAGCTAGCTGTCGTGTCTTGATCAGCAACCCAGCGGTTCTTGAATGGTTGACTTGATCTTCGACACCCCCGGCCAAGAGTCAGTGGGTTTGTCAGACACAACCCTTAGTTGGTATGGCCCGGGAGCAGGCCCTGTGCCCTCACCTGTCCTCAACCTGCCTCTGTCCTTTTTCTGTTTTCTCAGCCAGAGAAGTATTGTATGCTGTGGGCTCAGCTCCACTATACAGTGAGGATGAGCTACTAGAAGACAGCAGCTACTGGAAAACCAAGATGTGGAGGAGACATCCGCCGCTTCCTCCACTAGGTGGGCAAGTAGTGATGAGGAGAGTGGCGTGGGAGCTGGTGTTGCGAGCAGTCAGGCTCCTGACCCAGAGACGGTTGAGGAGGACATCAGTGACGTGCAGATAGTACTCGATGATGATGATGTAGCTGATCGCACTTGGGAGCCGGGTGATGAAGGGGCTTCATCATCATCAGAAGAGGGTGGCAACTTGCCCGTGAGGCAGCAGCGGAGCCAGAAAGTCGCTAGCATGGCCGGGAGTCAGCAGGGTGGCAGCAGTGGGAGGTCGGGAGCCAAATGTGCCCGGGGTAGACTACCCGCTTTGCAGGAGACTATCTGCCCAGGAAGTAGCAGTGCACGGGTTCACGGAGGCAGCAGTGGTAGCAGTCAGTCAATGCGTAGTGTTGGGGGTAAAATCACCTACTCGGCGGTGTGGCAGTTTTTTGTTAAGCCGCAGGAGGAGGTGAACATTGCCATATATAGAATCTGTGGGCAGAAGGTGAAGCGTGGCCAGGGTGTCAATGTTGGCACCACGGCCCTGCGTCAATATATGCAGCGTCAACATAAAGTGGCCTGGAAGAACCGTGGTTCAGTCATTCCGTCAGCAATCGATCACCGAAGTGATTGCCAAGAGACAACAGTATGTGTGCACTCATCCAATGTCTGAACGTGCTCTTGTCCAAGTTGCTGGTGCTGCAGTCCCTCCCTTTCCAAGTGGTGGACTCTGCACCTTTCAGAGAACTGATGGCTTGTCCTGAGCCGAGGTGGAGAGTCCCAAGCCGTCATTTCTTTGCCAAAAAGGCAGTACCAGCTCTGCACACACATGTAGAACAAATGGTGGGCCAGTACTTGAGCCTGTCGGTGTCTGTCAAAGTGCACGGCAGCGCCGACGTGTGGAGCTGTGATTATGGTCAGGGACAATACATGTCCTTTACTCCCACTGGGTGAATGTGGTTCCTGCACAGCCACACCAGCAACTTGGCCAGGTGATGCCACTTCCGCCTCCACGTTCTTATGCTGTTGGTCTTGCAACAATGTTCACCTCTTCCTCCTCATCCTCAACCGTGTCCTCAGCCTCCACTGCAGGGACAATTCACAGTACCCCTCCAGCATACCACATGTGCAGGGCACGGCGGTGTCACGTTGTTCTGCACCTCGTTTGCCTGGGCGAACGGAGTCACACAGGGAAGGAACTGCTTCGTGTCCTTCAAGAAATCGAATCCTGGCTTTCTCTGCGACAACTGAAAATCGGAACCATGGTGACTGACAAGGGGAAGGGCATGGGGTCGGCGCTGCGTCAAGGAGAACTGAGCCATGCCCTCTGCATTGCACACATGTTCAGTTTGGTTGTTAAGCGGTTCCTGAAGTCTTCCACCCATCTGCAAGACATCCTAAAAATGGCCAGTAAACTTTGCATGCACTTCAGCCACTCGTACACCGCAAAGCACACCCTTCTTGAGCTGCAGCAACAGAACGGCATCCCCAACATAGGCTGATCTGCGACGTTTCCACCCGTTGGCATTCCACCCTCCATATGTTGGACCGACTATATGAACAGAGACAGGCCATAAATGATTTCTTGATGATCCAAACGGACAGGAGTACTCCCCTGTGTAACTTCGATGTCAGCCAGTGGCAGCTCATGCGTGACACCTGCCATTTGCTCAGGCCCTTTGAGGAGGCCACGTTATTTGTCAGTCACCAGGACTACGGGATGAACGACGTCATTCCACTGCTTCATATGCTGGAACGGATGCTGGTAAATCTTGCTGGTCAGGGGACTGGAGACATGGTGCCTAGTTCTCACGACCACATGAGCCCTGTGGGGGCTGAACTGGAGGAGCAGGAGTACATTGGAGCACAAGCAATGTGTAGCGAAATGGGTGGTTTATACACAGGTGACAGGAGGGGAGGAGTATGAGCAGCCAGAGGAGCTACAGGGCGATGAGGAAGACAAGGCAGATGACCCAGACACACCATGGCAGTATGCAGTGGAGATGGAGGCAGGGAGTCTCTCCGAGTCACTTGCACAAATGGCCCGATGCATGCTCACTTGTTTGCGTAGTGACAGCCGAATTGTCAGCATTCGGAGGATGGATGACTTCTGGCTCTCCACCTTGTTGAACCCTCGCTACCCGTCCAAAATTGGGGCCTTTTTTACACCCGCTGAGAGGGAGGACAAATTTAACTACTATAGAGACATCCTATGTAGTCAGTTGGCCGCTGCCTATCTGCACCATCCTCCATTCTCTCGCAGGTCTGACCGGGGGGGGGGGGCCCTCTGCGCTTACGTTCCACTGCCAAGACTGCTGGGGAGAGGTGGGGTGGCAGGAGTAGTACCAGCTCCATCAGCAGCAGCCCGAGTCTACAGTCGCTGATGAGCAGCTTTCTTCACCCGCATAGTGAAGAAACTACTCACTAGCAGCAGCTAGACATAGAGCAGAACCTGAACCAGCAGGTGGTGGCATACTTGGAGGGTACCCTGCCAGCCGTAATTGAAGATTCGCTGGACTACTGGGCAGCCAAACTGGAGTTGTGGCCAGTTTGCCCTGGAAAAGCTGTCCTGCCCAGCCAGTAGTGTGGCATTGGAGCGGGTGTTTAGTGGGATGGGGGGCATAGTTATCCCAAGAAGCACTCGCCTGTCCACCCAAAATGTGGAGAGACTGACTTTTGTCAGGATGAATCAGGCATGGATCAGCCAGGATTTCCACCCACCAATGCCTGATACATCAGACTAGATCATCCATGGTGCCACACCAACACTTTGACAAAAGAGACCGGTTTCTTCTGGCTACCTGCCTCAGTTATTATTCTGATGCTGTCACCCGCCTGATGCCACACATCTGATTCCAAGTGCTTCTTCTTTCACCCACCATCTTCAGCTGGTAATGGTATTGCCACCCACCTCCCCACTCTGTCACTGGGTCACTCTGGGGTCTCCTGATGCTGCTGCCTCCCCACGCTATGTTACCTTGCCACTCTGTGGTCTCCTCATGCTACTGCCACCTCCACACTATGTCACCTTGCCACTCTGTGGTCTTCTGATGCTGCTGATTTTGATTTTGCACATCAGGATGCATCCGTTCTGTTAGGATGCGGTTGTGTGAAATCAAAGCAGAAAAATTGGATCCGTCACTAAATACATTGAAAGGCAATGGGTGACGGATCTAGTTTTTTAGGCTCCTAAGAAAAAACTGATGCATCACCATTGACTTACATTGTTTTTAGTGCCAGATCTGTTTTTTTCCATTTTTATGACTGGACACAAAACCACAGCTTGCACAGAAGACATGCTGATGCATCTTGAGCGGATCTCTTTCCATTCAGAATGCATGAGGACTAAATAAGTGTGAAAGTAGCCTTAGATAGCTGTCAGTTGAGCCCTGATTCAGCTGACCGCTATCCTTCCCAAACCCTCCATGTACATGCCCAAATGACATTTGCAAGCATGCATGTGTTCTTAATGGGAAAAGGGAGAAAGTCACTACTACACAACTCTGGCGATGGCTTTTTTCCACTGAACATAAACTTATAAAAAAATCACTGAAAGAGATACAAAACATCCTGCACAATATGATAACTGAATATGCAGATGTGCATGGCTACATTTATAAAAGAAAATTCAGGGAAAATAATGCACTCATGCAATAGACGCAAACATTATATATGGACTAAGCCCTCACTCTGATATGATAACATTTGAGACTTTCAGCCAATAGTTATTGATCAAAACATATCTGTGCCCGTCTACCAGCGCCAAGGTGGTCTCAGTCAGGCAGGTCTGCACCTCAGTTCAGTCAGTACCAGAGCAATAGCAGCGCCAAGGTCCCATTTTTCAAGATTCACCTACTTAACAGGGTCCCTGCAGGGAGAAACATTGTGACCTGCATGTCAAGAGAAAATATCCCTACTTTCTCAATTGGGGATTATATAAAGCGGAAAACTCTTTTAAAGGGAATGTTTCACCTATTATATTTTTTATTCCACTTAAAACCAGACATATTTCCTTTTTTTGTCATCTGTCTTTTTTATTTTATTTATGGAGGCAGTCATCTTGCCTGAGCTGTTCTTAATAGGATTTAGAGATAGACTTTACGGCAGCCACCATGGGCCATAGACAAAATAGACCGGAGCTGACCCCATTGACTTCTATAGTAGAGTTTCTAGGCATGCTCTATGACCTGTGCACAGGTCAGGAAGGAATAGATAAGCTGTCATATCACCTATTGTGAATGGTGGATATTTTCTGATCTACTGTATACAGAGGTTATATCTGTCATTCTAATCCTGTCTGTAGTGATAAGCAGATTACTGCAGTAAAGTGATCTGCACAAACCAAGATGTTGTGCCTATTATTAAGCGTAGTGGCCAGTGCGAACACTGCACATATTTTTTTATATATAAATTACATGAAAAATAAAAAAATAACCACAAAAAATTCTTTACTCATATAAGTTTTATTCTTTAACATAAAAAATTGATTTAAGGAATACTGCAATTCCAAAAATAAATGTATGAACAGTCTACAATTCCTTTGCTCTGGATTAAAATATTTAAAGAATTTAATTGTTTATTATTTTAATAAGTTCACAATTTAATAAAAATGGGAATTAAATATTTATACTGCCATTCATTAAAACCGACCAAGGAGAGAAGATTAAAGTGAACTAACCAAATAATATCTTCCGCCAGCTTCTGTCTCCAGACCTGTCTGTTGAGTACAGTGGAATTTCCCTTACATAGACATTAATTACTTTCTTAAAACCTGAACGGAATTTCTGAAGGCTGCAGAATGGAAGGTTTGTGGCGTTCATTCAGAACTAGATTAAAAGTAATCAGCGAGAGCAGGGTGTCCTGATAATGTTATCAAAGCTAGAGGCCTGCTCATGCTAGATGACACCAGCACATCAGCAATACAGACTATGCCTGAGGCAGCTCCAAATCCAATAAACGGCAATGGTTAAAGCCATTTACCCTGCTCAAGGCAGCACAAATATCAGTTACTTAATATGAATTTCAGAAGGACTGATGTGAAGGTTCTTTAATCACTTTCTTGGGTTTACGGCGGCTTAAAAAAAAAATCGTAAAAATTAATTAGAAAAATAAACTTAAAGGGGTTAATCACCTCAAGGGCCTTTCGGGCCGAGCTCCTCCACCGTGACTGGACCTGTGACCAGAATCATACTTAGGGGCTTGTTCACATCACAGTTATGGATTCCGCTATTGCTTTCTGTTATAACATGGTTATAATGGAAATTAACGGAATCCATAAGATGGAAGTAAAAACAGAAGCCTTTAAGAGACATTCCGTTTTGATCCGTCATAATAGAAGGCTATGGGAATCATAACGGATCCGTCTGGTTTCCGTTATGCAAAACGGAAAAAGGACTTTTTTTCCGTTCTGCATAACGGAAACCAGACGCATCCGTTATGATTGCTCATAGACTTCTATCATGACGGAAAGCAAAACGGAATGCCTTAATACAAGTCTATGGGCAGCATAACGGACCCGTCCTGGTTTCCGTTATGCAGAACGGAAAAAAAGTCCTGTCGTTATGCTGCCCATAGATTTGTATTATAAAGGATCAAAATGGAAGGCCTCTTATAGGCTTCCGTTTTGACTTCCGTCTTATGGAAAACAGTAACGGAATCCATAACGGTGATGTAAACCTGGCCTTAGCTGATCCCCTTCCGCTAGGTTTTGGCTTTTTTCTCCCCCTCCAAAACTGCAGATCTCAGGTTTCCCTGAGGCAACATCTTATTTGATGAGGGTCATGGGGCCGCCGCAACAAATGACTGCCTGCAACTGTAACGTCTCCCCCATGCGTCATGTCACTGGGTCACGTGACACATGGGGAAAACGTCACCTCTGCGGCCGGTCATTGGCTGCAGTGGCCACGTGACCTGCATGAAACTGGATGTTGATGCAGGGAGACCTGAGATCTGCAGCGGTGGCAAAGGAGTGAAGGAGCCAGAACCCAGCAGGGGGGAGGAAGAATCAGGTGACTATGATTCCTTCCACAAGTCTACCCGCATTGGTGGGTCTGCCCAAAAGGCCTCCGAGGAAGGGCAACCCCTGTAAACAAGGGGCATTATTACAGTTTTATCAAATGAAGTTTATTACGTTATACTAATTCTAATATACTTTTTTATCAACTTCAAGATCCCTGCTTGCTGTAGTTTAATTGGAACTCACAGGATAAAAAGAAAATCGGCGCTGGTGATGTGGTCATCACACAGGTGCATGGTTCACACATGGCAGATGCATTGTAGATTTTCGTGGGGCAAATCCACAGAGTTGTACAGTACCAACAAAGTAGAGATGTCATCTACATGTTGTGTAAAAAATCAGAAGCATAAATGGAGCTAAAAGTGAGGATTTGAAACCTGCAGCATGTCTGTTGTGGATCTCAAATGCAGACTGAATGATTTCGAGCAGAGATCTTAAAGGATTGCAAATAAACATGGCTGCTTTCTTTCAAGAACAGTGCCATACGTGTCCACAGGTTGTGGTATTGTAGCTCAGTTCCATTCACTTTAATGGAGCTTATCTGCAAGACCAGACAACCCATGGACATGTGTGGTGCTGCTTCTAGAAGAAGCAGCCATGTTTTCCTAATCCTGGACAACCCCTTTATTAAACTAAAAATATATTAGAAAATTGTATAACTTTTCATTATACAATGAATAACTTTTTTTGCTGAATGTGTAATACCCCTTTAAGACCGTTTTTGTGTATTTGAGTGTGTGATTTTTTTTAAAGGGGCGCCACTATATATTTGTGGATACCAAAAAAGATCCCTCATTTATCCTAGAAATATCCCACACATTGCTCATACAGGGAGTGCAGAATTATTAGGCAAATGAGTATTTTGACCACATCATCCTCTTTATGCATGTTGTCTTACTCCAAGCTGTATAGGCTCGAAAGCCTACTACCAATTAAGCATATTAGGTGATGTGTAGGGATGAGCGAACTCGAACTGTATAGTTCGGGTTCGTACCGAATTTTGGGGTGTCCGTGACACGGACCCGAACCCGGACATTTTCGTAAAAGTCCGGGTTCGGGTTCGGTGTTCGTCGCTTTCTTCGCGCTTTTGTGACGCTTTCTTGGCGCTTTTTGAAAGGCTGCAAAGCAGCCAATCAACAAGCGTCATACTACTTGCCCCAAGAGGCCATCACAGCCATGCCTACTATTGGCATGGCTGTGATTGGCCAGAGCACCATGTGACCCAGCCTCTATTTAAGCTGGAGTCACATAGCGCCGCCCGTCACTCTGCTCTGATTAGCGTAGGGAGAGGTTGCGGCTGCGACAGTAGGGCGAGATTAGGCAGATTAACTCCTCCAAAGGACTTGATTAACTGATCGATCTGCAGCTGTGGATCATTGAGCTGCTGATCCTCAATTGCTCACTGTTTTTAGGCTGCACAGACCGTTTGTCAGTCTCATTTTTCTGGGGTGATCGGCGGCCATTTTGTGTCTTGTGGTGCGCCAGCACAAGCTGCGACCAAGTGCATTTAACCCTCAATGGTGTGGTTGTTTTTTGGCTAAAGCCTACATCAGGGTGAAGCTGTCACACCAAGTGCATTTAACCAGCAATAGTCTGTTCATTTTTTGGCCATATACAAAATCAGGGGCAAGCTGCGCCTGTCACCAAGTGCATTTAACCCTCAATGGTGTGGTTGTTTTTTGGCTAAAGCCTACATCAGGGTGAAGCTGTCACACCAAGTGCATTTAACCAGCAATAGTCTGTTCATTTTTTGGCCATATACAAAATCAGGGGCAAGCTGCGCCTGTCACCAAGTGCATTTAACCCTCAATGGTGTGGTTGTTTTTTGGCTAAAGCCTACATCAGGGTGAAGCTGTCACACCAAGTGCATTTAACCAGCAATAGTCTGTTCATTTTTTGGCCATATACAAAATCAGGGGCAAGCTGCGCCTGTCACCAAGTGCATTTAACCCTCAATGGTGTGGTTGTTTTTGGCTAAAGCCTACATCAGGGTGAAGCTGTCACACCAAGTGCATTTAACCAGCAATAGTCTGTTCATTTTTTGGCCATATCCCAGTCTAATTCTGTCACTAAATCCATACCGGTCACCCAGCGCCTAAATACTAGGCCTCAAATTTATATCCAGCTAAATCTGTCCCTAGTGCTGTAGCTGGGCGAGTTATTTAGTGTCCGTTCAAGCACATTTCTTGTTCTGGGTTGAAATACAATTCTCAATTTAGCAATTTCATAATTTAGTGGTTCCTGCTATATCAGAGCTCTTTGAAATCTATCCCAAAAAGGGTATATAATATTGAAGGTGCACATAGGGTCATTCAGAGTAACTTCACACACACCCGCTACTGTGTATTTCCAAGTCTAATTCTGTCACTAAATCCATACCGGTGACCCAGCGCCTAAATACTAGGCCTCAAATTTAATTCCCTCTAAATCTCTCGTTACCCACCGCTGTACTGTTGTTGCTGGGCAAGATATTTAGTGTCCGTCAAAGCACATTTTTTGTTCTGGGTTGAAGTACAATTCCCAATTTAGCAATTTCATAATTTAGTGGTTTCTGCTATATCAGAGCTATTTGAAATCTATCCCAAAAAGGGTATATAATATTGAAGGTGCACATAGGGTCATTCAGAATAACTTCACACACACCCGCTACTGTGTATTTCCAAGTCTAATTCTGTCACTAAACCCATACCTGTCACCCAGCGCCTAAATACTAGGCCTCAAATTTAAATCCCTCTAAATCTCTCGTTACCGTTGTCCTGTTGTAGCTGGGAAAGTTATTTAGTGCCCGTCAAAGCACATTTTTTGTTCTGGGTTGAAGTACAATTCCCAATTTAGCAATTTCATAATTTAGTGGTTCCTGCTATATCAGAGCTATTTGAAATCTATCCCAAAAAGGGTATATAATATTGAAGGTGCACATAGGGTCATTCAGAATAACTTCACACACACCCGCTACTGTGTATTTCCAAGTCTAATTCTGTCACTAAATCCATACCGGTGACCCAGCGCCTAAATACTAGGCCTCAAATTTAATTCCCTCTAAATCTCTCGTTACCCACCGCTGTACTGTTGTTGCTGGGCAAGATATTTAGTGTCCGTCAAAGCACATTTTTTGTTCTGGGTTGAAGTACAATTCCCAATTTAGCAATTTCATAATTTAGTGGTTTCTGCTATATCAGAGCTATTTGAAATCTATCCCTAAAAGGGTATATAATATTGAAGGTGCACATAGGGTCATTCAGAATAACTTCACACACACCCGCTACTGTGTATTTCCAAGTCTAATTCTGTCACTAAATCCATACCGGTGACCCAGCGCCTAAATACTAGGCCTCAAATTTAATTCCCTCTAAATCTCTCGTTACCCACCGGTGTACTGTTGTTGCTGGGCAAGATATTTAGTGTCCGTCAAAGCACATTTTTTGTTCTGGGTTGAAGTACAATTCCCAATTTAGCAATTTCATAATTTAGTGGTTTCTGCTATATCAGAGCTATTTGAAATCTATCCCTAAAAGGGTATATAATATTGAAGGTGCACATAGGGTCATTCAGAATAACTTCACACACACGCTTCTGTGCATTTCCAAGTCTAATTCTGTCACTAAATCCATACCGGTGACCCAGCGCCTAAATACTAGGCCTCAAATTTAAATCCCTCTAAATCTCTCGTTACCCACCACTGTACTGTTGTTGCTGGGCAAGATATTTAGTGTCCGTCAAAGCACATTTTTTGTTCTGGGTTGAAGTACAATTCCCAATTTAGCAATTTCATAATTTAGTGGTTTCTGCTATATCAGAGCTATTTGAAATCTATCCCTAAAAGGGTATATAATATTGAAGGTGCACATAGGGTCATTCAGAATAACTTCACACACACCCGCTACTGTGTATTTCCAAGTCTAATTCTGTCACTAAATCCATACCGGTGACCCAGCGCCTAAATACTAGGCCTCAAATTTAATTCCCTCTAAATCTCTCGTTACCCACCGGTGTACTGTTGTTGCTGGGCAAGATATTTAGTGTCCGTCAAAGCACATTTTTTGTTCTGGGTTGAAGTACAATTCCCAATTTAGCAATTTCATAATTTAGTGGTTTCTGCTATATCAGAGCTATTTGAAATCTATCCCTAAAAGGGTATATAATATTGAAGGTGCACATAGGGTCATTCAGAATAACTTCACACACACGCTTCTGTGCATTTCCAAGTCTAATTCTGTCACTAAATCCATACCGGTGACCCAGCGCCTAAATACTAGGCCTCAAATTTAAATCCCTCTAAATCTCTCGTTACCCACCGCTGTACTGTTGTTGCTGGGCAAGATATTTAGTGTCCGTCAAAGCACATTTTTTGTTCTGGGTTGAAGTACAATTCCCAATTTAGCAATTTCATAATTTAGTGGTTTCTGCTATATCAGAGCTATTTGAAATCTATCCCTAAAAGGGTATATAATATTGAAGGTGCACATAGGGTCATTCAGAATAACTTCACACACACGCTTCTGTGCATTTCCAAGTCTAATTCTGTCACTAAATCCATACCGGTGACCCAGCGCCTAAATACTAGGCCTCAAATTTAAATCCCTCTAAATCTCTCGTTACCCACCGCTGTACTGTTGTTGCTGGGCAAGATATTTAGTGTCCGTCAAAGCACATTTTTTGTTCTGGGTTGAAGTACAATTCCCAATTTAGCAATTTCATAATTTAGTGGTTTCTGCTATATCAGAGCTATTTGAAATCTATCCCTAAAAGGGTATATAATATTGAAGGTGCACATAGGGTCATTCAGAATAACTTCACACACACGCTTCTGTGCATTTCCAAGTCTAATTCTGTCACTAAATCCATACCGGTCACCCAGCGCCTAAATACTAGGCCTCAAATTTATATCCCGCTGAATTTGAATACAATACATTGGGCCAAATAATATATTTGTTGTTGTGGTGAACCATAACAATGAGAAAAACATCTAGTAAGGGACGCGGACGTGGACATGGTCGTGGTGGTGTTAGTGGACCCTCTGGTGCTGGGAGAGGACGTGGCCGTTCTGCCACATCCACACGTCCTAGTGTACCAACTACCTCAGGTCCCAGTAGCCGCCAGAATTTACAGCGATATATGGTGGGGCCCAATGCCGTTCTAAGGATGGTAAGGCCTGAGCAGGTACAGGCATTAGTCAATTGGGTGGCCGACAGTGGATCCAGCACGTTCACATTATCTCCCACCCAGTCTTCTGCAGAAAGCGCACAGATGGCGCCTGAAAACCAACCCCATCAGTCTGTCACATCACCCCCATGCATACCAGGGAAACTGTCTCAGCCTCAAGTTATGCAGCAGTCTCTTATGCTGTTTGAAGACTCCGCTGGCAGGGTTTCCCAAGGGCATCCACCTAGCCCTTCCCCAGCGGTGAAAGACATAGAATGCACTGACGCACAACCACTTATGTTTCCTGATGATGAGGACATGGGAATACCACCTCAGCATGTCTCTGATGATGACGAAACACAGGTGCCAACTGCTGCGTCTTTCTGCAGTGTGCAGACTGAACAGGAGGTCAGGGATCAAGACTGGGTGGAAGACGATGCAGGGGACGATGAGGTCCTAGACCCCACATGGAATGAAGGTCGTGCCACTGACTTTCACAGTTCGGAGGAAGAGGCAGTGGTGAGACCGAGCCAACAGCGTAGCAAAAGAGGGAGCAGTGGGCAAAAGCAGAACACCCGCCGCCAAGAGACTCCGCCTGCTACTGACCGCCGCCATCTGGGACCGAGCACCCCAAAGGCAGCTTCAAGGAGTTCCCTGGCATGGCACTTCTTCAAACAATGTGCTGACGACAAGACCCGAGTGGTTTGCACGCTGTGCCATCAGAGCCTGAAGCGAGGCATTAACGTTCTGAACCTGAGCACAACCTGCATGACCAGGCACCTGCATGCAAAGCATGAACTGCAGTGGAGTAAACACCTTAAAACCAAGGAAGTCACTCAGGCTCCCCCTGCTACCTCTTCTGCTGCTGCCGCCTCGGCCTATTCTGCTGCTGCCGCCTCGGCCTCTTCCTCCGCCTCTGGAGGAACGTTGGCACCTGCCGCCCAGCAAACAGGGGATGTACCACCAACACCACCACCACCACCTCCGTCACCAAGCGTCTCAACCATGTCACACGCCAGCGTTCAGCTCTCCATCTCACAAACATTTGATAGAAAGCGTAAATTCCCACCTAGCCACCCTCGATCCCTGGCCCTGAATGCCAGCATTTCTAAACTACTGGCCTATGAAATGCTGTCATTTAGGCTGGTGGACACAGACAGCTTCAAACAGCTCATGTCGCTTGCTGTCCCACAGTATGTTGTTCCCAGCCGGCACTACTTCTCCAAGAGAGCCGTGCCTTCCCTGCACAACCAAGTATCCGATAAAATCAAGTGTGCACTGCGCAACGCCATCTGTAGCAAGGTCCACCTAACCACAGATACGTGGACCAGTAAGCACGGCCAGGGACGCTATATCTCCCTAACTGCACACTGGGTAAATGTAGTGGCAGCTGGGCCCCAGGCGGAGAGCTGTTTGGCGCACGTCCTGCCGCCGCCAAGGATCGCAGGGCAACATTCTTTGCCTCCTGTTGCCACCTCCTCCTTCTCGGCTTCCTCCTCCTCTTCTTCCACCTGCTCATCCAGTCAGCCACACACCTTCACCACCAACTTCAGCACAGCCCGGGGTAAACGTCAGCAGGCCATTCTGAAACTCATATGTTTGGGGGACAGGCCCCACACCGCACAGGAGTTGTGGCGGGGTATTGAACAACAGACCGACGAGTGGTTGCTGCCGGTGAGCCTCAAGCCCGGCCTGGTGGTGTGTGATAATGGGCGAAATCTCGTTGCAGCTCTGGGACTAGCCAATTTGACGCACATCCCTTGCTTGGCGCATGTGCTGAATTTGGTGGTGCAGAAGTTCATTCACAACTACCCCGACATGTCAGAGCTGCTGCATAAAGTGCGGGCCGTCTGTTCGCGCTTCCGGCGTTCACATCCTGCCGCTGCTCGCCTGTCTGCGCTACAGCGTAACTTCGGCCTTCCCGCTCACCGCCTCATATGCGACGTGCCCACCAGGTGGAACTCCACCTTGCACATGCTGGACAGACTGTGCGAGCAGCAGCAGGCCATAGTGGAGTTTCAGCTGCAGCACGCACGGGTCAGTCGCACTACAGAACAGCACCACTTCACCACCAATGACTGGGCCTCCATGCGAGACCTGTGTGCCCTGTTGCGCTGTTTCGAGTACTCCACCAACATGGCCAGTGGCGATGACACCGTTATCAGCGTTACAATACCACTTCTATGTCTCCTTGAGAAAACACTTAGGGCGATGATGGAACAGGAGGTGGCCCAGGAGGAGGAGGAGGAGGATGAGGAAGAGGGGTCATTTTTAGCACTTTCAGGCCAGTCTCTTCGAAGTGACTCAGAGGGAGGTTTTTTGCAACAGCAGAGGCCAGGTACAAATGTGGCCAGCCAGGGCCCACTACTGGAGGACGAGGAGGACGAGGATGAGGAGGAGGTGGAGGAGGATGAGGATGAAGCATGGTCACAGCGGGGTGGCACCCAACGCAGCTCGGGTCCATCACTGGTGCGTGGCTGGGGGGAAAGGCAGGACGATGACGATACGCCTCCCACAGAGGACAGCTTGTCCTTACCCCTGGGCAGCCTGGCACACATGAGCGACTACATGCTGCAGTGCCTGCGCAACGACAGCAGAGTTGCCCACATTTTAACCTGTGCGGACTACTGGGTTGCCACCCTGCTGGATCCACGCTACAAAGACAATGTGCCCACCTTACTTCCTGCACTGGAGCGTGATAGGAAGATGCGCGAGTACAAGCGCACGTTGGTAGACGCGCTACTGAGAGCATTCCCAAATGTCACAGGGGAACAAGTGGAAGCCCAAGGCCAAGGCAGAGGAGGAGCAAGAGGTCGCCAAGGCAGCTGTGTCACGGCCAGCTCCTCTGAGGGCAGGGTTAGCATGGCAGAGATGTGGAAAACTTTTGTCAACACGCCACAGCTAACTGCACCACCACCTGATACGCAACGTGTTAGCAGGAGGCAACATTTCACTAACATGGTGGAACAGTACGTGTGCACACCCCTCCACGTACTGACTGATGGTTCGGCCCCATTCAACTTCTGGGTCTCTAAATTGTCCACGTGGCCAGAGCTAGCCTTTTATGCCTTGGAGGTGCTGGCCTGCCCGGCAGCCAGCGTTTTGTCTGAACGTGTATTCAGCACGGCAGGGGGCGTCATTACAGACAAACGCAGCCGCCTGTCTACAGCCAATGTGGACAAGCTGACGTTCATAAAAATGAACCAGGCATGGATCCCACAGGACCTGTCCGTCCCTTGTCCAGATTAGACATTAACTACCTCCCCATAACCATATATTATTGGACTCCAGGGCACTTCCTCATTCAATCCTATTTTTATTTTCATTTTACCATTATATTGCGATGCTACCCAAAGTTGAATGAACCTCTCCTCTGCCTGTGTGCTAGGCCTAAATATATGCCAATGGACTGTTGCAGTGGTGGCTGACATGAAGCCTGATTCTCTGCTATGACATGCAGACTAATTCTCTGCTGACATGAAGCCAGATTGTCTGTTACGGGACCTCTCTCCTCTGCCTGGGTGCTGGGCCTAAATTTATGACCATGGACTGTTGCAGTGGTGGCTGACGTGAAGCCTGATTCTCTGCTATGACATGCAGACTGATTCTCTGCTGACATGAAGCCAGATCGTCTGTTACGGGACCTCTCTGCTCTGCCTGTGTGCTAGGCCTAAATATATGCCAATGGACTGTTGCAGTGGTGGGTGACGTGAAGCCTCATTCTCTGCTATGACATGCAGACTGATTCTCTGCTGACATGAAGCCAGATTGTCTGTTACGGGACCTCTCTGCTCTGCCTGTGTGCTAGGCCTAAATATATGCCAATGGACTGTTGCAGTGGTGGGTGACGTGAAGCCTCATTCTCTGCTATGACATGCAGACTGATTCTCTGCTGACATGAAGCCAGATCCTCTGTTACGGGAGCTCTCTCCTCTGCCTGGGTGCTGGGCCTAAATTTATGACAATTGACTGTTGCAGTGGTGGGTGACGTGAAGCCTGATTCTCTGCTATGATATGAAGACTGATTCTCTGCTGACATGAAGCCAGATTGTCTGTTACGGGACCTTTCTCCTCTGCCTGGGTTCTGGGCCTAAATTTATGAAAATTGACTCTTACAGTGGTGGGTGACGTGAAGCCTGATTCTCTGCTATGATATGAAGACTGATTCTCTGCTGACATGAAGCCAGATTCTCTGTTACGGGACCTCTCTCCTCTGCCTGGGTGCTGGGTAGTGTTGAGCGCGAATATTCGAAAAGCAAATTTTTTTCGCGAATATCGCAACTTCGCGATTTCGCGAATATTTCGAATATAGTGCTATATATTCGTAAAAACGAATATTCGTTTTTTGTTCCCCCCCCCCCCCCCACAAAATTACAGTACACATATAATTGATTGTTTCCCAAAGGTCCAACAGCTCAGATCTTACTCACATTGCCTAGAAAGTGATTGAGGCGCGAATCTTCGTAAGGCGATTTTATTAGCGCACATGCGAATATCGGCACGTCCCAGAACAGAGGCAAAGGGCTTTGCATTCATACATTAGTGAATTGAGTTGCGAATCTTCGTAAGGCGATTTTATTAGCGCACATGCGAATATCTACACTTGTCCCAGAACAGAGGCAAAGGGCTTTGCATTCATACATTAGTGATTGAATTGAGCTGCGAATCTTCGTAAGGCGATTTTATTAACGCAAATGCAAATATCTACACTTGTCCCCAGAACAGAGAGGCAAAGGCCTGTGCATTCATATAGTATAGCACCATATTCGCGAATACGTAGAACTTCGTAAAAGTCGATTTACGAATATTCGTATTTTTTATTTTACTTTCCACCTTACAGATTACATTGATCTGTACTCTGTCAACTACTGTCATCACCCCCCACTGTATCTCGATTGATTCCCAAAAGTCTCACATTCCCTAGAAAGTGATTGAGGTGCGAATCTTCGTAAGGCGATTTTATTAGCGCACATGCGAATATCTACACTTGTCCCAGAACAGAGGCAAAGGGCATTGCATTCATACATTAGTGATTGAATTGAGTTGCGAATCTTCGTAAGGCGATTTCATTAGCGCACATGTGAATTTTGCATAGCATATGTATTATGCGATAATTCGAATTATCGCATATGCGAAATAATAACGAATTTGAATAATCGCGAATATTTTACGAATATTCTTTCGAATATTCACAAAATTTCGCGAATTCGAATATGGGACATGCCGCTCAACACTAGTGCTGGGCCTAAATTTATGACAATGGACTGTTGCAGTGGTGGGTGACGTGAAGCCTGATTCTCTGCTATGACATGCAGACTGATTCTCTGCTGACATGAAGCCAGATTGTCTGTTACGGGACCTCTCTCCTCTGCCTGGGTGCTGGGCCTAAATATATGCCAATGGACTGTTGCAGTGGTGGCTGACGTGAAGCCTCATTCTCTGCTATGACATGCAGACTAATTCTCTGCTGACATGAAGACAGATTCTCTGTTACGGGACCTCTCTCCTCTGCCTGGGTGCCGGGGCCTAAATATCTGAGAATGGACTGTTCCAGTGGTGGCTGACGTGAAGCCTCATTCTCTGCTATGACATGCAGACTAATTCTCTGCTGACATGAAGACAGATTCTCTGTTACGGGACCTCCCTCCTCTGCCTGGGTGCTGGGCCTAAATATATGCCAATGGACTGTTGCAGTGGTGGCTGACGTGAAGCCTCATTCTCTGCTATGACATGCAGACTAATTCTCTGCTGACATGAAGACAGATTCTATGTTACGGGACCTCCCTCCTCTGCCTGGGTGCTGGGCCTAAATATATGCCAATGGACTGTTGCAGTGGTGGCTGACGTGAAGCCTCATTCTCTGCTATGACATGCAGACTGATTCTCTGCTGACATGAAGCCAGATTCTCTGTTACGGGACCTCTCTCCTCTGCCTGTGTGTGTGCTGGGCCTAAATATATGCCAATGGACTGTTGCAGTGGTGGCTGACGTGAAGCCTCATTCTCTGCTATGACATGCAGACTGATTCTCTGCTGACATGAAGCCAGATTCTCTGTTACGGGACCTCTCTCCTCTGCCTGTGTGTGTGCTGGGCCTAAATATATGCCAATGGACTGTTGCAGTGGTGGCTGACGTGAAGCCTCATTCTCTGCTATGACATGCAGACTAATTCTCTGCTGACATGAAGACAGATTCTCTGTTACGGGACCTCCCTCCTCTGCCTGGGTGCTGGGCCTAAATATATGCCAATGGACTGTTGCAGTGGTGGCTGACGTGAAGCCTCATTCTCTGCTATGACATGCAGACTGATTCTCTGCTGACATGAAGCCAGATTCTCTGTTACGGGACCTCTCTCCTCTGCCTGTGTGTGTGCTGGGCCTAAATATATGCCAATGGACTGTTGCAGTGGTGGCTGACGTGAAGCCTCATTCTCTGCTATGACATGCAGACTGATTCTCTGCTGACATGAAGCCAGATTCTCTGTTACGGGACCTCTCTCCTCTGCCTGTGTGTGTGCTGGGCCTAAATATATGCCAATGGACTGTTGCAGTGGTGGCTGACGTGAAGCCTCATTCTCTGCTATGACATGCAGACTAATTCTCTGCTGACATGAAGACAGATTCTCTGTTACGGGACCTCCCTCCTCTGCCTGGGTGCTGGGCCTAAATATATGCCAATGGACTGTTGCAGTGGTGGCTGACGTGAAGCCTCATTCTCTGCTATGACATGCAGACTAATTCTCTGCTGACATGAAGACAGATTCTCTGTTACGGGACCTCTCTCCTCTGCCTGGGTGCCGGGGCCTAAATATCTGAGAATGGACTGTTCCAGTGGTGGGTGACGGGAAGCCAGATTCTCTGCTATGGAACCTCTCTCCAATTGATTTTGGTTAATTTTTATTTATTTAATTTTTATTTTAATTCATTTCCCTATCCACATTTGTTTGCAGGGGATTTACCTACATGTTGCTGCCTTTTGCAGCCCTCTAGCTCTTTCCTGGGCTGTTTTACAGCCTTTTTAGTGCCGAAAAGTTCGGGTCCCCATTGACTTCAATGGGGTTCGGGTTCGGGACGAAGTTCGGATCGGGTTCGGATCCCGAACCCGAACATTTCCGGGATGTTCGGCCGAACTTCTCGAACCCGAACATCCAGGTGTTCGCTCAACTCTAGTGATGTGCATCTCTGTAATGAGAAGGGGTGTGGTCTAATGACATCAACACCCTATATCAGGTGTGCATAATTATTAGGCAACTTCCTTTCCTTTGGCAAAATGGGTCAAAAGAAGGACTTGACAGGCTCAGAAAAGTCAAAAATAGTGAGATATCTTGCAGAGGGATGCAGCACTCTTAAAATTGCAAAGCTTCTGAAGCGTGATCATCGAACAATCAAGCGTTTTATTCAAAATAGTCAACAGGGTTGCAAGAAGTGTGTGGAAAAACCAAGACGCAAAATAACTGCCCATGAACTGAGAAAAGTCAAGCGTGCAGCTGCCAAGATGCCACTTGCCACCAGTTTGGCCATATTTCAGAGCTGCAACATCACTGGAGTGCCCAAAAGCACAAGGTGTGCAATACTCAGAGACATGGCCAAGGTAAGAAAGGCTGAAAGACGACCACCACTGAACAAGACACACAAGCTGAAACGTCAAGACTGGGCCAAGAAATATCTCAAGACTGATTTTTCTAAAGTTTTATGGACTGATGAAATGAGAGTGAATCTTGATGGGCCAGATGGATGGGCCCGTGGCTGGATTGGTAAAGGGCAGAGAGCTCCAGTCCAACTCAGTCAGCAAGGTGGAGGTGGAGTACTGGTTTGGGCTGGTATCATCAAAGATGAGCTTGTGGGGCCTTTTCGGGTTGAGGATGGAGTCAAGCTCAACTCCCAGTCCTACTGCCAGTTTCTGGAAGACACCTTCTTCAAGCAGTGGTACAGGAAGAAGTCTGCATCCTTCAAGAAAAACATGATTTTCATGCAGGACAATGCTCCATCACACGCGTCCAAGTACTCCACAGCGTGGCCGGCAAGAAAGGGTATAAAAGAAGAAAATCTAATGACATGGCCTCCTTGTTCACCTGATCTGAACCCCATTGAGAACCTGTGGTCTATCATCAAATGTGAGATTTACAAGGAGGGAAAACAGTACACCTCTCTGAACAGTGTCTGGGAGGCTGTGGTTGCTGCTGCACGCAATGTTGATGGTGAACAGATCAAAACACTGACAGAATCCATGGATGGCAGGCTTTTGAGTGTCCTTGCAAAGAAAGGTGGCTATATTGGTCACTGATTTGTTTTTGTTTTGTTTTTGAATGTCAGAAATGTATATTTGTGAATGTTGAGATGTTATATTGGTTTCACTGGTAAAAATAAATAATTGAAATGGGTATATATTTGTTTTTTGTTAAGTTGCCTAATAATTATGCACAGTAATAGTCACCTGCACACACAGATATCCCCCTAAAATAGCTAAAACTAAAACTAAAAACTACTTCCAAAAATATTCAGCTTTGATATTAATGAGTTTTTGGGGTTCATTGAGAACATGGTTGTTGTTCAATAATAAAATGAATCCTCAAAAATACAACTTGCCTAATAATTCTGCACTCCCTGTATAGGACCTTTTGGGGTGACGTAGTTTACATGGAGAGGAAAAATTTAAAGCTCTAAAGGGGTTGTCCCACAAAAAATATTCAACATTTTTCTACATCTGCATCTAAATACTTTTGCAATTGCGCCACCTGCTGTTTGCTCTTTTTCTATTGTCTATGTCCTGCTCACTGAAGTGGACACACATGCTCAGTCCTATCCTTCAACCGCCACCCTGTTCAGTAGAAAGGACACACCCTCTGAGAAAGTGCATGCCAGCTAGAAATAAATATAGCAGAACAATTGCAGCAATGAATGGGGAACTCTCTGGATAACCCCTTTAAGTTGCTAAGTAGTTAGAAATAGGAAGCCATAGACCAGGGGTACTCAACTAGTTTTATTAAAGGTCCACATACCTCGGTCTGCAGTCAGCTGAAGGTCCGAGCTGAATGCCAACAGTAAAGATGAAGGCCCCTATTAAGAATAATGCTGACTGGAAGCTCAGGACAGGACCTGCGCTCCAGTGCAGTTCAAGTCAGCAGTGAGTGTTTCCTACAGCACGAGCAATAAGTGGCGGTGGAGGTAATGGCTGCACTAATGAGCGCTCTGCAATGGAAGCAGTCCGTACAGGAAAATACCGGCAGGGCCACTAAAATACCGGCCTTGCTGGTGAGGTACTGGCCGGGTGGCAAACCTAGCCGCAGAACAGACATATGTATTTTAGTTTCACATCCAAGCCCCATTCTTGGTGGATTAGATGCGGACCCCTTAATTTCAATGGGGCCACAAAAGATGCAGACAGTACACAGTGTGCTCTCTCATCTTTTGCAGACCCATTAAAATAAAGGGTCAGCATTCAATCCACCAAGAATGGGGCTTGGATATGGAACAAAAATACCATGGTGTGAATGGAGCCTTATCTTTAATTCACCAGTAAGCTACTTTCACACTAGGGTTTTTGCTGGATCCGGCAGGGCTCAGTAAAAGAGCTTCCGTTACTGGTAATACAACTGCCTGCTTCCGTTATAAACAGATCCGTTTGTATTATCTTTAACATAGCCAAGACGGATCCATCATGAACTCCATTGAAGGTCAACGGGAGACGGATCAGTTTTCTATTGTGTCAGAGAAAACAGATCCGTCCCCATTGACTTGCATTGTGGGTCATGCCAGATCCGTTTTGCTCTGAATCCCAGGACAGAAAGAGAACGGTATGAGAACGCAACCAAATGGAACAAAATGCATTTTGGGGCATTTCATTCTGTTCAGTTATGTTGTCAATGAATGGGGACAAAACAGAAGCTGATGGATCCTGACGGATCTCAATACTGGAAATTAAAAATGTTAGTGTGAAAGTAGCCTTACCCTGGGTTCACACCTGAGCGTTCTGAAAGGAGCGCTCTGTATGCGCGATTGTACCGGCGTTTACAATCGCGCATACAGAGACAAGCGAACGCCCATTGTTGCGCGTTCCCGAAAGTCTATGTACGGGAACGCGCAACAAAACGCCCCAAAGAAGCTCAAGAACTTTTTTGAGCGTAGGGCGTTTTTCAGCACGTTCAAACGCGCTGTAAAACGCTCAAGTGTGAACCAGGGCCATAGGGAAGCATTGGTTTTCATGTGTTGAGCGTTTTACAGCGCGTTTGAACGCGCTGTAAAACGCTCAGGTGTGAACCCAGCCTAACAGAGAGAGGCACAGGCAAGATGGGAACACGCCACTGACACTGTGGAGTCCTTTCCTGCGGTCAGTGACGCGTTCCTGTCCTTTCTGTACCCCTCAGTCCCCTCCACACCCCCCCCAAGTTGATTTTACAGTGAGTTTTTAAATCCCTGTCGGCTGGGAAGTGGGAGGGGCGTGGTCTAACCGATCTGGGCGTGGCTTAGCTGAGCCGGGGGCTTCGTTTTATAGTACCTCTTTTGAGGCTGGCAGTGGTGATGTCTTCTCCAGCAGCACGTAAGTGTCCTTTGAAGCTTGCTGCAGGAGAGGAGGGACTGAGCGCGCTGAGAGAGACAGCTTCCTCCACGTGCAGGCGCTGGATGAGAGACAGGTCCTGATGCCTGCATGTGGAGGGACCTGTCTCTTTCCGCTCCTCCCCTTCCATCCAGCGCCTGCATAAGGAGGAGCTTGTGCCCCAGCGGCGCACTGGGAGATTAGGAAGCAGCCTAAAGTGCTGCTTCCTATGGAAGGCATGGCAGGGGCCCGGACAGCTGGCCGCCGGTTGAGTACCCCTGCCAAAGACATTGATGTGCTGCCATTAAAAAAAGTTTTATGTAAGTCAGTATAAATTATCAAGACGTAAAATATTATTGCTCGAGCAATCACTGCTAGTTAGGCTTTTAGTGTCACATAAAAAAGAAGTGTAAATGTATTTCACTTGTGAAGCCTGAAAAGGTTTGACTGTATTTATTGTGTTGTTAAAAATCCCGTATTAGAATATGAATACCCCACAGCCTTTACCTATTCTTATCCGCTTCGATTAGACAGTCCTCGATGCACTCCTCAAAGAAAACCCGTCACCTCTCCTGACACGTCTGTTTAGAAACTGTTTAGATTCCCCAACAAATAGCAACTCCGGAGCAGATTTTCTTAGAACAAGATTGTGCTATTTGTAACGCCCCAGAGGTGCATTACCACCTTCCGCACCCCTCTACTATCTCCTATGGTTAACCAAATGTCATCCTATGTATTAATTTCCAGATCTTGCAAAATGTGTATTCATAATATTGTTTTGTAACTGTTTAAGTGTAATGTGCCTGGTTGACCAGCAAGTGGCAGCAAGCATGGCAGTGCTATCTTGCATAGAATGGAGCCTTCTTTCCATTCTATTGTCTCCCTCTAGGGGGGGGGGAGTCTAGTTAGTTAGAATCAGTCTAACCTACCCCTTCTAGGGGAGAGGTCGAATTCAGTTTACCCCCTGCCAAGCGAGGGTGTGCAGCAGGAGCCCGTCCCTGTTAGACAAGCCCTGCCTAGGCCAGCTAGAGCACCTTTAGCCTTAAGCCTCTGAAGCCAAGGATAAAGTTCCCTGGATACCACTAGAGACAGACCAGTCTACCAAGGAAAATACAGCAGAAAGGAAAATAATCCTATTATATACTTTTAGCACAGCAGAGACGGAGAGCAACAGATGTAGCAGGGTCAATTGTGTTCGCCTGCCAGAATTTTTGCCAAAGCCTGCTGGTGACCAAGACAAAGTTGGAAGATTGTTACTGAACGTTTATGCAAGTATGATCTATACGATTGCATTACTGTACAGCGGCGGTGGCACAAAGTGCACGGCGTCATAGCAACCAATAGTGAATATGAACTTGTCGTACTGATAAAAAACCAAAGTTCAGACTAAGGCCTCATGCACACGGCCGTTGCCTAGCCATTCCGTGCACAGGCACCATCCGTGCGGCTGCCGCAGACGGATCCAGACTCATGGGTCCGTGATCCGTACACACTGAAAAAAATAGAACATGTTCTATTCAAGCGAATGCCTCTGTTCTCTTCAAGTGAATGGGTCCGCATCTGTGATGCAGTGCACAAACGGCCGTGTGCATGAGGCCTAATATCAATATGCCTAGTCTAATCTAGTAAGTGCTGTGCGACTTTCAATAAATGCTCGGCAAAAGAACAGCAGACAAAGCAAACAGGAGAACAAAAGCCAATGTGCCCCCAATGGCTTTTGTTCTCTAGGAACAGCACCACACCTGTCCATAGGCTGTTTCTGGTATTACAGCTAAGCTCCATTTCCTTGATGAACATACCCTGAGGTTCCACCATCCATCTACACAGAACATGTACATGTCTACTTCCAATTGTGTCATGTACTTTGCTGTCACCATGGCACAGACAGAGCATATCATCAATAAGTGGCATGGGTAAAGGGGATGCAGAGGTAGCGGGCATATATAAAGCCTGGTACACGAGGGTAGCAGCCCCTTTGTTACAGATTTTGCTTTGAGGTCCAGGATCTTTCAGTTGCCCCCCATTTTATGTACAGCTGAAACAATTTTCTAGAGAATGTTTCCAATAATTGCAATGTTCAGAGAAATTAATTAACATTTACTACTCAGTGGGAAGCACCTACAAAGGCTTGTATGGCATTGAAAATTAATGATGGTAATTAAATATTTATACAAAATTAATAAGAGGAGCTCATGTTAATCCTGAACAAGAGACAACAAAATGCTGCAAAATGACACGGCAGCATCGACTTAAAGGGGTTGTGCAGGGATAGTATACTCACGACGTATCCTGAGGATGTCAGATTAGCGGGAGTCCAACTCCTGGGGACTCCCGCCATCCCTACTGATTGGCTGTTTAAAGGGACATGTGCCAAGCATGGTGGCCTCTTCACTGTTTAAACTGCCATCTAGGTTGCAATTGCTCGTCCCATTTGCTTGAATGGGAAGAGCAGTTGTAATTGCACGGCACCGCTGCTACAGGCAGGCAGCTAAACCGCGAAGAGGCCGCCAGCAGCCCTCACATGAGCGCTAAGGCCTTCTCTCTGTTCACCAAGCACAGCGCCGTTCATTGTATAGTGGCTGCGCTTGGTATAGCAGCTCTGCCCCATTCACTTCAATGAGACTGAGCTGTGCTTCGGCCATGTGACCGATGAACGTGACATCACTGGCCTAGGAAAAGCAGAGAGACGGCTCCAATGGCAGCGCAGAGCTCACAGCCTGGGAGAAAGAAAACCTGGGAAGGATGTGCTCCTGGTTTTGGCTCACAATAACTGAAGGAAATCACAGACCAAACATTGACCAAATCACTGAAGTGTGAATGAGGCCTAAAGCTTATTTCAAACAAGCGATGTCTCCATCCGGATCCAGTCCGTTTTTACAATGGACAGTATCTGGATTGGACCCTTGGCCAATCCTTTGAATTGGTACGTATGTGCACATGAACATTGGGGGAGATTTATCAACCTGATGTAAAGTAGAACTGGTGTCTCATAGCAACCAATCAAATTCCACCTTTCATTTTTCACAGCTGCTTTGGAAAATAAAAGGTGGAATCTGATTGGTTGCTATGGGCAACTAAGCCAGTTCTACTTTAGACCAGTTTGATAAATCTTCCCCATTGTTCTTCACTGACCATCTTTCAGTTTAGGAGAGATCGCAGCATGTTCTATCTTCATCCATTTGCATGCTGGTCCATTCAGGTCAATGGGGGGTCATTTATTAAGGGACTTATGACTATTTTAGTTAAAAAAAATAGTCACAAGTTCTTTTTTTAGCATTGTGTTCAGCAGTTGGGTGGTATGGGGGCAAGTTAGGAAAATTTACCAACATTAAAGCCTGGAAAAAGGTTGAAAAAAAAGTACGCCAGCCAGGGGTAGTTTTATCATCAGGAACAAGGCCTGCCATAGATGCGCCTCATTTATGACGAGGCGCTCACCTCTTCATAAATTAGCCAAACTAAGACCAGCGTAAAAAGCCAATGTTAGTAAATGTGACCCAGTGAGTCAGTGAAAAACAATGGAACCACTCTGGAGCACTCTGAAGGACTGTCGGGTTTTCACTGATGTTTGCTAGCAGATACTAGTGTAAAGGAACACTGGCTTAGTTGCCCACAGCAGCCAATCAGATTTAACCTTTCATTTTCCAAAGGAGCTCTGGAAAATGTAAGGTGGAGTCTGATTGGTTGCTATGGCCAGTTCTTCTTTACACCAGGTTTGATAACTTTTCCCCACTGAGTGTTATCCTTCATGAAAAACGCACAAAAACTGGTGACAGCCAGGCTCGGACTGGACCACCAGGAAGGCGGGGGATTCCTCTCTAGGCCCCAAGTCTCCTGCGCCTGGAGATAAGATGGAGGAATAATTATTTCTCTTGTTTCTCAGGTGAGATAATTATTGTAGCCACTAGGTGGCAGTATTGCACAGTGATGCAGCCTCCTACTGGTGTAAATTGTACAGGAGGCCCCACAGTATCTTCTAAACTTCCCGGCTGCTGGCAGTGAAGGAGGAGAGAACATGTCTGGCAATCCTCCTGCCTTCCCTGCTGTCAGAAAACTGGCTGCTGGAGAGAAGGACTCCTCTGCGGTGTTGGGCTAATTTCTTAGGTGTGTGACAGTAGTGAGCTGTAGGAGACTGTAAGGGGGAAATAGGGGATTTGTTTATAGCAGACTCAGATCTCTGAATGTGTGCTGCTCTCTGCAGAGTTCAGAGTGGCATTGGGGGGACTCTGGCCTAGGTCCCCCAATGCCTCTGCTTAAGGTGCACCCTCATAATTGCCCCAGCTCCAGATGCCCCCCCAATGCCCCCACTCTAAATGCACCCCTAATATTGCCTCTTCTCCAGTTACCTCTACTCCAGAATCACGACTATTACCCTGCCTCAGGCGACCCCTAATGCCCCAGCTACAGATGCCCCCACTCTAAAGGCACCGCTGATATTGCCTCTTCTCCAGTTACCCCTGCTCCAGGATCCCCACTATTACCCTGCCTCAGGTGACCCTAATGCCTCTGTTTCAGTTATGACCCTCCGTTTGTGCCCTTTGCTCACATTGCTCCTCTAGCACCTTTGCTTGGGCTTTGTTAAAGGTTATGATCTGCAAAGGGGGTTGAACTTATGACTGAAAAATTATGCACAGTGCGTCACATTCTCAAGTATTGACACGTATGGTTTACATGGCGGTAGTGATGATATTCCGTATTTACAGGCATCACTGCTGGAGAATTTAAAGGGGTTGTCCAGGTTTTCAAGTTATCCTCTCCACACCATAGAGCATAACTATATGATTAGTGGGGTCCGATTCTGCGTGCCCCCCCCCCCCCCCCGCTGATTCCAGGAACGGGTCCCCTTTTTGATGATGTGGCAGGCCACACATACGCCCTGCTGCTCCATTTATTCACTTTGGGACCACTGGAAATAGCCAGCGCTGTACTCTGCCATTTCCAGTGACCCCATAGAGAATGGATGGAGAGGCAGGCCATATGCTCGACCTGCCACTCAATCAAGAAGAGGGATCAGTGGGGCTCCATTGTTCAGACCCCCACAGATCACTTAGTCATCCCTGATCCTGTGGATAGAGGATAACTAGAAAAGTGGACACAGGCCCTTTAACAGGTGAACATTTCTATTTTAGTTTGACACATATTTTGGGCCAGATTTTTTATTAAAATTTTATTTTTTTACACCCAAAAAAAAAAAGATAGGGAATGTAAAAAGGTGAAACAGCTATGACACGACAGGTGATAAGTGTCTGATAGGGGGTCTGACTGCTGGGGCCCCCATGACCAAGGGAACGTGATCTTAAGCCCCCTGTGTACATAGATTGGCGGTAATGTAATTTAATGTCTCAGGACCCCTTTTTCATGACCAGCAGTCAGACCCCAGCAATCTGATATTTATCACCAATCCTGTAGATAGACGATAGGTCATTATGGTAGGACAACTCTTTTACGAAAATGGTAAATTTCATGCCAGACATTTATGCTTAAAGGAGTTAAAGGGTTTGTCTCACTTCAGTAAATGGCATTTATCATGCAGTTAATACAAGGCACTTACTAATGTATTGTGATTGTCCATATTGCCTCCTTTCCATCACATTATACACAGCACGTATCCGTGGTTATTACCACCGTGTAATCCAGCAGCGGTGGCCGTGCTTACACACTATAGGGAAAGGCTGGAAGTGTGCATAGGCCAAAACCTTTACCTATAGTGTGCAAGCACGGCCACTGCTGCTGGATTACACGGTGGTAATAACCACGGATACGTGCTGTGTATAATGTGATGGAAAGAAGGCAATATGGACAATTACAATACATTGTAGTAAATGCCTTGTAATAGCATTTATCATGTAGAGAAAGTTATTTGCTGAAGTGAGTCAACCCCTTTAAGTGTGCTACACTTAATAGGGTTAATCATAAATGTCTTGGTGTGTGCATTGCGTGTTTCCTATGTGTGATTGGTGTGTGCTATATATGTTCTATGTATCAGCGGTGTATGCACAGCATGTGACATATGCATCAGTGGCATGTGAGCCATGTATACATTTCTTGTGTCCCACATCTGTCCAATGAGTGATTGGTGTGCGTTGCATGTGTCTTGTTTCTGACTGACTTAAGTGCAGAATATCCATATACAGTTGCAAGAAAAAGTATGTGAACCCTTTAGAATGATATGGATTTCAGCAGAAATTGGTCATAAAATGTGATCTGATCTTCATTCAAGTCACAACAATAGACAATCCCAGTCTGCTTAAACTAATAACACACAAAGAATTAAATGTTACCATGTTTTAATTGAACACACCATGTAAACATTCACAGTGCAGGTGGAAAAAGTATGTGAACCCCTAGACTAATGACATCTCCAAGAGCTAATTGGAGTGAGGTGTCAGCCAACTGGAGTCCAATCAATGAGCTGAGATTGGAGGTGTTGGTTGCAGCTGCCCTGCCCTATAGAAAAAACACACACCCGTTCTGGGTTTGCTTTTCACAAGAAGCATTGCCTGATGTGAATGATGCCTCGCACAAAAGAGCTCTCAGAAGACCTACGATTAAGAATTGGTGACTTGCATAAAGCTGTAAAGGGTTATAAAAGTATCTCCAAAAGCCTTGCTGTTCATCAGTCCACGGTAAGACAAATTGTCTATAAATGGAGAAAGTTCAGCACTTCTGCTACTCTCCCTAGGAGTGGCCGTCCTGTAAAGATGACTGCAAGACCACAGTGCAGACTGCTCAATGAGGTGAAGAAGACTCCTAGAGTGTCAGCTAAAGACTTACAAAAGTCTCTGGCGTATGCTAACATCCCTGTTAGCGAATCTACGTTACGTAAAACACTAAACAAGAATGGATTTCATGGGAGGATACCACAGAGGAAGCCACTGCTGTCCAAAAAAAACATTGCTGCACATTTACAGTTTGCACAAGAGCACCTGGATGTTCTACCGCAGTACTGGCAAAATATTCTGTGGACAGATGAAACCAAAGTTGAGTTGTTTGGAAGAAACCCACAACACTATGTGTGGAGAAAAAGAGGCCCAGCACACCAACATCAATACCTCATCCCAACTGTGAAGTATGGGTGTGGGGGCATCATGGTTTGGGGCTGCTTTGCTGCGTCAGGGACTGGACGGATTGCCATCATCAAAAGAAAAATTAATTCCCAAGTTTATCAAGACATTTTGCAGGAGGAACTTAAGGCCATCTGTCCACCAGCTGAAGCTCAACAGAAGATGGGTGTTGCAACATGACAACGACCCAAAGCATAGAAGTAAATCAACAACAAAATGGCTTAAACAGAAGAAAATACGCCTTCTGGAGTGGCCCAGTCAGAGTCCTGACCTCAACCCGATTGAGATGCTGTGGCATGACCTCAAGAAAGCGATTCACAGCAGACATCCCAAGAATATTACTGAACTGAAACAGTTCTGTAAAGAGGAATGGTCAAGAATTACTCCTGACCGTTGTGCACGTCTGATCTGCAACCACAGGAAATGTTTGGGTGAAGTTATTGCTGCCAAAGAAGGTTCAACCAGTTATTAAATCCAAGGGTTCACATACTTTTTCCACCTGCACTGTGAATGTTTACATGGCGTGTTCAATAAAAACATGGCAACATTTAATTCTTTGTGTGTTATTAGTTTAAGCAGACTGTGATTGTCTATTGTTGTGACTAAGATGAAGATCAGATCACATTTTATGACCAATTTGTGCAGAAATCCATATCATTCCAAAGGGTTCACATACTTTTTCTTGCAACTATATGTGTAAATTCTGCCATATGTTTGTGCATTTTGCTGTGAGTGTCTGCCATCATACTTCATCTTTAATATTGTTATCACTGTAAGGGCTCATGAACACGACCGTTGGATATTTTGCAGTCTGCAATTTGCGGACCCGCAAAACATGGATACCGGGTGTGTGCATTCCACATTATGTGGAACAGAAGAGCCGGCCTCTAATAGAACAGTCCTATCCTTGTCTGTAATGTGGACAATAATAGGACATGTTCTATCATTTTGCGGAATGGCCATGCGGTCATAGAATGCACACGTTATTTTTAGTTTGAGGCCCCATTGAAGTGAAGGGAACGGTACGGACATGGAAAAAAAATAAGTTTGTGTGCAGGAGCCCTAAAGTGGGCCCCCAGAATCGGTTATGCTGGTGGGCCCTTAGTACCCCAGTCCGACACTAGTGACATCTGCACACAATACTGTAGAATGCAAAAACGGAACACATTTGCAGAAAACTCTGAAGCAAACTGAGGCAAAACTGGTGGAACTTCATCAGTTTTTCACTGACAGAACTCGGTAGAGTTCTGCATCATGTCTGAAAGAGGCCTTTTTTATTATTATAATTTTTTTTATATTGCAGAGTGTTTGCTAGGATGTGCTCTTCATTATTTCCTAGCAACAGGTGCTGCACATTTCTATAATGGAAAAGAAGGGAGACGTTCATTGAGGGCACATCAAACAATTCTAAGCGAAATGTTCTGAAAGTGTATTTGCAGAGATTTGAACAGTAGGCTCTATGCCTCATTGTATACAACAGACGCACCCTTGTGAAAAATCCCACATTTTACCTTTCGTTTCATTCAGTTATATCTGTAGCTGCTGCTGCTGTGGAACAAATGGAAGGTTTTGAGTTTTTTTTTTAAGGGATTTATATTTTATTTAAAATTTGGACGAAGGTAAAATGCAATGTATATAAATTGCTTTAGAGAAAAAAAAAAAAAACAACTGTAATGTAAATAGTGTCATATAATGCCCAGAAATATTATACATGCAATGCACAGAGAATGCTACAGTAGTAACAGTACCCATATAAATCGTACACAAAACTCCTAAATAATGGCACATGTAGTTTTATAAACTGCTATTTTAATTGAAAAGAAATAGAAATGGGGCCTAAAATTCCAATGAAATAGTGTGGGGAGAATGGGAGTGGTAGTTATGGCTCTAAGGGTGGCTATTTCCACTCTTGTGCTCCCTAAGGTCGTACAGTGACAGGAGGGCACACCATTTCTTCCCTGGGGGCATGCCCTGGTATTGGGGCTCCTGCCCGTTATTGATTGATAATCAGGCCGGTTGTTTGCAATAAATAAAGTCTATCTATACTAAGTTGATGATAGGGATTGTAGTACAAATATCAGCAAAAAGCACAGTTTAACAGTATGTTACAGTCTAATATTCTCCCACTAGCAGCATATGGACAGGCCATAGTACTCCCTCTCTTTACAGATACTTTGCAGTCTCGGATCAGAACCACAGGCATGCAGTCATGTTCTTGTTAAGTCCTTCTGCAGTTCCTGGACTGAGGGGTGCTGGAGATATGGGTGCCCAATCCGTTTCAAATTGTGGGGGCTGCTTTAGCAATATTCATTTCCACAGCATCAAAGCCTTTTTGCCATAAATGAGCACAATACCCTGCTCTCCAATGCACAGACTTGTGAATTCTAGATCTTCTCCAATGTCTGATCTCTCTTTCTCTATGTCTATGGAGTACTTTAGTAAGTGGGTTGCTTTCTGGGCAGTTGTAAGCTCAGAGACTAGGGTTCTCTGAATTTGAGCCTAGTTGTGCACAAGGTTGAACAGACACATATTCCTTCCAGGCTGCTTCAGACTAGACTCCCTCAACACAACACTAACTAGCCAGGGGCAGACTAAGCCAATCTCCTGATAACCTAACAGAGTTTGCCAGGTTGTAAACCATATGTTTTCTATACAGTGTCATTAAGTGCAATTACTTAACAAATCAAAACTTTTAAATCAAGAAACATTGCATTAACTCTGTGAATGGTAATTAACCCTTTGCAGTAGTCCTTCTGGGGTACTGCACATATACTGAAATATGTTAACAAATTTGACTTGGTATTCTCTGTCAGTCACTCGCTTCCAGTCTGAATATCATCACCATCTTCTGTCTGCTCCATTTCCTGGCTGACATCTCTTTGTGGCATCATCAGGTTGACATCATTATTTGGTTCTTGTTATCTATCTGTGACTTTCTACTTCCGTATACTTTTTTCCTGCGATTGTTGATACATGTTTTGTATTTTATTCTTGCGACCAAATGGTTGTTATAAAATTCAGCCCCACTGTAAGTCATTGGGGCATCTGAGTAGATAAGGTCCAGTTCTGCAGTCTTGTGAAAACCCTGGTGTCATAACGCTCAATGCAGGAGTGAAGAGAACTGCAGGAATGAGCAGTATCATCTGGTCTTGGGTCTGTATTAGGTGCCGGGCTCTTTTGGGGTCTGTTAAGATGGGGTCTTAGGTAATTTCCATATGGATAGGGCTAGGCCGATTCACATTTCACTTTCTGTAAGAACACAATCAGTCCAACATGTCTTTGCACAGTGACATATGACAAGAGAAATGGGGGAAGAAGGACCTATTAAGAAGTAGCTATCACTTCCTTCTTCAGAAACTTGAAAGGGTTGTTCTGGTTTAAAAAAATAGGGTTTACTTTTTGGTACAATTTACACAAAATTTTAGGTGCACTCAAATTAGTAAATGTGGACCAATGTAATTACTTATCGTGCCATAGAGGGGTTAGCCAGGATTTGAAAATGCAGTTCTCCTTCCCTCTTTGGAAGGTGAAAATATATGGGAGAATTTATCATTCCCCGTACAGCACTTTTCTTGCATAAAAAGTTGCATACACTGTGTTCATAACTTTTTAAACTCCATTGTGACAAAATATTAAGCCGCCCTTGACACTTTCCAAAAATTAGGTGCATCGTCCGGGGGCACAGGTGATCTCAAAGACCGGTCTAAGACGCTGATCTATGATAAGTTCTCCCCATAGTTCCTTGTTACTTCACCTACAGAAGGAGTCTTCTCAGCTGTACAGTCATGTTTCTGCAGAGGCTCTGCTACTTCATTGGCAAGATAGTCAGAAAGCCATTGCTAGTGGCTGCTTTGTTATGAACAGGAGAATCACTGTGCAGAGACCAGGCTGTGGGGAGAGTCACTGAGCATGTTGACCATCAACATGAAGCTCATTAGATGGATTGCTATACACTTTGAACACCAGGTTCTGCCATGCTATGCATGTAAATACCATACCTCTTCACTGCAGGGTCAGACTGGGGTTCCTTGGGCCCTCTAGAGGAAATTATTCACAAGGCTCAAATTCCAAATGATCAATAAATGTTAATAGATTTTGATTCAAAGAAATAGACCCTAGTTATTGACTCCAAACACAGCTCCAAATGTGTTTTGTCTCCAGGACCTTAGGGGCCCATCAGAGCTTGTCCCATCGGAAGATGCTCTGGAACTCTGGTGGGGCAGTCAAATGGTGCTTCACTGGATCGTTGTTTTTAACAGAATGTAAATGGTTATTTTATATGATCTATACAATGATTATGAAGTTGGTTAGACAACGCCTTTAAGATAAAGTGATAAATGAGGCTCATCCTTTCCAGAGCGGCCTCACAATTCCATATCTCAGTTGTCATTGAGATTTAAGGTTAAAGAACTTTGAAACATTACACAAGCCCAGCTTTCTGACAAACTTTATTTTCTTTAACCCAGCGGTGGATGTGCTTGTCACCAGAAAACACCATAATGTTAACCATACTGTGGAGCCATTGGGAACTCTTGGGTTTCAAGGAGAACCCGGATCAACCTATAATAAAGAATAAATGATTACTTACTAGAGACATGCTGCCAGGGCTTTATTTCCACAGCTGGAGGAGTGTTGTTACGTTGACAACACATGATGCCACTGCTGCAGCCAATCACTGGTGTCATCAGTTCCCTACTGAGGTCAGTGATTGGCTGCAGTGGTTACATGTCGCTGATGTGACATCACTGCTACATCCAGGAAAACATAGCCCTGCCTGGAGAACCAGAGCGACACCATGGGATCTGTCAGGTAAGTAATCATCTATTCTTTATTACAGGTCCATCCCATGAGTTGTCCGGTTTCCTCATGAAACTGGACAACCCCTTCAATGATTTCATCATTACCGTAAGCATTAAACAAAATCCAGAATAGCTTTATGCTCTGCTCACACCACGTCTTCAGTGTTTGTATAGTGGGAAAATATCCCGCCATTTACACTGCAGGATATAGCACTGTATGCAACTGTATACCATGTACCTGTAGAGGATTCCCATTGTCCTGATGGCATATGTTGTGTCCACAGAAGGAGACCTCCAGCTTATACATCAGCTTCAAACGTAGTGTGAACAGAGCCTTACATCACATAAATAAGAACTGAAAAACACATCCCGAGTCACTCTGTGCTAAACTTTTTATTAGCTTATTTTCTTTTTAAAATGTCTGAAAATATGTATAGAACATTATTTACAAATCATAAATAGAAACACAAGATTAACCAGAAATTACGGTTAAAAAAAACGCATGTTCCCAGCAGTGCTAAAATTGACATTTCAAAACGCACGTTATAAAAATGGGTTTACAGCTATTTAAACGTGCAGAAGGTGCTTGGTCAGGGACTTCTTCATGTGCGGGGGATGGAGGAAAGTCCTTCTATAGCCTGTTAAAGCTTCACATACAGACAACACTTCGAGACTATCCCTCCCCATACCTATTGTTACATGGCGTGTCAGATGAGCATACACAATCAGAATATTGGACATTTACGACAAAGAAAAGGTATCATTCGTGGATGCCAGGAGGATCCAGGTATAGGAACGGTACGTGGCCAGCCACATCCTTGTGTTTAGTTCCAAAATTGCTCTGGCAAGGCCTTGGTTATTTTGTATGTTTACCTGTTATTCGATCTTTTAGCTCTGGATATTTAAAGGGCAACAATAATTAAACTATTTTCACATATACAATTTGCACTAAATATTATTTTGGATGATTTTCTTCTTAAATACACATATACAAAACAGTAGACTGAAAAACATTGTGCTGTGTCTGCAACCTCATGACATCTGTCGTTTGATCAGTGTGCCTGAAGGAGTAAAACACTCATTGTACACTGGTACAAATATGAAACGTACAAAGGGGAACACCACGGATGTTAATACGTAGACACAATAAAGTCAGGAAGTTACTTTGCTGTCAAAAGGGTCAATACTCAGAACTTCTGGTTTTTGCCAAAGAACCGTAAAAGTTTATGAACAGTGACCATTAGGTGTTCCCAGGATAGTCTGTATCGCTTGCGGTCTCTCCCCTTGATGCTCTGACTAGAACTCCCATCCACTTCACAAGCAAATCTTCATCCTCGGCACCAAAAAATAACGTTTGCTGGGACTGGGTTAATTTAAATGCGTGCTTTAAGTCCACTTTGTCACTGGCACTTGGTAAGCTGACTTCATAGCCTAGTAGTGGTATCGCTCGCTGATTTCGTGCATCCTACAAGAAAACATGTAGACATAGGCTTAGATACAGTTCCTATTAATTTGTACTAATCAACACCAAGTTGTCATCATTTCTATATGTGTTAATCCAGAAGAAGACAAAATTAGATCATGTGAGCTCAAATTAAAGCAACATTGATATCTAGTGTTGATAAGGATGGTCATAACTAATTTATACAACTGGCTTCCTATGAAATTGACTCCATTGGAGATGTGTCTCAGGCAGTGAAAATAGGTTGTGAGCCCCATGAAGGATATGAATTGAGCACTGGGGAATACGTTTGTGCTACACAAACAATATAAATAATAAATGTGGACTTCACCATTGCTTTGCTTATCTGAGACACCTCCACCTATGGTTTACTCTCACAGTCAAGAACATCCTTACACGCAGATGTTGAAACCACAATATCAGTAGAATCTAACTAGTGAGACTCTTTGTTCCAAAATATTAGATTCTACCGCTATGGAGACTCTCAACTGTCCCATGTTTGACTGCTGATTTGCTGTTGATACGTTTATCACAATATGAGGAACATTATTAGATACCATCTACAAATTGTATTACAGCACAAGGTTGGACTGAAACCAAATAATTCAAGTTTGCTGAACCAGAAAATGGTTTACAAGAATAAGACTATGAGATTATTATGGATAACATCTTTCCAGTGGATCCTACAACTTTTAGTTAGTCATAGATTAGGATATGCTATATACCAGGGTTCCTCAACTCCAGTCCTCAGGGCCCACCTATAGGTCATGTTTTCAAGATTTTCTTAATATTGAGCAGCTGATATAATTAGTGTCAGTGCATCAGGACTCATTGGCTGCTATGGGCATAAAATGAGACAAACTCATGGTGTGGCCACTATCTTCCCCTGACCTTAACCCTATTGAGAACCTTTGGAGTATCCTCAAGCAAAATATGTATGAGGGTGGGAGGCAGTTCACATCAAAGCAGCAGCTCTGGGAGGCTATTTTGACATCCTGCAAAGAAATTCAAGCTTAAATCTCCAAAAAAGCACAAGTTTAATAGATGCAAGAATTGTCAAGGTGATATCAAAGGGGTGCTCCTGTGTTATGGAACTTGGCCTGTTAAGATGTTTTTGATCAAAATAGCTTTTGATTTCAGTAAATGTGACCTCTTAATGCTGTAAATTCAACTAATGAACATTATCCGTTCTTTACAACCTATAAAATGTTTTGAAACTCTGTTGTGCATAATAATTTGGAACATGCATTTTGAGTTTTTTAATTTGTGAAAAAATATAATTGGGCGGTTTGTTCAATAAAATTTGTTTTATACTCTAAGGGTTGATTACTTATTACTATACTGGCTGTCATTTGCATCGACCATTTAGGAAAATCTGAGAAAAATATAATAATAATTTGGAATGCATTGCAAGACCTGTTCTTGGTCACAGATCCTGATACCCCCTGTTTGGTACAAGATGTGCTCCTGGTTGCTGCTCCTGTTCTGCCTGAGGTTGGCTCCTGGTCATTGTTCCACCTAGATCCAGTCCCTGGCCTCCATGTTCTTGGCACCTGGACTGTTGCTGATCTCCATTTTCCTCCGCATCTGCCCTGTGACCATGTTCCTGTCCTGTTACCACAGAACTGTCCCACATGCCACTTCCCTGTTCTAGCTCCACAATCATGTACCACTATCCACATCTGGTCTTGCTCCTCACTGCCATGTCAGGCTCTCAACAGGTGGCTATTCTGGGAACCGTGACATGGGGATCATTCTGCACCAAAGTCCGTACCTCCTTGCAGGAGATAAGGGTGAAGAACAGGTAACCTTAAAATGTACACCAGGGGTGTTGCTAGGATCTTAAAACATCAGGGCCCAAGGCATATGTTTACCCCTCCTCAAAACTGGCCAGTTCGCCCGAGAACACATGCGGGCAGCAATCTTAACTCACAAGTCCGGCGATGCACAGGTAAGCCCTTATCTGTGCCGCGAGCCGGTCTGAAACAAATGCAGTCACCGGGAGCAGGCAGTTCCGAGAACAGCCTAATGAAGGCCCCCGGCGGCTGTTCTCGGAACTGCCTGCTCCCGGTGACCGCATTTGTTTCAGACCGGCTCGCGGCACAGGCACATGTAAGGGCTTACCTGTGCATCGCAGGACTTGTGAGTGAAAATGGCAGCCCGCATGTGTTCGCGGGCAAACCCGGTGAACTGGCCATCACTGCTGAGCTCCTCCACTCACAGTCTATATGCACAGCTTCCCCACCCACAGTATATGCACAGCTCCTTCACCCACAGTATACAGTATATGCACAGCTCCTCTACCCACAGTATACAGTATCTGCACAGCTCCTCCACCCACAGTATACAGTATCTGCACAGCTCCTCCACCCACAGTATACAGTATATGCATAGCTCCTCCACCCACAGTATATGCACAGCTCCTCTACCCATAGTATACAGTAAATGCACAGCTCCTCCACCTACAGTATCTGCACAGCTCCTCCACCCACAGTATACATTATCTGCACAGCTCCTCCACCCACAGTATACAGTATATGCATAGCTCCTCCACCCACAGTATACAGTACATGGTGACAATCCTGGGAACTGTGACATGTAGATCTCCTGCACCAGAGTCTGTACCTCCTTGCAGGAGATAAGGGTGAAGACAAGGGATCCCATAAAATTCCCACCGGGGGTGTTTCTAGGGTCTTAAAGCATCAGGGGCATGAGCCCAAGACATACGTGTACCCCAACCCTCCCTTCCCTCAAAACTGAGCTCCTCCACTCACAGTCTATATGCATAGCACCCCCACCCACAGTATCCTTGTGACCTGGAAGGATTTTTCGTGTGGCAGTGTCTGGCAACAAACAATTGCAGACACAAGCCAGTAAGAGAGAATAGGGAGATATATTTGGGTAGATTTCAGGGAATTTCACCAGGAAAAGCTTTAGGGAAAGCATTGGAGCGGCAGTCCAGTCACCCAGTTGTGTGCTTAATACAGCTGATGTATGGCAGCTATTTCTGCTTTACCAAACCCTGTGCAAGAAAAAAAAAAACTCAGTTTTTCTGTATATGAATAGACAACCAACTTTTTTTGGGTAAAAACCACAAGTTTCTACATATCACAGTCTGATAAAGGTGGCAGGGATGGTGAGAACTATGAGGCTTAAAACGTGCCAGAACTAAGCCAAGCTCGGTACGAGAAACTCCCATATGGCGGTTTGTTCCCCATAAGAACAGCACACAAAACCACAACTGTGTGCAAGATCTGTAGGATTAAAATAAGCTACAGTTGTTCAAACGCAAACATAGGTACCAGGGCTTTATTGCAGCACATGAGGTGGCAACACCAGATCATGTAGGAAAATAGAACTGATCAGCATTCCAAATCAGAAAAAGTCTCCTGGTCTTTGTGCAAGCCAGCCAGCATCCCCAAGCAGTATAGTGTCCTTGTCATCATGATCAGTTCCTTTTTCTCCTGCTCAGACTCCTTTTTGTCCTCCGCTCCATCATGATACATCCATTACGGAATTTGTGGCCATGAGAAAACTTCGACAAGTTACTGTCAGTGCAGTTGCTGCTGTACCACTTAGTTGTGGCAATGATGGCTTAGTTCTGTGCCCTCACCAAAATTTTATTCTGCTGCATGGTATTCATACTTTTTTTTAAATGGTTTACAATTGTACTTCTCTCTGTGCAATCTCTTATTTCCCGAAATTAAGCACTGAAGAAATCACTATACTACACTTTACATTCAATTTGATATTTTCCAGTACTGTTCGAAAGGGAAGCTGGCAGCTTTAATAGCTAGTTTTTGACTAATGGGACACAGTTGAGGAGATTTGGATCGGACACCTCTCATCTGATATTTGTTTTAGGACATGTACTGTTTTGCTTTTCCTAGATGTCACATCTATGTGCTTTTGGTGGACCTTATCACATTGTGTCTTTGGTGAACTCATAATTAACTCCTGAGAATAGGTCATCAATATCAGAAACATGGAAAACCTCTGTAAAGGGAGACCAGACTCCAAAAATCCCTATATCTATGTTCCATCTCCAGAAATCTGATTTTCACAACCTGCAATATTTTTACAGTCTAGCAAGCTTTCCGGACCCTTTGTAAACTCATTGAGTAAATCAGATGGTGAAAGCAACAGCCTTACATTCTAGAGTATATATCTTTATATGTAACTTGATCCAACTGGTTTGAAGACTAAAGATACCCATGTATGTATATAGTGCGCCTCTGTTCCTACTTCATGGAAGCTGCATTAGAACAAGTGATATGTTTTATTCTCAAATCGTCTGGAGTAAAATTTGTACGATCACCTTGGGAAGAATACAAAAAAAGAAGGGCTGAAACGCGCGGAAATTATTTGTACGCTGCATCTCGCTCTAATGTTCTGAGGGACATAAACTTTATGACTGCCGAGCGCTGGAGAGAATATTATGTTATGCAGGTTAGGGGTAAAGTCATTAAACTTCTATATTTTCAAGATATAATATTTATTTTGCTACACAATGAAACACCAGATGGGTCGGAATACTTGAGTTGTTTTTTTTTTACACATTTTATGCTTTTAAGGATAAATGAATGGAGGAGTGTACAGTAAGGAAAACTGTAAAACCAAAATCTGTTCTCTGCCCTCTAAAGAACTGCAGATAAAGTATAGATTTCAGAGTCAGTACTTGAAAATGGATGAACAGACTAAGGCCTTATGCACACGACCGTATGTATTTCGCGGTCTGCAAAAAACGGATACACAAAAAATACGGATGACGTCCGTGTGCATTCTGTATTTTGCAAAACGGAACAGCTGGCCCCTAATAGAACAGTACTATCCTTATCCGTAATGTAATTAACACGAGCGAGTTTTCCTCGCGGGTGCAATGCATGATGTGAACGCATAGCACCCGCACCGAATCCTGACCCATTCATTTCAATGGGTCTGTGTACATGAGCATTTTTTTTCATGCATCAAATCTGTGTTGCGTGAAAAATGCAGCATGTTCTATATTCTGAGTTTTTCACGCAGCCCTGGCCCCATAGACGTGAATGGGGCTTCAGTGAAAAACGCATTGCATCCGGAAGCAAGTGCGGATGCAGTGCGATTTCCACTGATGGTTGCTAAGAGATGTTGTTTGTAAACCTTCAGTTTATCACGTGCATGAAAAACGCATTGCACCCGCGCGGAAACTGAACACAATCGCAGACAAAACTGACTGAACTTGCTTGCAAAATGGTGCGAGTTTCACTGAACGCACCCTGAACGCATCCTGAGCCAATCCTCTACGCTCGTGTGAAAGAGGCCTAATAGGACACGTTCTATTTTTTTGCGGAACGGCAATACGGACATACGGAAATCGAATGCACACGGAGTAACTTCAGTTTTTTTGCGGATCCATTTAAAATAAATGGTTCTGTATATGGTCCGCAAAAAATAAATAAAAACGCAACGGGCAATAAAAGAAAATACGTTTGTGTGCATGAGGCCTAAGGGATACACCAATTAATATATATTCAATCATACAAAGTAGCAGAAACCTACCCATAATGGTGGCAAACTCTGGTCACAACTCGAAGTATTATTAAGGGCAGTGTCGGACTGGGGTACCTAGGGGCCACCAGTAAAATTTATTTTGGGGGCCCACCGTACGGATACATTCAAATATAATAAATAATTTAACAAGTTTTTTATATGAACATAGGCTGGTTGAGGTTCTGTACATTGCATATATGTATGTAGTGCAGTAAGTCTAATGTGTTATGTGCCACTTGTGTAGGGGGTGGGAGACTAGGGGCCCACCTTACTCAGGGGCCCATCGGGGGATTCACCTGTACCCCCTGTGGGCCAGTCTGAGCCTGATTAAGGGCACATTTATCAGAAAACTGGTGTTACGCTCTATATACTGATACATTCTTCTTATTGTGCATACTGATTAAAGGGCATCTGTCAGCAGTTTGTACCTATGACACCGACTGACCTGTTACATGTGTGGTTGGAAGCTGAAGACATTTGTGTTGGTCCCATGTTCATATGTGTCCACATTGCTGAGAAAAATGATGTTTTAATATATGCAAATGAACCTCTAGGAGCAACGGGGGCGTTACCATTACACCTAGAGCCTCTGCTCTCTCTGCAACTGCTGCGCCCTCTGCACTTTTACTGACTGGGCCAGACAGGGTAAACGTCATCACTCTTGGCCCTGTCAATCAAAGTGTAGAGGGTGTGGCAGTTGCAGAGAGAGCAGAGCCTCTAGGTGTAACGACAACGCCCCCGATGCTCCTAGAAGTCCATTTGCATATATTAAAATTTCCTTTCTCTCAGCAATGCGGACACATATGAACATGGGACCTTCAGCTGCCAAGCGCACATGCAACAGGTCAGCCAGTGTCATAGGTACAGAACTGCTGACAGATGCTCTTCAATGTCTCTCATCAAATCCTTTTGCCAAAACCACATCTCTTCTAAAACTCATCAGGAAACTCCTCCTTAGGAAAACAAGATCCTATGGAGATCACAAATCCTTTGGAACCCACATATTTCAGTGCTATTTCCTAACTGGACAATTATTTAAAACAATAGGTAGACTAAAACACGTAGTAAAAAAAAACTGTCCAGATTTAAATTGAATGTCCACCCTGTGGCCAAAGGTGCATGTAGACGCACCGAGGAGAAGAGGAGAAGCCGATTGTCGGGAAGGGAGTGTTCGTTGCGGACAATCGGCTGCTCGTTAAATGAGCGATCGCTGCGGCCATCTCTCTTTCCATACATAATCATTGCTCCTGGGCAGAGGATCACTGTTTAGACAGCACGATCTGCTGCCCAGGAACGATGATTTAAGTGTCTGCAGAACCTTTAGACAGATTATTGGGAACGAGCGCACATAGTCCTGCTTGTTCCCGATATTCGGACCGTGTAAATCCACCTTAAGTCCACATGTGCAACAAAAAACGCAAAAAAAATCTGCGTATACTACATGTCATTTTCCAATGGAAAAACCAGCGGACTTCACACTGGCCTTTGCAAAAGGTGAAATCCGCAGCATAAATTGACAGGCGGCAGATTTCAATACTGAACTGCAGGTCAATTTACTCTGCCCTTTTTTGTAAAATCTCATCCACTGTGCTGGTACTGTACAGCGCTGTGGATTTGCCAAACTAAAACCCACCACGGCAAATCTGAAGTCAATCAGTTATATCCTTTAACATCATTTTGTTTTTATCTAATAATTTCCAAAAGTATGTTCCGATTAAAAGGGTTCTCCAGCACTACAAAAATTGGTGGCAATAGTATCCGAGTGGCTTAAAGGCCATACACACCTTTTTTATGATTGCATTTTACTCATTTTGTGATAAAAGTCATTTTTTTAATTGGTCTTAAAAATGGAGATACAGGGGTTAAACATCTGCTTTCTTTGAATCCCGTCATCTGATGGCTCATGTGTAGTTCTTCTCTCTGATCTCCTGACCACATAAACACTCATTATAGCTCAATTTTTTTATCAAACTCCTAGCTGCCTTCAAATGCCACTTGAAGGGGTTGTCAGATTTCTTCCTGAAGCCGGACAACCCCTGAAAGGGAATTAGTAGCTTACGGCAAACAGTTTTATTATTGGGTACAACGTATAAACTGATGGCTAAAGATGAGTGGAATTTTAGAATGTCCTCCTAGGGCCCTATTGCAGATTTGGATTTCTCTATCAGAAAAATGAAGCCCAACCACTATATCAAGACAGATGAAGAAGCACCTTGTATCTGCAGTGCTCATGATCGACCTCTAGGGGCAGAACTGTATCAGATTTCCACTATACTATAGAGATGACTAATGAAATAAATGAAGGGACGTTACCTGACTGCAAACCTGAAGATACAGAACAAGAGGTTCACTTTTCGGGACATATGCCCACATTTTGTGCCATGTCTTCCCTTTCTCCAGGAATAGAAGGCTGCTGCTAATCATACTGCTTTCTGGCGGCGAGGACAGTTGTTTCTATAAGAAAATGAAAATTTAAAAAATGACCCATTTGACAATGTAATGAATATCAAGAGTATAAATTCAATCTTCTACCAATTTCATAATGCTGTTAATGTGCTACATTGATCCGGTTTAAGCACCCTCAATGAATGATTAAATCAAGGGAGATAGTTAATTATAAGAGAACAGGCAGCAATAAAGTAACAGCGCTTACCGTGAAACATTACAAAGTAACTACGTGATTATGAATAAACCCAACATAATCAATATAACAAATAACAGTCCCCATAAAACAACTCGGTTTGGGAAAGAGGCAATAAACCTAAGTAGAAATGGATACGTTTATTGGGATATTCGCTTTTTAATAATTTTTAACAATAGTAAATGTCTTACGGGCAGCTTGGCAGCGGCAGTTTTACTGTAACCTCTTAACTGGAAACATTTCCATCACTTGAAGGGCATTTTTCGGGCACTGGTGCCTGCTGCTAGTTTTAGTCATCCAACATGTGACGTATGACAATGAGTATTGAATCACACTTTTTTAGGCTACTTTCACACTAGCGTTTTTTTGCGGATTCGTCATGGATCTGCAAAAACGCTACTGTTACAATAATACAACCGCATGCATCCGTCATGAACGGATCCGGTTGTGTTATGTCTTCTATAGCCATGACGGATCCGTCTGAACACCATTGAAAGTCAATGGGGGACGGATCAGTTTTCTATTGTGTCAGAGAAAACTGATCCGTCCCCATTGACTTACATTGTGTGTCAGGACGGATCAGTCTTGCTCCGCACCACATAGCGGACAGAAAAACGCTGCTTGCAGCATTATTCTGTCCACGATGGGGATGCAACCAAACAGAACGGAATGCATTCTGGTGCATTCTGTTTCTTTCAGTTCAGTTTTGTGACGGATCTCAATAGCGGAATTGAAAAAGCTTGTGTGAAAGTAGCCTTCGCTTGAACCATAATATCTATCTATCATCTGTGGTCTGTGCATGTGATGGGTCAGCAATGACAGACTTCACTGAAGACAGAAGGTTAACCCCTTCCCGACACATGACATAATAGTATATTATGGCGGCAGGTGACTTGCCGCATTTTGACGCACTATTACGCTATAGTGATCGTACCCTGATAGCCGGGCCCGTGCTGTATCCGCCGGCATCACTGTAAAAGCTGATGCCAGAAGATTAACCCCTTCTATGCCGCGGTCAGTGCTGACCGCGGCATAGAAAGCATTTGCGGCGGGTGAGGGAGCCCATTGAGTCCCCGCGCTACTGTGGTGGGGACTCGATGGGTGAGAAGGCAGCCCGATGCCGTGCAGAGGCTGTCCAATGCCTTGCACGGCATCGGGACCTGCCTTCTACCGGTGCCGAGGAGATCCAGCCTCAGGCCCGGTCTCCTAGGTAACCTGTTAGTGTATGACTCTAGAAAGTTGAATTCCCAGAGTGGGACAGAAATAAAGTTTAAAAAGAAAGTCAAAACAAGTGTTTTTAATAAAAAAAAAAAAGTTTCAAGTAAAAAAAAAATATAAAAAACACCCCTTTCCCCAGATTTTATAATAATAGAAAAAAAAAAAAAAAAAAAAGAACACACATATCCGGTATCGCCGCATCTGTAATAAACAGCTCTATACATATATCACATGAGTCACCACATCTGATAAACACCGTAAAAAAATAAATAAATACATTTTTGTCACCTTACATTACAAAAAGTGCAACACCAAGCGATCAAAATGGCATATGCCCCCAAAAATTGTACCAATAAAACTGTCATCTCATCCCGCAAAAAATGAGACCCTACATAAGAGAATTGCCCAAAATATAAAAAAATATATATAGCTCTCAAAATATGGAGATACTAAAACATCTTTTTTTTTTTAAATGCCATTATTGTGTTAAAGTGAAATAAATAAATAAAAAGAAAACATATTACGTCCGTAACGATCTGCTCTATAAAAATATCACATGGCCTAACCCCTCAGGTGAACACTCTAAAAATAAATAAATAAAAACTGTGCCAAAACAACCAATTTTTGGGTCACCTTGACCCATAAAGTTCAATAATGAATGATAAAAAAAATCATATGTACCCAAAAATGGTACTAATAAAAACATCAACTCTTCCTGCAAAAAACAAGCCCCTGCGCAGGACGATTAGCAGAAAAATAAAAAAAAATATGGCATTCAGAAAATGGAGACACAAAAACATAATTTTTTTTCAAAAATGCTTTATTATGTAAAACTCAAACAAAAAAAGTAGACATATTCGATATCATCACATCCATAACAACCTGCTCTATAAAAATAGCACATGATCTAACCTGTCAGATGAATTTTGTAAAAAACTAAAACTAAAAATGGTGCCTAAACAGCCATTTTTTGGTTACCTTCCCTCACAAAAAACATAATATAGAGCGATTAACAATCATATGTACCCCAAAATAGTACCAATAAAACTGTCACCGTATCCCATAGTTTCCAAAATGGGGTCACTTTTCGGGAGTTTCTACTGTAGGGCTTCAATTGGGACATGGTGTCTAAAAACCAGTCCAGCAAAATCTGCCTTCCAAAAACCATATGGTGCTTCTTTTCTTCTGCGCCCTGCTGTTTGCCCATACAGCAGTTTACTACCACATATGGGGTGTTTCTGTAAACCGCAGAATCAGGGTAATAGATATTGAGTTTTGTTTGGCTGTTACCCCTCAATGTGTTAAATAAAAAAATGGATTAAAATGGAAAATCTGCCAAAAAAGTGAAATTTTGTGGAGTACCTAAAGGGTTAACAAAGTTTGTAAAATCAGTTTTGAATAACTTGAGGGGTGTAGTTTCTACAATGGGGTCATTTATTGGGGGTTTCCACTATGTAGGCCCCACAAAGTGACTTCAGACCTGAACTGGTCCTTAAAAAGTGGGTTTTGTAAATTTTAAGAATTGCTTCTAAAATTCAAAGCCTTCTAACGTCCTAAAAAAGTTATTACCATGTAAAGTGACATATTTCAGATTTGCAAAAAATGGCCTGGGCAGGGGGTGAAAACTGGCCTGGGGTAGAAAGGGTTAAAAAGTCTGAAATAATGTTTATTTTTCCTCCAACACAAGTTAAACTGTCACTTGCATGGATCCATAATAAAATTAACATAAAACAGCAAAAAAAATCCTTTCCATCTGGGCGCTAACTAAACAAGATTTTCCTCACCTTTGCGCAGCCTCAACATTGGATAACAGGAGATCCGGCTCATAACAGGTCATCCAGATTCCCATGCTCTCTAAGGCTAGGGGTACATGACAACATTTGTCGTGCGACTATTTGTCGCAGTAATTTTGCGCAACATATTTTATAATGCTAGTCTATGGTGTCGCACTACGACATACTGTGACACGGCAGTTGCAAAAACCCCATCCAAGATGGATTTTTGCGTGACTGTTATGTTGCAGTGTGACACCATAGACTAGCATTATAAAGTATGTAGCACAACGTTACTGCCACATGAATGTCGCACAATACATGTTGCAGTGTAGTTGTAACCTATATATCGTATGACTTATTGTCGTGCGACACATGTCGCCGTGTAACCTGAGCCTAACACAGAATGAGCATTTCTGCTTGTATTCATTGCCCCAGTAATGACCACAGTAGCTACACCTGGGATTACCCTAGGCTAGGGGAAAAAGTAGTACTGGAATGAGGTGGAATGGCAGGTCCCCCTACCAACCTACTCCATTCGGAAAAAGGAGCGTAATTGTTTTCATAATATACTTTATTAGGGAAATATTTTTATTAATTTATTTTAATTAGAAAAACTACATTATAAAGTCTCCCCTTAGCAGCGGTCTTTAACTAAAGGTCACATAAATTAATCTGTCTTCAGCATTCTACCGAGATAACTGTATGATGCAGAGACAGGCTTCTCAATCTGCCTCTGGTCTCCCTGTTCCCTCCTCTGCCTCCTTATCTCAGCCCTGCCTCCCTCAATGTGTAATAGAGCTTCCCTGCAGCCAGTTTATCTGATGCCAGCACTCCACTCTACCTTCCCATCTTGTCTCTGTTTAGCACTAGGAAGACAGATATAGTAGCAGGGCTTCAGCGATCAGCAGTAAGTGTACTATGTTCCTATATACTTAATGTCAGTACTGACCACAGCTACGCCCCCCAGTGATCAGTTCTGGCAGCAGATAAACTGTCTGCAGGGAAACATGTAACATAAGTTTTAGCAAGCTATATAACACATTTAAGGAGACCGAGCCGGGGCAGGGAGACCATAGGCAGGCTGAGAAGATTGTCCCTGTATCATACTGTTATCCAGTGTCTTCAGCGTTCAGTTTTTTTAGCAGAGACTTTGCATATCATTTTTCTGATAAAAATGAACATATTTCCCTAACCCTAATAAAGTTTTGTCATTACACATTCAAAAAAATTAAATGAAATTACCCTTTAGGTACTGTATGCAGAAAACAATTTAAAGACAGAAATTGCTTAAAATGTAGAAAAAGGTTAGCAAGCAGAATCCATTGCCCAAAGTAAAAAAGTAAATATATGGTGTGCATATGATTACATAGGAACTGTACTCCCTCCTCGCAGATTAAAGATTGCAGGTGCATGGAATCCACCCAAATGCAGATGCTCTCCAGAAGAAGAATACAACTATGACTGTAATAACACCTTTACCTCACCAGATGGCAATGGAAAGACTTACCATTAGGGTTATGCACAAAGTAATTTTTGCATTACAGTCATGATCAGTAGCACTATTATGCTCTGCTATAAATATCTTTGGAATAAGGACAACTAGACAATTAAAACTGTACAAAATATGAAGCTATAACACAGATTTTTACAAAAATTGCTATTTATGATGTTCTAGTGTCTACAGGTGTGGATACTTTACATATCCTTAAAGGGGTTGTCTCCCCCCTTTAGGAGATGTTCCTTGCTGTATTCCTTATTAAGGCATATAGTCTATATTATTATATTTTATATTATATTCTATATTATAATATATATTATAGACATCAGGGGAGTACACAGATATCATAGGGCTCCATAGCAAACTTAATATGGACTCCCCACTCTGTGAAACTTCTGACACATTTAGTACCTTTTAACACCTTTGTTAGAAAAAGTGGAACAGGTGCTTTATGGATATGGTGCTCATTCTGGAATATTCTGATAAATCCTCTATACCCCCCCCTCTGCTTTACAATATATTATAAAACTGCCACTAGGGGGTGCTCAGTACATAGGAATGTATACAATTATCATTCAGCTCAATGGAAGTTGTAAAATCTGTATGCACTAAGCTCCCCCTAGTGGTGGCTGCAGAAATATGTTGTGTTTTTACTTGTAGAAGGAGAATAAGTTCATCACCTCCTCACCACTGATGGACATTATAGAGGGGGTAAAAAGGGATCAGAACCATTTTTTCTAATCCTTTTCAAAGGATTGTAAAGTGGAGCAATAAAATCTAAATGCAAAAATACGTACACACATCAGATGCATCTATCGGACCCAGTGTATTTGGCCTACACCTTTATGTTCTCCTGAAGTAGGGCAGATGCTGAGAACTGGATTTCCTGCAGCCCTGCAAGCCTTTTATTGATCATTTCCTCCTGTGTGTGGAGAAGGTGTCTGCCGACGGCCTCGCAGGATGGCACTGGGAATGTGATGCCCTGCACCCACTCATAGTAATGGAATATACAATTCTGTGATCTATAAGGCTGGGGTCAGCAAATGAAATAGATTAGGGAAAGATTTGGGAATAACTGCATCCTTGGAGCAGACGCTGGCAATAGAGATCTCTAGTTTAATCAGCTAATGGGCTGTGTGCCATTGTGTTCGGCACCAGGCGTCTCCTTCTTCTTCTTATAGAAGTACTAATGGCTTGCAGTTTACATTTTTAACGCTCCAAGAAAAAAACGAAAAAAAAAACAATTGCTAATTTCATGTAAATCAGCATAATTCGTACGCCAGGAAATGCCTCCAGGGCACTGTAAGGATTTCATTCCATTTTATAGTCACGGCAGTGAAGTTTACATCTTTTAGCTTCACAATAAGAAGCTTTGGGAGAGGTGCTGCTGATTTCATTGCACCGCGAGCACTTAAAAGTATTGCTTACAAGAAGACTTTATGAAGTTTGCAAAAAATAAAATAAAAGAAAGTTTATGCCGTGCAAGCTGCTGAGATAATTCCACAAAAGCGATGAATTGGAATGATTGATGCCTGCAAGAAGTCATTAGCGCATCGAGATTATAATTTCAGAATTACAGTAGAACAGCGGCATTGTGTCAGCAGCCTGGTGGCAAGAGCTGATTGTCATGTCAAAACTAATGGGACAATGTTTCTAAAATGGGATTCCAAGAGACCCCCCAACTCTAATGGGAGGGGGCAATGTCACCTATTGATACTGCCTTCTGCTGGGCTTAATACCCTGTAGACCAGGCATCCTTAAACTGCGGCCCTCCAGCTTTTGCAAAACTACAACTCCCAGCATACCCGAACAGCCTACAGGTATCAGCCTACAGCAGGGCATTGTGAGAGTTGTAGTTTTACAACAGCTGGAGGGCCGCAGTTTAAGGATGCCTGCTGTAGACAAAGAAAAAAAACAGTAGGCACCTGCTGACAGGTTTGTATGGATTATGCAGTGCTGTGCCATGGTGTGGTTAACCTCTTGAGTGCCAGGCAAACCTTAGCTATGGGCTTAGGCTACTTTCACTCTTGCGTCGCTGTTTTCCGGTATTGAGATCCGGCAGATCCGTTTAGTCCTCGTGCATGCTGAATGGAAAGATATCCGTTCAGGATGCCTCAGGATGTCTTGCATTCTGGGAAACATTCCGTATTGTGACCGGGCACAAAACCGTTACCAGCTGTGGTTTTGTGTCAGGTCATAAAAACGAAAAAATAAAATGAACCGGCATTGAAAACAATGTAAGCCAATGGTGACGGATCCATTTTTTTTTTAGGAGCCTAAAAAAAAATTGGGATCCATCACCCTCTGACTTTCAATGTATTTAGTGACAGATCCGTCTTTTTCCATTTGGATTTAACACAACAGCATCATAACGGAACAGATGCATCCTGATGTGCAAAATCAAAACAGATCTGCCCGATCTCATTACCGGAATTAACAACACAAGTGTGAAAGTAGGCTTAGCTGACCATATGTGGCCATGCTCAGATGCCGCCACCCCCCCCCCCCCCACCCCCACCCCCACCGCCTTCCGTGGCAACCAGTGGAACAGGAGTTTACCTTTTTGACTGCGATCAATGGTTGCTGCAAGTGGGCTTTGCCTGCCCACACATGGCCAACCGCTCCCTGAAAATGTCATTCACACTCTGCGGAGAACGTCCGGACTGGAATCTGCACATTACTTGAAATGTAGTGGGGAATTTAAATCCACAACATGTCAATTCATGTTTGTGACTATGTGCTGCAGATTCCACCCTTTTCAATGCAGAGAGTGAAATCTGCAGCAAATCGGCAGTATTTCTGGATGGTGATCTGCAACTGAATTGGCTGATTTTGTCATGGTGGACTTCAGCCAGATACATTGCCCTACAACACCTGCCTTGGATTATGTGTCTCAGTCCTATTTATTTCAATTGAGCTGAGCTGCGATACCAGGCACAACCCATGGACAGGTGTGGTGCTGTTTGTGGATGTAAGCAGCCATGTTTTTCGAAACCTAAATACATTTTTGACTTTTCCTCTATGCATTCAGGCAGTCATAGCAGCACCGATGCAATCATAGCAGCACCGATGCAAACTCCTCTTCCACTGGTTGCCACGGAAGGCGGTGGGGGTGGGGGTGGGGGGGGGGGCGGCATCTGACCATGGCCACATATGGTCAGCTAAGCCTACTTTCACACTTGCGTTGTTAATTCCGGTAATGAGATCGGGCAGATCTGTTTTGATTTTGCACATCAGGATGCATCTGTTCCGTTATGATGAGTATGTGAAGTGCCTTGGAGCAAGAGTACTTTGGACATTTGCCTCTATTGCTACTATGCAAAGCCATCAACTCTCTACTTTAGTACAGGGTTATATCTTATATCTTAATTGTAATATATCCTGTTCATTTGCACTGTTATTACACTCCAGCTGCATTGAACTGTGGAAAGGATTAATGTACAGCCAGCTAATACTGAAAGACTTTAGGACTTTCTATCTATGCACTGACAAGTTAAAAATCTTCCACAGTTATTATAAGGGACTATGCAAAGTTTTGGAGGGAAGAAACCAGACACGCTGACCTTTTGACTGTCTGGTTTAGCACTTTTGTTTACATCTGAAGACTTGTTTATGTCTGGCAAAACTGCTTAGTCATTCCCATAGACTTTTATTAAAGCTCTCTACAACTCTACGGCAGACTGAAATTTAAAAAGATGTTGCTTGTTAGGCTGGTCTGTAGTTCAGCTAGAAGCTGTATATACAGTTCGAGCAGTTAGAGACCCTAGTTATCTGCAGTGTTTAGTAGAAGAGACTCTGCCAGACTGCATTAGTGACCAGGAAAAGACGCTGAGAAGGAGATACTCTGCTACAGACCTTGGCTCACCAGACCTTTGATCAAAGGGCCAGCCATTGATGTCACTGAACATGATTCACTTCTGCACATCACCATGCCTATTATCATACTATTGTGATATTACTGTGAACCTTATTGCTGTACAGTGGCATCATTGTGAACATTACAGCTATAACTTCACCATTGTGACATCACTGTGTGCATTATCCCTGTGCATTAGGAAAACCAACATAATCATAAGCTTCTCATATTTGTGCAAAAAGAAATGTATTCTTTCTTGGTTTATATACATCACTAACTGCATATTTGTCTGACAGACAATGTGCAGCGAGTCCCGAAGGAGGCAGTGCAGAGGATGGGAGTGGTAGTGGCCCTAATGATGTTTTGTGTCACAAAGTACTCCTTTAGGCGATTGCTCCCTGCGGATTGGTGCAGTGTAAATGTAGTATAGAAGAATGAGGCCAGAATTGAATGTAACAAAGTATTTTTACTTAGTGCAACATTGAACATTATATCTATTCAGTAACAAATCCTCCCTGGCACCAGTAAGGATTATGGAGGCAGGTTGGATGGAGGCAAGTACTTAGGTCATAATGGCCTAGTAACGTTCTGGGTGATGGGTGTCTTGACGGTAATCCCTCACCTTGCAGCAGTGTCTTTAATGCTGGATGCAGCAGTTCACTCTGCTGTCTAACATCTGAAGACTTCAGTTGAGGCAGGAGAATAAGTAGATCTCTGGAGAATCTTTGACAAGAGCAGGAGCTCTGGCTTTTGCTTCCTCTTCACTCTGTCTCTAAACAGGAACTCTCCTCCCCTGGCAGGAAGCAGGACCAGCCCACTCCTACCAAGAGGGGAGGAACAGGGAGGATAGCCCTGTTCCTTGCCATCCATATAATTAACCGTAGACAACGGCCACATGCATACAATAAAACACATAACATTATAATACAAAACTATTTACATTTGTAGTGCCTCCAGGTCTGGGGTACTACAGATGGGCCCCCCTTAATTATTGGAGCCCCATAGCAGCTGATAGGCCTGCCACCCTTGGTAGATATGCCCATATACATCATATGAGATCCAGCGATTCAATTTTTCTGCTCCTTTTAAAAAAAACGAATTTTGTGTCAGATGTGAACCTAGCCTGAGATATCCAAGAAGTGGTGTCAAAGCTGTCAAGGCTTTCCTTGGCACGTCTCACAGGGCAATGATTTTCTGTTACATCAGCAAAGAATAACATGAAGGTTATCGGAGGTGAGAATAATCCAGTTAGAAGGTGAAGCCACATAATGAGAGATTGACAGAAACCAGTGCAAATGGCGCTGTCGGTAGTAACTAATTGACCACCTGTAGCCATAATTGGCTCCTGTGAGCTTCTCCTCCATTTTTCCTTTGCAGTCATTTTTTCTACCTATTATTTTTAAGCCATAAAGGCGAACAAAACAAGACAGAAAATACAGCCACAAATACATGTTTCTCATGGTGGTTCCTCGGGTTTGGCATTCATTATTATAATGTGTTAATAAAACCGCCAGTTATGGAACTTGGTCACACGTCTGCTGCTAATGAAGTGGTAAGAGGCAATTCTGCAGTTGGCCTGATGCCATAACACCACGCTGCTTTAATTAATATCCCGTTAGGGGCTTCCTGAAAGATTACCTCTAGATTTGTTTTCTTCTTCATTTCAGGGATGTCTGCTCCCGCTGGACTGCACGCAGCAGAGCTCAAGGCAAAACACTCTTTGCAAACCCGATTATTTCGAGCGTTTTCTGCAAGGAGCTTGAATTCAGAACATTTTGCACAGATCACCTGCAAGCAGAAAAATATCAATATTGTATTACCGCAAACTAAGATATTAGGTGTGATGTGAAGACTAACGAAATAATAAAGATGCACTTATGCCATGATTGATGTAAAAATGAAAATCAGACATCATATAGGACATGACTATACCTTTCTAAAAAAAAGATAGTCCCATCCCTGTACCTGACATGAATCCAGAGATCTCCCTATTCATTGCTCCAATTGTTCTGATAGGTTTATTTCAGTCTGGCAGCTCAGGGGGCATGACGTTACTGTTGTAGCTCTCTCCCCATCACAGCTCAGGGTGTGTGTCCCTTCTCAGGAGGGGCATGTCCTTTCTGCAACAGCTCTCTTCCTATCACAGCTCAGGAGTTAAGTGTCCTTTCTAGTCCAGCTCTTCCCCTGTAACTGTCGTAGCTTCTAACAGAAGAAATGGCTGATGGCAGGTGAAGATTTAAACTTAGCATGTGCAACCACTTCAGTGAGGTGGACAAGAAATAAGGAAACAAAGCAAACAGCAGGTGGCGCTATACTGATACATTTTATTGAATAACTGAGTGGCTATACTAAATTTTTTATTACTTGCATCCAGATTCAGGTGCTGGTACGCAAAATGTAGAATATTTTTCATGGCACAACCCTTTTATAGGAAAGGTTCAACTTTATCATCAGTGGCGGTAGATGCCCTGTGATCCCATGGAGCGCAAGAATGTTGAATTCACCTTCTGACTCCGAAGACTTCAGATTTTACATGCAGCTCCATTGCATTGAATAGGAGATTTCAAAGTTAGGCTTGGAGGCTATAGGGGGTTCAGAGGTAGCAGTCGCTACCGGGCCCAGGAGCCTAAGGGGGTCCAAAGACTCTTGTGCTGCATAAGAAGACACACAAAGCACTGAGTGAAGGGGGGCCCAAGCCTAACTCTTGCACCAGGGCCCATGAGCCTTTAGCTACGCCCCTGCTTGGAGGTCTGAAGATCTGGACACATATAAGGTGAATCATCTCCTCAAAGAGAACCTGTCGTCTCTCCCAAAATGTCTATTCCTGATACAACTTCATGGCAGGTATGAGCACAGGACATGTACCAGTATAATTGCAGCATGGAATCCCTATGGTTATGTGCTGAACAACTTCTTCTGTTACTAAAAATCAAGCCACAGCATTTTCCATCAGCCGCCCATACAATGAGCTCAATGCCTAAATTTACAGCTTCTATTAAGTTCAATGCTAACTGTATAACTGTGTATGCACTTAGCTCCCCCTAGTGGTGACTGCAGGCAGTCAGTTCTGCCATGTGCCATATGGAAAGATTCACCGTATGTAGATCTGTATGAAGGAGGTTTATCAACGTATTTGTATTATAAGTGGTCTGGTTCAAATTCATTGAGCAATATGCTGCATGATGTGCACAGTGATTTTGAGTTGAGCGTAATCGGACACTTACTGCCCCACATTGCTTGCAGTGATGTCGCCTCTTTGTGATGGAGTTGAAAGTCTCTCCACACCCTTTACAGCTGTGCTTTTCTTTGTCACGTTTAATCTTGGTTGATTTTCTGAATGATTCTGGCTGGAAAAAAAAAAAAAAAAGACAAGAAGAGAAAATCAATAAAAACTATTGAAAAAGTAAAAAATAAGAAATACGGTATATATACTATATACATGTAATGTAACGACCAGAGCATCCTCCACTCAGGCCCAGGTTCTGACACTCTTGCCTGGTCCCTTTACAACCCTGACTCTTGCAATGACGTCTCTACAGCGATTGGGGCGTGTTGTGGATTTAGACTTTCTCCTTGAACTCAATAGGGGAAATACACAATAAACCCGTGATTCATCTGCAACAAGAATTGCCATGTGCCGTGCAGGTCAATATCTGCATGGAAAATGTATGCTGTTTGTGCACCGTATTCCGCTGCAGATTTTCTGCCGCCGATCTGGACAGGAAATACATATCAATTTCTTCACATGTGAACAAGCGCTTACAAATTTTATTTCATTTCATGCCATTATTTTTTTTAGATATTCTCCTTTGCTAAGTGTATATGTAGTGTCCCACTATGTAAATGTGGGCACTACCCAAGGGTCAATTGGGTCACGTTGTTCTCCACCTCATGTGGAACATGGTCATTGTATTTTATATGGTATTTTAAATGTGTATTTTCCTGTTATCTCCTGTACCAGGCCTGTTAGGGGTGTAGTTCCTCCTCCTAGGCAGTAGAGGGAGCTAGGGAACCCCCTAGTATATATAGTTAGGCCCAGACAGGAAAGAGTCGTTCCAGAAGGGAGTGAATTGAGCACTTTAGCTAGAGAGGAGCTGAAGATCAGCTTCTAGAATGCAGCTAGATAGCCCAGGTTTCTAGCCTGCCTGAGTACCTGAGCAAAGGAAGCTCAGAAGTTAATCCAGGGGAAGAAGTTGCCTCCTGAAGATACCTAGTTCCTTTAAAAGTACAGAGCATAGCCACTTTGATCCAGCCAAGTAGAAAGCTGAAGTGCAGAAGGATATTTTTACAGCAAGACGATTTATACCAGAGGAAGGTTTCCCTACCCAAGGATAAAGCCAGCAATAGGGCATACGGGCCTTGGAGAAAGCCAGACAGGATCTAAGGAAAATGCAGCCTGATCTGTGAGTGTTATTCCCTCTGAGTATCTTGCAAGGACTTTGCCTGCCATTTATATAAAGCCTGCCTGTGACAACCTTTTTACATGTGGAACTAACTAAAGACTGTAAATAGTTAAACTGTTCAGTAAAAGGAAGTTCTGGTTCACTGCAACTTGTGCTCCTCAATTATTACTACAACAAATCGGTGAGCCACCGTTACCGGCACTGGCGTCACGGAACTATAAGGGATCTTGCCACCGGCACACTAAACCTGCAACACCCAGGGCACCTCACCTACCATCCGGCCTGGTCCCTATACATAGAGAGTGCCCCAGAGGATCCATGTGCCAGCCTCTCCTTTACTGCTGTACGCCTGCCCTGGGTTTATAAAAACTGTGAGTACCAAGAACACCCTCGGTTTAGTAACTACCCCTGTGACCTCACCATTCGCTCACCCTGCAGGGCTGCGTACTGCATAAATATAACTTATATATATATATATATATATATATATTTTTTTTTTTTTATTTATTTTTTTATGAAAGTTTGCAGGACAGTAAGTTTGGGGGTCTGGCACTTCTGGCACTCTAACCAATTAGCTGGCCGAAAGAGCCTTGGCACAGGTAGAACAGGCACAGCTGTAGCTCTCTCCTATTCACTTGAATGGGAGAGACCTGCAGTACCAGTCTTGCCCACTAACCTATGTGTGGAGCTGTGCCTGTTCCGGAATGCTGCAGGAGGCGATACCAAGGATGGGCCATCAATATTACAAACTCAGAAACCCCTTTTGATGTGAAACTCAAGTATTCTATTAGAATGAGCCCATCTGAGGACATTTTTCTGAGGGTCAACCCCTAGCTTTACGGAACTTGCCCATGTCTACTCATTAAATGCACATGGACAAGGGACATGGGACTAATATAATATTATAATATATGAGAACTATGTGAAATGTGGTCATTTTTAAGGGAACGTGTCACCTAGACTGTTCTTTTACTAATTGAAACCAGATACTGAAACAAATTATTTTTTCCTATTTTTTCTAATTCTGACTCTTTTTGTTTTCTGTACATGATTATGGAGGTAGCCATCTCTCCTCTGATTCTGTTCTGCTCTGTTAACAGCAGTTCAAAGATATACTTTACAGCAGCCGCATGTCGCATAGGAACCTATAATCCGGATGACCCATTGACTTCTATAGAATAGTGTTTAATCCTGTGCAGGGAGGGGGAGGAGGTAAGATGTGACCACAGGAAGTGTCAGCCTATCGTGAAGCTCAGAGTGAAAACTGACAGATTTCTGGGTTGATTTAAATATAGACAATGTTGAAAATTAGAAATAAATATCCCCAACAATGATTAGAAATGAATAAAATAGGAAAATAGAAATATTCTAATTATAAATAACTAGTTTTAAAAATATATAGTAATATATTGTAAAGAAAAAAAATTAAGAAAAATAAAATAAAATGATTTTAGCATTTTCATTTTCTGATGACAGATCCCCTTTAAGGATTGCACCTAAACAGAATGCGTCCATCTCTGTCTCCACTTTTATGGCATTTTTCATTCGGATGAAGCCGCCGGCCGTGTACATTCTGCTTATTACAACGTATCAATTCTTTCTGGCCTGAAACCAGTCAGTTTAATGTGTAATGAGTCATGGGCCACAAAATGAGAGAGATGAAATGTAATCCGTCTGAGCAAGATTGATGGCTATAGCAAAGCACGTTAAAAGGGAAGCGCACAACCACAAGGGCTACGTTTAATCGGACTCTGAAGAATTTTGTATTAAACTTCTAAATGTCACCAAGGACCATTTCTAGGCAGCGGCTCAATAAGGCAAGATATAGAAATGAGCAGCACGTGGGGATCACTCCATGAAGGAAAAAATATATTAAAAAGTTACTCACCATTAGAGATGAGCGAATTTCCGCTTATGAAATTCGTTTGCGATTCGTTTACTGGTAAAAGCATAAATGCGTTATGGATTCCGTTACCACGGACCATAACGCAATTCTATGACGGAATGCATAACCGATTAAAAGAAGACTATGGGCTGCATAACTGATCTGTTCCGTTTCCGTTATACAAGGATGTTCTCTCCAGCATAACAGAAACGGGACGGATCCGTTTTGCAGCCCATAGACTTCTATTATGACAGAATGAATAACGGAATGCCTCTAAAGGCATTCCGTTATGCATTTCGTCATAGAATTGCGTTATGGTCCGTGGTAACCGAATCCATAACGCAATTCTGCTTTTACCAGTAAACAAATCGCAAACGGATTTCAAAAGCGGAAATTCGCTCATCTCTACTCACCACCAAGGGACAAAGACCAAAAAATTACCAATGAATATAATAAAAAAAAAGGTTTTCCTTTCCTCTGCTCTGTGGCCATTTCTAAAAATCTTGGCTTAGGGGCATGAAATGAGCGCTGGGCATGGGACTATTTACTGCCCTCCTAGTGTATTTCTGTAATAAACGGATTATCACATTGCGGGTTAATAAAATCTCTGCCATAGATCCCCATCCGTCCCTGGCAGATCCCGCACCGTGGGTGTTGGAATTCCTGACGTTTGCCGCGTCACACTGCTGGCAGAAGAAATCCTGGTAAATCTAGCGCTATGGCACAGTTATATCACCAAATGTAACGACAAATATCTACCTGTCAGTGGGTGGCCGGGATCCCAGGAACCTCTGGGCTGATTCTAATTAATTGAGGGATTTCCCACCCACGAGACTTAGATGGTAAATTGTATTCAACCAAATGGTGAAAGACACTTAAATTTAACATAGGTCATCAATATGAGTTTGACAGGGGTCCGACTCCAAGGATCCCTGACGATCAGCTGTTTCAAGAGGCCGCAGAGCTCAGTGAGCGCTTAGGCGTTTTCTTAAGTCATGTTGATCAGTCCCATGGCTAAGTGAAAGGGACTGAGCTGCAATACCAAGCACAGCCACTATGCAATGCATGGCGCTGTGCTTGGTGAGCGGTGAAAAGCTCTGATGAGCGCAGTGGTCTTTTCAAACAGCTGATTGTCAGGGGTGCCCGAGTCAGACCCCCACTGATCTGATATTGATGAGCATAAGACCAAGACATCATTATCAAATTAAAGGGGTTGTCCAGGTTCTGAGCTGAACCCGGACATATCTCCATTTTCACCCAGGCAGCCCACCTGATGTTGGCATCAGAGCATTTCATGTTCCGATGCTCTCTTTTGCCCTGCGCTATCAAAGGCATTTTCAGAAGATCTGGTGACATACCGGGCTCTCCATGGGGCTGCCAGGCGGAGGCTTCCGCTCAGCAGTGAGCCTGGTGACGTCACCGGCACTGATAGGCATGCTTTGGCGCTGCCCTAGCCTGTAAAATGGCTAGGACAGTGCTAAAGCCGGCCCATCACTAAACACACTGCTGGGCAGAAGCCTAACCTAGCAGTGTGTTATGGTAAATAACAAAGCCCCTGCCCTGCGCGATCCAGCGCGATCCAGCGCAGGGCAAAGGGAGCGCATCAGAACATGAAATGCTCCGATGCTAACATCAGGGGGGCTGCCTGGGTGAAAATATGGGTATGTTCCGGGACCCCTTTAATGGATAACCCCAAGGTGCAATTTCCACAAACCTTGCTGAGATAAGACTGATGCTGGTCAGTCCTCCTCGCTAGGGATGAGCGAACTCGAACTGTATAGTTCGGGTTCGTACCGAATTTTGGGGTGTCCGTGACACGGACCCGAACCCGGACATTTTCGTAAAAGTCCGGGTTCGGGTTCGGTGTTCGTCGCTTTCTTCGCGCTTTTGTGACGCTTTCTTGGCGCTTTTTGAAAGGCTGCAAAGCAGCCAATCAACAAGCGTCATACTACTTGCCCCAAGAGGCCATCACAGCCATGCCTACTATTGGCATGGCTGTGATTGGCCAGAGCACCATGTGACCCAGCCTCTATTTAAGCTGGAGTCACATAGCGCCGCCCGTCACTCTGCTCTGATTAGCGTAGGGAGAGGTTGCGGCTGCGACAGTAGGGCGAGATTAGGCAGATTAACTCCTCCAAAGGACTTGATTAACTGATCGATCTGCAGCTGTGGATCATTGAGCTGCTGATCCTCAATTGCTCACTGTTTTTAGGCTGCCCAGACCGTTTGTCAGTCACATTTTTCTGGGGTGATCGGCGGCCATTTTGTGTCTTGTGGTGCGCCAGCACAAGCTGCGACCAAGTGCATTTAACCCTCAATGGTGTGGTTGTTTTTTGGCTAAAGCCTACATCAGGGTGAAGCTGTCACACCAAGTGCATTTAACCAGCAATAGTCTGTTCATTTTTTGGCCATATACAAAATCAGGGGCAAGCTGCGCCTGTCACCAAGTGCATTTAACCCTCAATGGTGTGGTTGTTTTTTGGCTAAAGCCTACATCAGGGTGAAGCTGTCACACCAAGTGCATTTAACCAGCAATAGTCTGTTCATTTTTTGGCCATATACTAAATCAGGGGCAAGCTGCGCCTGTCACCAAGTGCATTTAACCCTCAATGGTGTGGTTGTTTTTTGGCTAAAGCCTACATCAGGGTGAAGCTGTCACACCAAGTGCATTTAACCAGCAATAGTCTGTTTATTTTTTGGCCATATCCCAGTCTAATTCTGTCACTAAATCCATACCGGTCACCCAGCGCCTAAATACTAGGCCTCAAATTTATATCCCGCTAAATCTGTCCTTAGTGCTGTAGCTGGGCGAGTTATTTAGTGTCCGTTCAAGCACATTTCTTGTTCTGGGTTGAAATACAATTCCCAATTTAGCAATTTCATAATTTAGTGGTTTCTGCTATATCAGAGCTATTTGAAATCTATCCCTAAAAGGGTATATAATATTCAAGGTGCACATTGGGTCATTCAGAATAACTTCACACACACCCGCTACTGTGTATTTCCAAGTCTAATTCTGGCACTAAACCCATACCTGTCACCCAGCGCCTAAATACTAGGCCTCAAATTTATATCCCGCTAAATCTGTCCCTAGTGCTGTAGCTGGGCGAGTTATTTAGTGTCCGTTCAAGCACATTTCTTGTTCTGGGTTGAAATACAATTCCCAATTTAGCAATTTCATAATTTAGTGGTTTCTGCTATATCAGAGCTATTTGAAATCTATCCCTAAAAGGGTATATAATATTCAAGGTGCACATTGGGTCATTCAGAATAACTTCACACACACCCGCTACTGTGTATTTCCAAGTCTAATTCTGGCACTAAACCCATACCTGTCACCCAGCGCCTAAATACTAGGCCTCAAATTTATATCCCGCTAAATCTGTCCTTAGTGCTGTAGCTGGGCGAGTTATTTAGTGTCCGTTCAAGCACATTTCTTGTTCTGGGTTGAAATACAATTCCCAATTTAGCAATTTCATAATTTAGTGGTTTCTGCTATATCAGAGCTATTTGAAATCTATCCCTAAAAGGGTATATAATATTCAAGGTGCACATTGGGTCATTCAGAATAACTTCACACACACCCGCTACTGTGTATTTCCAAGTCTAATTCTGGCACTAAACCCATACCTGTCACCCAGCGCCTAAATACTAGGCCTCAAATTTATATCCCGCTAAATCTGTCCTTAGTGCTGTAGCTGGGCGAGTTATTTAGTGTCCGTTCAAGCACATTTCTTGTTCTGGGTTGAAATACAATTCCCAATTTAGCAATTTCATAATTTAGTGGTTTCTGCTATATCAGAGCTATTTGAAATCTATCCCTAAAAGGGTATATAATATTCAAGGTGCACATTGGGTCATTCAGAATAACTTCACACACACCCGCTACTGTGTATTTCCAAGTCTAATTCTGGCACTAAACCCATACCTGTCACCCAGCGCCTAAATACTAGGCCTCAAATTTATATCCCGCTAAATCTGTCCTTAGTGCTGTAGCTGGGCGAGTTATTTAGTGTCCGTTCAAGCACATTTCTTGTTCTGGGTTGAAATACAATTCCCAATTTAGCAATTTCATAATTTAGTGGTTTCTGCTATATCAGAGCTATTTGAAATCTATCCCTAAAAGGGTATATAATATTCAAGGTGCACATTGGGTCATTCAGAATAACTTCACACACACCCGCTACTGTGTATTTCCAAGTCTAATTCTGGCACTAAACCCATACCTGTCACCCAGCGCCTAAATACTAGGCCTCAAATTTATATCCCGCTAAATCTGTCCTTAGTGCTGTAGCTGGGCGAGTTATTTAGTGTCCGTTCAAGCACATTTCTTGTTCTGGGTTGAAATACAATTCCCAATTTAGCAATTTCATAATTTAGTGGTTTCTGCTATATCAGAGCTATTTGAAATCTATCCCTAAAAGGGTATATAATATTCAAGGTGCACATTGGGTCATTCAGAATAACTTCACACACACCCGCTACTGTGTATTTCCAAGTCTAATTCTGGCACTAAACCCATACCTGTCACCCAGCGCCTAAATACTAGGCCTCAAATTTATATCCCGCTAAATCTGTCCTTAGTGCTGTAGCTGGGCGAGTTATTTAGTGTCCGTTCAAGCACATTTCTTGTTCTGGGTTGAAATACAATTCCCAATTTAGCAATTTCATAATTTAGTGGTTTCTGCTATATCAGAGCTATTTGAAATCTATCCCTAAAAGGGTATATAATATTCAAGGTGCACATTGGGTCATTCAGAATAACTTCACACACACCCGCTACTGTGTATTTCCAAGTCTAATTCTGGCACTAAACCCATACCTGTCACCCAGCGCCTAAATACTAGGCCTCAAATTTATATCCCGCTAAATCTGTCCCTAGTGCTGTAGCTGGGCGAGTTATTTAGTGTCCGTTCAAGCACATTTCTTGTTCTGGGTTGAAATACAATTCCCAATTTAGCAATTTCATAATTTAGTGGTTTCTGCTATATCAGAGCTATTTGAAATCTATCCCTAAAAGGGTATATAATATTCAAGGTGCACATTGGGTCATTCAGAATAACTTCACACACACCCGCTACTGTGTATTTCCAAGTCTAATTCTGGCACTAAACCCATACCTGTCACCCAGCGCCTAAATACTAGGCCTCAAATTTATATCCCGCTAAATCTGTCCCTAGTGCTGTAGCTGGGCGAGTTATTTAGTGTCCGTTCAAGCACATTTCTTGTTCTGGGTTGAAATACAATTCCCAATTTAGCAATTTCATAATTTAGTGGTTTCTGCTATATCAGAGCTATTTGAAATCTATCCCTAAAAGGGTATATAATATTCAAGGTGCACATTGGGTCATTCAGAATAACTTCACACACACCCGCTACTGTGTATTTCCAAGTCTAATTCTGTCACTAAACCCATACCTGTCACCCAGCGCCTAAATACTAGGCCTCAAATTTATATCCCGCTAAATCTCTCGTACCCTAGTGCTGTAGCTGGGCGAAGTTATTTAGTGTCCGTCAAGCACATTTCTTGTTCTGGGTTGAAATACAATTCCCAATTTAGCAATTTCATAATTTAGTGGTTTCTGCTATATCAGAGCTATTTGAAATCTATCCCTAAAAGGGTATATAATATTCAAGGTGCACATTGGGTCATTCAGAATAACTTCACACACACGCTTCTGTGCATTTCCAAGTCTAATTCTGTCACTAAATCCATACCGGTCACCCAGCGCCTAAATACTAGGCCTCAAATTTATATCCCGCTGAATTTGAATACAATACATTGGGCCAAATAATATATTTGTTGTTGTGGTGAACCATAACAATGAGAAAAACATCTAGTAAGGGACGCGGACGTGGACATGGTCGTGGTGGTGTTAGTGGACCCTCTGGTGCTGGGAGAGGACGTGGCCGTTCTGCCACATCCACACGTCCTAGTGTACCAACTACCTCAGGTCCCAGTAGCCGCCAGAATTTACAGCGATATATGGTGGGGCCCAATGCCGTTCTAAGGATGGTAAGGCCTGAGCAGGTACAGGCATTAGTCAATTGGGTGGCCGACAGTGGATCCAGCACGTTCACATTATCTCCCACCCAGTCTTCTGCAGAAAGCGCACAGATGGCGCCTGAAAACCAACCCCATCAGTCTGTCACATCACCCCCATGCATACCAGGGAAACTGTCTCAGCCTCAAGTTATGCAGCAGTCTCTTATGCTGTTTGAAGACTCCGCTGGCAGGGTTTCCCAAGGGCATCCACCTAGCCCTTCCCCAGCGGTGAAAGACATAGAATGCACTGACGCACAACCACTTATGTTTCCTGATGATGAGGACATGGGAATACCACCTCAGCATGTCTCTGATGATGACGAAACACAGGTGCCAACTGCTGCGTCTTTCTGCAGTGTGCAGACTGAACAGGAGGTCAGGGATCAAGACTGGGTGGAAGACGATGCAGGGGACGATGAGGTCCTAGACCCCACATGGAATGAAGGTCGTGCCACTGACTTTCACAGTTCGGAGGAAGAGGCAGTGGTGAGACCGAGCCAACAGCGTAGCAAAAGAGGGAGCAGTGGGCAAAAGCAGAACACCCGCCGCCAAGAGACTCCGCCTGCTACTGACCGCCGCCATCTGGGACCGAGCACCCCAAAGGCAGCTTCAAGGAGTTCCCTGGCATGGCACTTCTTCAAACAATGTGCTGACGACAAGACCCGAGTGGTTTGCACGCTGTGCCATCAGAGCCTGAAGCGAGGCATTAACGTTCTGAACCTGAGCACAACCTGCATGACCAGGCACCTGCATGCAAAGCATGAACTGCAGTGGAGTAAACACCTTAAAACCAAGGAAGTCACTCAGGCTCCCCCTGCTACCTCTTCTGCTGCTGCCGCCTCGGCCTATTCTGCTGCTGCCGCCTCGGCCTCTTCCTCCGCCTCTGGAGGAACGTTGGCACCTGCCGCCCAGCAAACAGGGGATGTACCACCAACACCACCACCACCACCTCCGTCACCAAGCGTCTCAACCATGTCACACGCCAGCGTTCAGCTCTCCATCTCACAAACATTTGATAGAAAGCGTAAATTCCCACCTAGCCACCCTCGATCCCTGGCCCTGAATGCCAGCATTTCTAAACTACTGGCCTATGAAATGCTGTCATTTAGGCTGGTGGACACAGACAGCTTCAAACAGCTCATGTCGCTTGCTGTCCCACAGTATGTTGTTCCCAGCCGGCACTACTTCTCCAAGAGAGCCGTGCCTTCCCTGCACAACCAAGTATCCGATAAAATCAAGTGTGCACTGCGCAACGCCATCTGTGGCAAGGTCCACCTAACCACAGATACGTGGACCAGTAAGCACGGCCAGGGACGCTATATCTCCCTAACTGCACACTGGGTAAATGTAGTGGCAGCTGGGCCCCAGGCGGAGAGCTGTTTGGCGCACGTCCTTCCGCCGCCAAGGATCGCAGGGCAACATTCTTTGCCTCCTGTTGCCACCTCCTCCTTCTCGGCTTCCTCCTCCTCTTCTTCCACCTGCTCATCCAGTCAGCCACACACCTTCACCACCAACTTCAGCACAGCCCGGGGTAAACGTCAGCAGGCCATTCTGAAACTCATATGTTTGGGGGACAGGCCCCACACCGCACAGGAGTTGTGGCGGGGTATAGAACAACAGACCGACGAGTGGTTGCTGCCGGTGAGCCTCAAGCCCGGCCTGGTGGTGTGTGATAATGGGCGAAATCTCGTTGCAGCTCTGGGACTAGCCAATTTGACGCACATCCCTTGCTTGGCGCATGTGCTGAATTTGGTGGTGCAGAAGTTCATTCACAACTACCCCGACATGTCAGAGCTGCTGCATAAAGTGCGGGCCGTCTGTTCGCGCTTCCGGCGTTCACATCCTGCTGCTGCTCGCCTGTCTGCGCTACAGCGTAACTTCGGCCTTCCCGCTCACCGCCTCATATGCGACGTGCCCACCAGGTGGAACTCCACCTTGCACATGCTGGACAGACTGTGCGAGCAGCAGCAGGCCATAGTGGAGTTTCAGCTGCAGCACGCACGGGTCAGTCGCACTACAGAACAGCACCACTTCACCACCAATGACTGGGCCTCCATGCGAGACCTGTGTGCCCTGTTGCGCTGTTTCGAGTACTCCACCAACATGGCCAGTGGCGATGACACCGTTATCAGCGTTACAATACCACTTCTATGTCTCCTTGAGAAAACACTTAGGGCGATGATGGAAGAGGAGGTGGCCCAGGAGGAGGAGGAGGAGGAGGAAGAGGGGTCATTTTTAGCACTTTCAGGCCAGTCTCTTCGAAGTGACTCAGAGGGAGGTTTTTGGCAACAGCAGAGGCCAGGTACAAATGTGGCCAGCCAGGGCCCACTACTGGAGGACGAGGAGGACGAGGATGAGGAGGAGGTGGAGGAGGATGAGGATGAAGCATGGTCACAGCGGGGTGGCACCCAACGCAGCTCGGGTCCATCACTGGTGCGTGGCTGGGGGGAAAGGCAGGACGATGACGATACGCCTCCCACAGAGGACAGCTTGTCCTTACCCCTGGGCAGCCTGGCACACATGAGCGACTACATGCTGCAGTGCCTGCGCAACGACAGCAGAGTTGCCCACATTTTAACCTGTGCGGACTACTGGGTTGCCACCCTGCTGGATCCACGCTACAAAGACAATGTGCCCACCTTACTTCCTGCACTGGAGCGTGATAGGAAGATGCGCGAGTACAAGCGCACGTTGGTAGACGCGCTACTGAGAGCATTCCCAAATGTCACAGGGGAACAAGTGGAAGCCCAAGGCCAAGGCAGAGGAGGAGCAAGAGGTCGCCAAGGCAGCTGTGTCACGGCCAGCTCCTCTGAGGGCAGGGTTAGCATGGCAGAGATGTGGAAAACTTTTGTCAACACGCCACAGCTAACTGCACCACCACCTGATACGCAACGTGTTAGCAGGAGGCAACATTTCACTAACATGGTGGAACAGTACGTGTGCACACCCCTCCACGTACTGACTGATGGTTCGGCCCCATTCAACTTCTGGGTCTCTAAATTGTCCACGTGGCCAGAGCTAGCCTTTTATGCCTTGGAGGTGCTGGCCTGCCCGGCAGCCAGCGTTTTGTCTGAACGTGTATTCAGCACGGCAGGGGGCGTCATTACAGACAAACGCAGCCGCCTGTCTACAGCCAATGTGGACAAGCTGACGTTCATAAAAATGAACCAGGCATGGATCCCACAGGACCTGTCCGTCCCTTGTCCAGATTAGACATTAACTACCTCCCCATAACCATATATTATTGGACTCCAGGGCACTTCCTCATTCAATCCTATTTTTATTTTCATTTTACCATTATATTGCGAGGCTACCCAAAGTTGAATGAACCTCTCCTCTGCCTGTGTGCTAGGCCTAAATATATGCCAATGGACTGTTGCAGTGGTGGGTGACGTGAAGCCTCATTCTCTGCTATGACATGCAGACTAATTCTCTGCTGACATGAAGACAGATTCTCTGTTACGGGACCTCCCTCCTCTGCCTGGGTGCTGGGCCTAAATATATGCCAATGGACTGTTGCAGTGGTGGGTGACGTGAAGCCTGATTCTCTGCTATGACATGCAGACTAATTCTCTGCTGACATGAAGACAGATTCTCTGTTACGGGACCTCTCTCCTCTGCCTGTGTGTGTGCTGGGCCTAAATATATGCCAATGGACTGTTGCAGTGGTGGCTGACGTGAAGCCTCATTCTCTGCTATGACATGCAGACTAATTCTCTGCTGACATGAAGCCAGATTGTCTGTTACGGGACCTCTCTCCTCTGCCTGTGTGTGTGCTGGGCCTAAATATATGCCAATGGACTGTTGCAGTGGTGGCTGACGTGAAGCCTCATTCTCTGCTATGACATGCAGACTAATTCTCTGCTGACATGAAGACAGATTCTCTGTTACGGGACCTCTCTCCTCTGCCTGTGTGTGTGCTGGGCCTAAATATATGCCAATGGACTGTTGCAGTGGTGGCTGACGTGAAGCCTCATTCTCTGCTATGACATGCAGACTGATTCTCTGCTGACATGAAGCCAGATTCTCTGTTACGGGACCTCTCTCCTCTGCCTGTGTGTGCTGGGCCTAAATATATGCCAATGGACTGTTGCAGTGGTGGCTGACGTGAAGCCTCATTCTCTGCTATGACATGCAGACTAATTCTCTGCTGACATGAAGACAGATTCTCTGTTACGGGACCTCCCTCCTCTGCCTGGGTGCTGGGCCTAAATATATGCCAATGGACTGTTGCAGTGGTGGCTGACGTGAAGCCTCATTCTCTGCTATGACATGCAGACTAATTCTCTGCTGACATGAAGACAGATTCTCTGTTACGGGACCTCCCTCCTCTGCCTGGGTGCTGGGCCTAAATATATGCCAATGGACTGTTGCAGTGGTGGCTGACGTGAAGCCTCATTCTCTGCTATGACATGCAGACTAATTCTCTGCTGACATGAAGACAGATTCTCTGTTACGGGACCTCCCTCCTCTGCCTGGGTGCTGGGCCTAAATATATGCCAATGGACTGTTGCAGTGGTGGGTGACGTGAAGCCTCATTCTCTGCTATGACATGCAGACTGATTCTCTGCTGACATGAAGCCAGATTGTCTGTTACGGGACCTCCCTCCTCTGCCTGGGTGCTGGGCCTAAATATATGCCAATGGACTGTTGCAGTGGTGGCTGACGTGAAGCCTCATTCTCTGCTATGACATGCAGACTAATTCTCTGCTGACATGAAGACAGATTCTCTGTTACGGGACCTCCCTCCTCTGCCTGGGTGCTGGGCCTAAATATATGCCAATGGACTGTTGCAGTGGTGGCTGACGTGAAGCCTCATTCTCTGCTATGACATGCAGACTAATTCTCTGCTGACATGAAGACAGATTCTCTGTTACGGGACCTCCCTCCTCTGCCTGGGTGCTGGGCCTAAATATATGCCAATGGACTGTTGCAGTGGTGGCTGACGTGAAGCCTCATTCTCTGCTATGACATGCAGACTAATTCTCTGCTGACATGAAGACAGATTCTCTGTTACGGGACCTCCCTCCTCTGCCTGGGTGCTGGGCCTAAATATATGCCAATGGACTGTTGCAGTGGTGGCTGACGTGAAGCCTCATTCTCTGCTATGACATGCAGACTAATTCTCTGCTGACATGAAGACAGATTCTCTGTTACGGGACCTCCCTCCTCTGCCTGGGTGCTGGGCCTAAATATATGCCAATGGACTGTTGCAGTGGTGGGTGACGTGAAGCCTCATTCTCTGCTATGACATGCAGACTGATTCTCTGCTGACATGAAGCCAGATTGTCTGTTACGGGACCTCCCTCCTCTGCCTGGGTGCTGGGCCTAAATATATGCCAATGGACTGTTGCAGTGGTGGCTGACGTGAAGCCTCATTCTCTGCTATGACATGCAGACTAATTCTCTGCTGACATGAAGACAGATTCTCTGTTACGGGACCTCCCTCCTCTGCCTGGGTGCTGGGCCTAAATATATGCCAATGGACTGTTGCAGTGGTGGCTGACGTGAAGCCTCATTCTCTGCTATGACATGCAGACTAATTCTCTGCTGACATGAAGACAGATTCTCTGTTACGGGACCTCCCTCCTCTGCCTGTGTGCTAGGCCTAAATATATGCCAATGGACTGTTGCAGTGGTGGCTGACGTGAAGCCTCATTCTCTGCTATGACATGCAGACTGATTCTCTGCTGACATGAAGCCAGATCGTCTGTTACGGGACCTCTCTGCTCTGCCTGTGTGCTAGGCCTAAATATATGCCAATGGACTGTTGCAGTGGTGGGTGACGTGAAGCCTCATTCTCTGCTATGACATGCAGACTGATTCTCTGCTGTCATGAAGCCAGATTGTCTGTTACGGGACCTCTCTGCTCTGCCTGTGTGCTAGGCCTAAATATATGCCAATGGACTGTTGCAGTGGTGGGTGACGTGAAGCCTCATTCTCTGCTATGACATGCAGACTGATTCTCTGCTGACATGAAGCCAGATTGTCTGTTACGGGACCTCTCTCCTCTGCCTGTGTGCTAGGCCTAAATATATGCCAATGGACTGTTGCAGTGGTGGCTGACGTGAAGCCTCATTCTCTGCTATGACATGCAGACTAATTCTCTGCTGACATGAAGCCAGATTGTCTGTTACGGGACCTCTCTCCTCTGCCTGGGTGCTGGGCCTAAATTTATGACAATGGACTGTTGCAGTGGTGGCTGACGTGAAGCCTGATTCTCTGCTATGACATGCAGACTGATTCTCTGCTGACATGAAGCCAGATCCTCTGTTACGGGACCTCTCTCCTCTGCCTGTGTGTGTGCTGGGCCTAAATATATGCCAATGGACTGTTGCAGTGGTGGCTGACGTGAAGCCTCATTCTCTGCTATGACATGCAGACTGATTCTCTGCTGACATGAAGCCAGATTCTCTGTTACGGGACCTCTCTCCTCTGCCTGTGTGTGTGCTGGGCCTAAATATATGCCAATGGACTGTTGCAGTGGTGGCTGACGTGAAGCCTCATTCTCTGCTATGACATGCAGACTAATTCTCTGCTGACATGAAGACAGATTCTCTGTTACGGGACCTCCCTCCTCTGCCTGGGTGCTGGGCCTAAATATATGCCAATGGACTGTTGCAGTGGTGGCTGACGTGAAGCCTCATTCTCTGCTATGACATGCAGACTAATTCTCTGCTGACATGAAGACAGATTCTCTGTTACGGGACCTCTCTCCTCTGCCTGGGTGCCGGGGCCTAAATATCTGAGAATGGACTGTTCCAGTGGTGGGTGACGGGAAGCCAGATTCTCTGCTATGGAACCTCTCTCCAATTGATTTTGGTTAATTTTTATTTATTTAATTTTTATTTTAATTCATTTCCCTATCCACATTTGTTTGCAGGGGATTTACCTACATGTTGCTGCCTTTTGCAGCCCTCTAGCTCTTTCCTGGGCTGTTTTACAGCCTTTTTAGTGCCGAAAAGTTCGGGTCCCCATTGACTTCAATGGGGTTCGGGTTCGGGACGAAGTTCGGATCGGGTTCGGATCCCGAACCCGAACATTTCCGGGATGTTCGGCCGAACTTCTCGAACCCGAACATCCAGGTGTTCGCTCAACTCTACTCCTCGCACAAGAACGAGGGGCTGCAGCACTGGTGACCTGCATATGGGTTCTGTGCACTGACCAGATGCTGCTATTCAGCCCCAGTCACTTGCATGATGATTTGGTAGTTTTCTGCCTATTTCTTAGTCGGGGGCGATGTTGTGCAGAAAAAACAATTGCCGAAATGCAAAGAGTCTTAGACAGACAGGGTGGAACTGGTCCACCAGAGTACCAGAGGATCCTGCGGTGGTCCCAGGCTCTGATACCATAGTGGGTCCCAAAGATCTAGTAGGTTGCCTTTGGAGCCCTAGCCGTCCCTCAGGCCTATTTCTTTGAATCAAAACCTATTAGACTTTATTGATGATCTAGGACTTAGGCATTGACAATAGTTTCCTCTGGTGGCCCAAGGAACCCCAGTTGGACACTGTAAATAGACATCATCCAATTTCAACAATCTGATTTAGTTAGTTAGAAGTTTCCTCTAATATAAGGGTCCATTCACACGTCCGTTTTTTCTTTCCTGATCTGTTCCGTTTTTTGCGGAACAGATCAGGACCCATTCATTTTCAATGGGTCCTGGAAAAAATCGGACAGCACAATGTGTGCTGTCCGTTTCCGTTGTTCCGTTCCGCATGTCCGTTTAAATATAAAACATGTCCTATTATGTTCCTGAAAAATCGGATCCTGGTACAACGCAAAGTCAATGGTTCCGCAAAAAACGGAAGACATTCGGATGTCATTCCGTATGTCTTCCGTTTTTTGCGGAATCCGTTCCTGGAAACACATAGCAAATATTTTTTTTTTTTTTTTTTTTTTTTTTTTTTTTTTTTCAAAGAAATCCAAACAACTTTATTTGATTATTGAAATGTATACATGTTTCCGTTTTTTGCGGATCCGCAAAAAACGGATGACATACGGAAACATTTTCAGGAACAACGGATCCGCAAAAAACTGACCGAAATTCGGATTATAGAAAAATACTGACGTGTGAATGTAGCCTAAATCTGAGCACACGGTGGATACGAAAGCTCCTTTATTCCAATTACATAAAAAACCTCCTGCAATAAAGTCCCTCCAGCTTAGGCTACTTTCACACTAGCGTTCGCCGGTCCGCTCGTGAGCTCCGTTTGAAGGAGCTCACGAGCGGACCCGAACGCCTCCGTCCAGCCCTGATGCAGTCTGAATGGAGCGGATCCGCTCAGACTGCATCAGTCTGGCGGCGTTCAGCCTCCGCTCCGCTCGCCTCCGCACGGACAGGCGGACAGCTGAACGCTGCTTGCAGCGTTCAGCTGTCCGCCTGGCCGTGCGGAGGCGAGCGGATCCGTTCAGACTTACAATGTAAGTCAATGGGAACGGATCCGCTTGAAGATGTCACCATATGGCTCAATCTTCAAGCGGATCCGTCCCCCATTGACTTTACATTGAAAGTCTGAACGGATCCGCTCAGGCTGCTTTCACACTTAGAATTTTTTCTAAGTTATTAATGCAGACGGATCCGTACTGAACGGAGCCTCCGTCTGCATTAATATGATCGGATCCGTTCAGAACGGATCCGATCGAACGCTAGTGTGAAAGTAGCCTTACGCGTTTCGAGCACACACAGTGCTCTTGTTCGCAGCTTCACTGGTAGGACCCCCATTGTGTTTCCCTGCACCAACACCATACAGCACATGGAATATTACATGGCCCCCACTGAAATCAATGGGCATTTGGAGCACTCCGCAGCGAGAGGTTCTTTGTGGCAGCTCTCCACTCCAGCCGGTTGAGGGTCTCCCCTTTTCAATACAGTATGTGAAGAGGAGTTTTCTAAAGCTGACAAGCTCTTATCAAGCTTTATACAAGATTTTTGTAGAGCAGTTATATCATTGAAATCAATGGCAACGATCTGAAAGAATATCGCATCAACTTGTAAATGATAAAGCAATAATAAAGTCTTTATTAAAGGGGTTGTCCCATGATTAAGGTAAAAATTTTAAATGCAATATCACATGGCAGTCTCTTTCTAACAAACTTAGAACCAGCCCTGTACCTCATAGGGATCCAGAGATCTGCCCATTCATTGCTCTGCTAGATTTATTTCAAGAGGGCAGCTCAGGGGAGTGCACTTTCTGCTGCACCTGGTGGCAGTTAAAGACTGGAACTGAGCATGTGTGTCCACCTCACTAAGGTGAACAGAGAAATTAGAAGAAAAGAGCAACCAGCAGGTGGCGCTATACAAATAGAGTTCACTGAATAACTCAGTAGCTATACTAAAAAAAAAATTATTTTTTATTTCAACATTTTTATAGAAAATTTTTCATATAAGGAGCAGCATAGCATGACAATACGTATATAGATTAAGGTGGGCACAACCACCAAAAAGGTAATTCCATTAACAGAGTTTCCATTATTATGGAAGGTATGGCATAACAGTGACAAACAAAGGTTACAAACCAGGATCAAGTAAGTAAGACTGATATCACATTATCATTACAGAACAGACAGAGGCATGCCAGGTACACTATCACCTCTAAACCGTATAATGTCCATGGCGATTGCACGGTCATCAGATGTAGTCTAAGCATAATGATACATTTACTAAGTATTAAGAGTTCTCACTTGAACACAAAAACTGATCTGTCATATCAGTAGGCTGAGCTACAGGAGGGACCTAAATAAAGGGGTATCAAAGAGTATGCCCATCCGCCCTTACTCACACAGGCAAGATTCATGAAGTTCACTTAATGGGAGAATTTCGAGTGGGCCATCCAGGGATTCCAGGTACATCTATATTTTGCAGGAGAAAGCATTGAGGGTGGAATCATCCTCTCATAACGGCAGGTGTTATTTAAATCAGCTACCACCTCTGAAATATCAGGAGAAATCACTTTTTTCCAATGGCGGGTTATGACTAATTTAGCACCAAGCTAAACGTGTCCCGCAATGGGCCTATATGGTGGATGAATGTGCTGGATGCCCAGAAATAAAAGAGCAAGATCTGGAAGCTATACTAAATTTTTAATGACATGCAATTACAAAAGTATTCAGATCCAGGTGCTGGTTCGAAAAATATATATAGAATAGAAAATTTTTTGTGGGACAACCCCTTTAAGAGAAGCCATCTCCCGCGATTAAAGGGAGGTCAGAAAAAATCTAGCAGGGGGTGTGGAGGACTTGTCTGTGAAAACAAAGACCCATTACTTACCTGGTAAATCCCCTGCTCTGTAGGCCTTTGTTTGCTTGGCTGAAGCAATGACGTCACGTCAACAACACGTGACAGCTGCAGCCAATCACTGGCCTGAGTGGCAATGAGTCTTGTTTTTTTTATGGCTTTTCCTATCCTTGGCTGGATTTTACCCAGTCCTGGACAACCCATTTAATTTTACAGAACTGTTTTACTACATATTTAATTAAAACTACAGATTTATGTCGCCATCGGCCTCTAGAGATATGAAATAGTCACAAATTGTCACTACAAATAGACAATAGATTTCAGCACTTAGGCAAGATTCACTCTAGCTTTCAGGCAGCATTCTGGATCCGGCATTGCTGGGCGCTGCCCGAATGCCCGCTGGCCCCGTTAATTAGAGATCCGGTCGCAACCCGGCAAACATGCCGAGAACTGGCCAGGCAAATGCTGCTGCACAAAAGTTAAAGGGGTTTTCTGGGATCGGCATATTGATGACCTATTTTCAGGACAGGTCATTAATTTATGATTGGAGAAACCATCAATGTTATAATAAAGACCTTTTCTCGGGGTCCTGCAGTCACAGACAGTAATATTCACCAGCGCCTTAGTGTCTGCTCATCAGCAGTCGTTACAATGGCTGGCTGTTACTGCCATCTAGTGGACGACTAAGTGACTTGCAAATCTGTGTCATCAAATAAGTATTGTACAGCAGGAGATAAATCCGGTAATCTCCGCTGGAGCAAACACACAGCTCCGAATTCATTTTAATTGTTTTCAGATCTCATCCTGTATTAACTGATTTCACAGCAATCCGCTCAGACAAACAAGCCAAATGGGACAGTCAGAGAAATCTGGCATGGGTAGACTTTGCATAATCGTGCAACTTTATAAGGCATTTGATCAAGGAGTATAACGGGGGATTAAAAAAGAAAAATACAAAGTTTTACTGAGCATTTTTCCTTTATATTCTATCCATAGAAACATAGAATGTGTCGGCAGATAAGAACCATTTGTCCCATCTAGTCTGCCCAATATACTGAATACTATGAATAGCCCCTGGCCCTATCTTATATGAAGGATGGCCTTATGCCTTTCCCATGCATGCTTAAACTCCTTCACTGTATTTGCAGCTACCACTTCTGCAGGAAGGCTATTCCATGCATCCACTACTCTCTCAGTAAAGTAATACTTCCTTATATTACTTTTAAACCTTTGCCCCTCTAATTTAAAACTGTGTCCTCTTGTAGCAGTTTTTCTTCTTTTAAATATTCTCTCCTCTTTTACCTTGTTGATTCCCATGCACTTCTATATGGAGGGCAAGCATCATCTGGACAATGCAAGCAGCCAGGACCCACTGAAAAGCAGTAGGCGGACCTGGTCAGGAAATGGCAAAATGGTGCTGAAAGGCCATATTATTTTTGCATTTGTAAGGTTTAGGTTATGTTCACATTACTGTAACCCTGCGTAGGAACGCTGCAATAACCAGGCACGGTCACTACACAGTGGATGGGGCTGTAATGTTCCGGTGCCAGCTGACCGACAGGGGTGCCAGGAGTTGAACCCATGCCAATTTGATATTAACCCTTCCTCAGGATAGGTTATCAATTGTTCATTGCCGGAGAATCCCTTTAACGGGGTTGGCCACCTTTTCGTGGGTTTTGGCAAATCCCCCCTCTTGGCCAGACTTGCAAAAGGAAAGCATACTTGATGGCTCCCTGGCGCTGGGTCCCAACCTCTATGCCCCCCATCCTCGGCTGCCTCTCTCAGGTCTCCCGGTAGCTTTCCCCACTTAGTACACATGCATGCTAGGCTCCCGATGATGCATGTACGTAAAAGCCATAAGAACACTTACTCCCCCTGGTGAACCGCACCCGTCTGATCCTGCCGCTGACTCGTATGCTCCCAGAGTTGTTATCTGGAAGGAAATGAGAAAACACAGGCTTGGATTTTTTTATTCCCAACAAAGCAATGTTATCACACAGCCATGACACAGTAACCCACCATAGATGCATAGTGGAGAACGCTATATTCCAGCCAGTGCTGAAGTAATCCATTCAATAAGGACCAGAAATATGGTTGAGCCCTGGGAAAGAGGCACCACCATTTAGGTGTGATCCTCCATGTGGACGGGATATAGGACATCAAAGGATAAAGTAAACAAGCTCAAGGATCAGTGCCACAGGATGAACTCTTAAAGGGGTTGTCCGGGTCCAGAGCTGAACCTGGACGTTTCACCCAGGCAGCCGCTCTGAGATGAGCATTAGAGCATTTCATGCTCTGATGGTCTCCCTTGCCCTGCACCAGATCGCACAGGGCAAGCGTTTTTTGTTTACATTTTTACACTACTAGGTGGAGGCTTCCGCCCAGCAGTGTTCCCGATGACGTCACTAATGGGCGGGGCTGAAGCCTACTCATTAGTGCTGGTGACGTCACCTGGGAACACTGCTAGGTGAAAGCCTCCGCCTAGCAGAGACCCGGTACCAGGGGAGGATTGGCCATAGACCTTACAGGGAAATTTCCCGGTTGGGCGATGCCCAGGGGGCTGCCTGGGTTCGCCTCATTGTCGGCCACTGGAAGTTTTTGGGGATGAATTTTGTGCCGCTGACAGTATTTTGTGATGGACTGCGGTATTTGGCTCTGTTGGGTGGTATAATGTGCCACAATATCGCTTTGTTGGCCCTGCCTTCCATCAATTTGGACCCAACTACAAAACGGGGCCACTTTTCATATTTTTTCCAGGGCCACTTTAAGTTCCCAGTCCACCCCTGCCCGGTACGTTACCGGGTCTAATTTACCAGAGTTGGAGCAACGGAGGTTAGCCACCACAGCTCTATGGGAATATGGCATGCACACTACGTGCAGATTTTCCATAAGAAATTTTGTGCGGAAAATCCACAGTGTATTACAGCACCAGCTAAGTGATGAGATTTTAAAAATCCTTATGTGCACCGCATGGAAATTTTGCATGTGGGAATTGACCTGCAGTGCGGATTTTAAAATCCACAACATGTCAATTGTTTGTGTGGATTTTCAGTGCAGACTTCACCCTGTGCAACGCAGAGATCTGAGGCAAATCCGCAACGAACACAATCTGCCTAAACTGAACTGCCGTGAGCATGTAGCCTGGGAATACTAGATATTCTACTCTATCCCTATAATAACAAGATGTGACACAGACTAACTTTAATAATTGTGAAAAACGACATTAATCAGGATTGCTATATCAGTATTGGCGATAATTACCGGCGAGTCTGGACAGTGCTCCTCCTCCCGGGTGAATGAACTGTTAAACGCTCGGAAAGTTTCACTGTTCTGTTTGTGCTTTTCAATTGTTGCCTGAATAACCTGAAACGGTAAATTAAAAAGTGAGGATGAGGACAGCGGTTTAATACAAGGAGCGGGTCACAAAGCTACACGATAAATGTAACACGTCATCCAGATGGGAACGCAGTCCTAATAAATATAGAAATACTGACTGCATAAGAAACAGTGGGGAAATATCCTGGAAAGGGGTATAAAAACCACACACAAAAAAGAACCTAGATACTAGTCAACTTCTGAATAACAATAATATATTATAACAAATAATATAAGTAAATAATAAATATATAGCAAATAATAAAAATAAATACGTAATAAATATATAATAAAACATGTTTGCGTCTATGTTTGAGGTTCCGGCAGGAGCCTCCATTGTATATTCTAAAAAAAAACAACAAAAAAAAAAAAAAAAAACACTGATGCATGCAGTCATATTTTGTCTGCAAAAATGCCAAAATCCATGCCAGAAACCCAATGGACCCCATCATACACAATGGGAACCAGGGGTGCGGCAAATGCCAGATTCAGCGATTCCTACGCACATACCTGTATATGACATTGTTCTTACCTTTCCAATTCTCTGCCGATCCAGTGCGTAGGCTCCGGTGGGCGCCCAGTCTTTGTTTACAGTCAGGCCAGCATGTAAACGATGCAGTCAGTCAGTGGTCTCCGTGGTCATGTGCTGCACTACTGGCACTACCACTCAGTGACAGGAGCCAGAACGCTAGTAGTACAGCTTGTGTGACCACTTAGGTCACTGACTAGCTGCAACGTTTAGATAGTAACCAATTGTAAACAAAGATAGGGGGGGGGGGGTCCAACTGGAGCCGCTGTGCTGGTTCAGCAGGGTAATGGAGAGGTAAATAGTAGTTTTTTGTTTTGTTACTTTCATAAATTTGGGGTAGTTTTCATAAGGGTAAACTACACATGAGGGCATTTCCCCCCCACAGATCTTGTTGCAGATACAAGGCACGTTTGGAACAAAATCCATATGTATTAGGTGTGGATTCACTGCAGATTTCACCCCTATACATGGAAGCATTCTCCTTTTTCCACATGTGATTTGTCTGCTACATGACGATAAACACTCATGGGTCTGAAGAAGAAGGGACATTCCCTTTTAAAAAAAAAAAAAAAAAGCTCATCAGTTAGCTCTCCCGATTCCCCTTTTTATTTTATGTTACTGGCACTTCCTTTCTGGAAGAGAGAGAACCTAGTATACAAATGTGTGTTCCTCAACAATATAGATACATTTTCTAAGAATACTCTTTCTTATTATGGAGAGCCCCTAGTATGCCAAGTACATGTGAGCATTATTGTAGGCCAGGCGATGTCCCTATGTGTTTCTGGGAAAAATATTCAAATTAGCTTTCATAAACCTATCTGATGTCAGCAGATGTTAGACATGAACATTTGCATATATTTTCCTCAGAAATCAAGGGGAACATCGTGTAGCCTACAATAACCATCATGTACATTAACTGGTCTCTATAATAGAAATAGTACTCACCCAGAGGTTCCCCTTAAAGGGGTTCTGCACATTCATTTAACTGATGATCTATCCTCTGGATAGATGACCAGCTTCTGATCGGCGGGGGTCCGACACCCGGGACCCCCGCCGATCAGCTGTTTGAGAAGGCAGTGGCACTCCAGGAGCGCCGCAGCCTTCTCACTGTTTACCGCCGGACCACTGACGTCACGACTTGTATCAACTAGCGTCGGCGGGGCTAAGCTCCATTCAAGTGAACGGAGCTTAGCCGCGCCCAGGCCAGTGATACTAGTCGTGACGTCAGTGGGCCGGCAGTAAACAGCGAGAAGGCCGCTGCGCTGATGGAGTGCCACTGCCTTCTCAAACAGCTGATCAGCGGGGGTCCCAGGTGTCGGACCCCCGCCAATCAGAAGCTGATGATCTATCCAGAGGATAGATCATCAGTTAAATGAAGGTGCAGAACCCCTTTAAGGCCTTGCAACTAGAAAAGCTGTTTTTTATCTGCTTTGCTCTGATAAAGGGCTTTTGTCCAGAAAGAGCTAGTTGCAGATGTGAGGCTGGCTTAGCTATTTTCCTACCTATTCTACATAAGCTCGTTTAAAAAGGTTGGAAAACATCTCTGCCAATCCACTGTGTGAAAATAATATTAAAAAAAATAACAGTTAATTGCTATGCAGTTGCAGGTAGTTATACTTGTAGCTCCTGCTGTCCCAGTTCTCCTCAATGGGATGGCTCCTTCCTATTCACCTGAGGATACATCATCAGTATAGAAAAAAATAAAAAAAAACACCTTTAGTAATATTACTTCACTATTTTAGCTCAACTTCAGTTGTACCATGTCTCACCTATAATACTGTGTACATGTACTCGGTATACTAGGGGCTCTCCATAATGAGAAAGCATACCCCTTAGACAACGCATATATATTGTTGAGGAACACACATTTGTATACTATGCGCTCTCTCTCAAAAAAAAAAAATTGACATACTGAATGTTGCCAGGTTCGCTCATCTGTAATTCCCATCTGTTGCATCTATTTGATTTTAATTCTATATATGTAAGGGGACATTGCAAATGATTAGAACTATTACTCCCATCATGTTCCAAATATTTTTGGTCAACTTAACTTTACAAACAATCAATCAAGCCGCTATAGGTTTGCCTGTGGCTTTTGTTGAGGCCTATCTTTAGAGAAAAAGGGACAAATGTGATCTGAGTCTCATGAACACGTTTCATACTTACGTAACGTAACAATGGCGACTTTATCAACCCTACAAAATACTACACACCTGAATCCATTCCATTTTCTCCTCTTCTGTCCTATAAAGAGATAAAGAAAGTTGTAATAACCTAATGTTCTCCAACAGTATAATACAATGCACTATAAAAAAATGCTATCACATTTTTCAGGGATCCCTTTGAAAATAAGAAAAATAGTTTTCTTTATTTATGAGCTGCATGCAGCTCTGGTTATCAGACGTGAGCTTCATATTATATATTGTGGGATCAAGGGGTTCTATGTATCGTTACTCAAAGTCAATATCAGACTGCCAGTCAGTGATTAAAAAAAAAATCTTTACATTCAGAGATATAATAGATGTCACCTCGATGTCACCTAGTAAGGGTATAAGCCATTTTAGAAAGATTGTCCTGGCCAACTTAAAAAAAAAAAATTGTAAAAATCTTCTAGTATACAGAAGCTGAAAACTCTTATACTAATACATTCTAACAAATCCTTAAAGAGCTTCTCCAGTTTCATAATGATTTTTGTATCTGCCCAGAATAACCCAAACACTGCATATTTTTGCCCCATTTACCAGTTCTTTGTCCCTTTTACTCAGCGTACTGCATCCTGGCAGGATGTTTACATGCGGAACTTCCTGTTTTCATCAGCTTCCTGTTGGGTTTTCTAACCAAACCCAGCATGCTTTGCTCTGTAATTTTTCACATGGCGTGCTCTGAAAGGCATGACTACTGCTGAGAGAACATTGTGGCAGACTGAGCAAGCCCTGAGAAACCTTACAGAGAAAAGCATGCTGGGTTTGGTTAGGCAACCCAACGAAGTTGATGAAAACAGGAAGTTCTGCATGTAAACATCCTGCCAGGATGCAGTAATGCTGAGAAGAGGGGAAGGAAAAAGATGACATAAAAACAGGTGTATGGGGCAACAGTATGAAGTGTTTGGGGGTACTCTGGGCAGAAAAAAGGCCATTATGAAACTGGAGAACCCCTATAAGCTTCTGAATATAAACATATATGATTTGTTAACCCAAAGATGTTCTGTCTTAACTTTCAATAGTGCCAATTTACAGCTAGCCATAGACGTTGCATAGTAACTGATCCAGAATGAAGGAGGTTGCCCAGTTTAGACAACACCAGTCCAACAAAGTGCTGATTATATGGGGCCCTACTTCTTGGACTCCAGTCATTACCAGGGAAGCCCGCCCTCATTTCTTGTGCAGTGCCACTAAAAGATAAATGCTGCAATATATAGCACTCCCTGAAATCAATGGTGGTCCCAATGCCATTATAGTAGCATTTTTTGCTTTGAAAGAAAGAGTCCAAAACAGACCCCTCTATGATGTTCATGTGTTGTGCTACACATATAGGCAAGGGTTGCATTACCTTGATAGCCCCTATAAGATGTCCAAAGGGGCATGTCCATTTTTGAATAGAAGAAAGTCCTAGCAAACCCCGTTGACTAGATTACATAAAGCAAAAATAATACATTCCATTGGGTAACATGACCCAGGACACAACAGATAAAATACCTGGCTTGCAGTTCCAGGGATCGCTTCTTCCCTGTTATCTGGAAGGTATGAGATGCGTTTGGTTTCACAATTTCCTGGACCTGACAGACAAAATTGTTTAAGATTAAAACCTGCAGGTTTATATTAGGGAAATATCAAGACTTGGCTTCAATCATTTCTTAGAATATTAAAGATTTTGTAATAGAACTTTATACTGGTGTGAAACTCCTGGGCAATGAAGCCGTCAATCGAAAACCTGCAAATCATTGAGAGATAGCAGCTGATGGACAGCTTGCTGCATCTTATGCCATTTCACTGCCTGAATAATAAAATTCAGAATATGTGAGAAATAAGAACCCAGCGTGCAGTACAATAATTTTTCGGCAAAAAATACACATAGGCACCTAGCATTTTGTTGCATTTTTACACTAATGTAGCCTCGTCTTCGCCATGACTTGAAGAAGCTCCTGGGCCCCAATAAAAAATCTGCAACAGGACTCCCACCTGCTGTGTTCTTCTATGGCAGAGGGGGGCACTAATGGGGCATTATTCTTACTGGGGGCATTATTATTACTGGGGGGCACTAACGGGTGAATTATTCATTCTGGGGGGCACTATTCATTCTGGGGCTCACTAATGGGGGGCACTAATTCTGGGGCGAACTAATGGGGGGCAAAAATTCTGAGGCGCACTAATGGGGGGCAATTATTCTGGGACACACTAATGGGGGCATTATTCATTCTGGGGCGGACTAACGGGGGGCATTAATTCTGGGGCACGCTAATGGGGACTTTACTATTACTGGGGGCATTATTAATTCTGGGTGGCACTAATGGGGGCATTATTACTGGGAGCATTAATGGAGGCATTAATATTATTGGGAGCCACAGTATGACAGCGACTTAACACCCTGTGTTAAGCCATGCCCCCACAACCCTTTGGGGTGTGGATTAACTTGGCCAGTATATTTTGTTGGGAAAGGCGGCAACCCCATGAGGATTGGGCATGTTGGATTTCTCCTGACATCTGCCAACAGGGAACAGTTGGGACAGGACCATACACGTCAATGATTAAGCAGCTAAACAGGAGTTTATCATGCAGCCATTAACCATGCAACAGCTTTCAGCGGCCTGAAGTCGATCTGAAAATCATGCTGACCTGCATGTTGGCGCAGTTTTGACGCCAGCCTGTCAGTGGTGCTTTGGTTTCATTCCATTGGTCATTACAATTACAGATGTAGCAGTGTGGAGTCTGTCATTACACATGTGCTGTGATATCATCATGTTTTATCTGTTGTTTTTCAGAAGAGATTAGGTAATCAGGACTTTCTTGCTCTAGTAGTCTGTCCTGGCATAAATGGCGACTGTCGGCCAGACAAAATCTTCTGCATGCAGCGGTATTTGTCTGTCCAAAACCCAGCATTTATGCGGCTGCCAGAGAGCAGCCGGATCACCACCGGATCCCATTATAGTCATTGGCAATCCGGCGATTCCCAGCATTATTCAGCTTTGGATACAGCATTATTCAGCTTTGGATACGGTAAAGTCCGGGAGGCTGTTCCTCTGCTTAACGCTGATGTGAACATACCCTTAAACTGGGCATAACTGGTGGAAAAAAGGTGCACCTTACTGACTTATATGTAGGTGGTAGTTGCTTCACCCATTTAGATTTCTGAAATCTATTAAGCTTCTAGAAAAACCAGAATACACAATGGCATTTCAAATAAACATGGTCAAAAAAAGAGAAAGAAAATCACCTCACCTGCAATCCGGCAATGTCTATCTTCTCGCGGACACTGAACTTTTGCCCCATCAGCCTCAGTTTGGGGACGCAGTATAGCATCATGCTGTTAAACTGGAACACAAAATAACACATGTGAATAGTTTAGTGTCAGGATGCATTTCTGTTAATAATATACAGTTGCAATCAGGGTCGTAGCTATTGGGGATGCAGTCACTACCAGGCCCAGGAGCCTGAGGGGGCCAAAAGACCCTTGTGGTGCAGAAGACAACACCGGTATTTTAGAAAGTGCATGCTGGTCAAGTTACACCTTTGTCTGGAGGGAAGGGGCTAGGTCAAGAATTTCGAAAGGGGAAGGGGGGGGAATTTTCGCCTCAGGCCGAAAGAAGGCTATGTGCTTCCCTGTCCCTGGCCACAAAGCACTGAGGGAAGGGGGCCCAAGCTGAACTCTTGCACCAGGGCCCATGAGCCTTTAGCTACGACCCTGGTTGCAATGTATAAAATTCCTTTAATTCACCATCTCACAACCCATAAAACCTGGCGACCCAGAACGGGACAACAAAGTTGCCAACTGTATGAAATGTTCTGTACAAAAAAAGGCCATGTGCTAAAAAATATTACATGAAGGCCTGATTCAGATGGGCGTATTATTCATCTGTATACTGTCCATTACACATATGGACAGCGAATGGACCCAATATAATGGTGCTATTCATTAGACTTTCCCATGGACTGTTGGTACTCAAAGCATGTACTACTTTGGTTCATCATGTTATGGAACACGGACCTATAGACCATTGGAGGCAACTGTCTCCTGCAACTCCCTGTGTCCTACTCCAACAGACAGACCTTGTATTAAGAATCATCCTTGTGGTGCTTCCTCAAAACTGAACATTTTTCATATGGCAGTCTGAATCAGGACAAAGGTTGGCTAAGCTTCAGAAACTGGCAAAAAATGAGTTAGGGGATTGTCCCATCTGAACAACCTCTTCTCTAAATCAGGACCTGATGTGATCAGCCAGGAAAAAACTGTAGGCAGATGCACATTTCTCCTGCAGTGGCCACTACAGGAGAAATGTGGTATTACACAGCAAGATTTTTATTTTATTTTTTTAGGACAGCAACCTAATAAAAAAATAGCTTAGATTGCTGTAAAATAATAAAATAAATAACAGTCACCTTACTGGTCCCCCACCTTTCACATTCCAAGACATCCTGTGTCTCAAAAGGAGTGTACTATACTAGGGTGTACTATAGAAGAACAAAGACATGTGACTGTTTCAGCCAATCACTGGTTGTAGTGGTGAAATGTCAACTCCATTGATGTCACTGCTGTGCCCAATGACTGGCTGCAACACATCATCGCTGGAGCAGAACGAACACAGACCATTGAGTCAGGAAGTGTCAAAATGGGGGCAGCAGGGGATCAGTAAAGTGTTACTTATTTTATAGGTGTTAATTATTTTAGAGCATTCTAAGCATTTCATAAAAATAGCTGGACAACCCCTTTCATACAACATCACGCTTAGTCCTCAGAGCCAGGAGCTGCTCTTTTCAACAACTTTCCTCCAGCCAGTAGAGGGCGATATGAGCAGAGACCCCATCTATGACATCTATATGCCCTAATAACTATATATTGACCTATGCAGATGAGACTGCAATATACTAAGCTACTAAACCCATATGACAAATTCAGCCTAACATTCTGACCATGCGGAACCAGACAAATCCGCCATAGCAAGCCTCGATTGCCTAAGTCGGAGTTGATTGCACGGTGGTCACACTGGCAGCTGTCTCAGCATCAGATCTTGAAGCATATGTCTAATCTCTGATTAAATATAACTTACAAGCCCCCTACCAAGCTGGCAGACATGAAGAAATTCCTTGCCAGGCGCTCGCTTGGTTTGCAATTACTTGCTTAAGTCCATGATATCTTTCACAGCCTTGATGATGCTGAAGATTTAGGCAAATAAAATCTCTATTTTCTCCAAGGAGAATCACACATCTCTGCAATTGGCGCCTGTATTCCAACAAACGGTGCAGTCTACCGTAATATTCACCTTTCTTCTCAAATTTTGTTTCTTGGGACATTATTATTTCAAGAACTGGAAGGAATATGGCTGCCAAGATAAAGTTGGCTTCCAAAAATATCTTGGTGGCCTTTTTTTTGTGGAGTAAGATGAAAGTAAATGCAGGGCCTTAATTATTATGTGTAACTGCTGGAGGGACTGAATTGCATATTTTTTCATTTTTTTTATTTTTTTCTAAACTGTCCAACTGGGATTTGGGGTTATTAACTCAATTTTCACAATTTCATGCCCAGTTAATATGCTTGATTAACACTCCTGTCCTTATGTATGGATACTGTAGTAAATAATGCTATGGTGGAAGATAATTTCTACCAGTTTATCATATATTCAAAACCATTCTGCATATATTTGCATATCTCAAACTGGGGCTACAGGAGACTTTGGCTGTGGCCCCCGATCACTGCCTTTATCACAAGTCATGTAAAGGAATGGTGTCCCATTGCGGCTAGCAAGTTGCTGCAAATGCGACTAGACAGTCCAACATTGCTGCCATAGTTTAACATGTATATCTTTTGTACTTCTACACTTAAAGGCTATTTACATCTTTGGGGGCATTTATTATTGTACTCATTTTGAGCTAAAAATAATTTCTTACATTGGTCTTTAGTAAAAATATTGAAACCCTGTCTCTGTGCAGCCTTGAGTTTCTCTATTAGCAAGCTCTGAATTTTCACCCTGTTCAGTCAGGCAACCCAGCTGACGGCTCCTTACCTCTGATCTCTGACCTCCTAAACACTTATTAATGCTCAATTGTTATCTCAATGATAAGAATGGGGCTTAAATAAGTGTTTATGACCTCTTAGTAAATTAGAGATAAGGGTTATTAGTAGTATTGGGCGAACATGCTCGGCCGAACACCATTTTGACTCGAGCACTGGGTACTGGCACTCACTGTAATGCCGTAGCCATGTTGGTTACTGGCATTACAGTGATTGGCTGGACGGAACGTGTCATCGGGTGCTATATAGCACCCAATGACACATGGTTCGGCTCGGTCTTAGTCAGGGAGAGCTGCAGCAGAAGGGACAGGAATAGTTTTTTTCCTCAGGCAGGGTTTACTGTTGAAAGGTGTTAGAGACCCAAAAGTCCTTTTAAGGACTATTGTTTTATCTGGCTGCAATATATATTATTAGCGCAAACTGCGCTAAATTGCGTGCAATTGTTTGGCCGCTGCTGACAGTGACACAACCTCTGCTACATCTGTTGTGTTACATTTGCGTATCCTAAATATCTGTGACATTCAGCGCAATTGTTTGGTCGCTGCTGACAGTGACATTACCTGCGCTTAGGGCTGCAGTAAGCGAATATTTTTGTAATCGAGTATTCTATCGATTATATTTCTCGATTCATCAAGTAATCTAATAAGAAAAAGCTACTTAAAATAACGTACGTAATTAGGTATGTATAAAGTTATTGGTTTAGAGAGGGGTTAATGAAGGCACCTCCAAGGTGCTTCCATTAACCTCTTCAAACCAATAACTTTATACATGCCTAATGCCAAGGTGCTTCCATTAACCCCTCCAAACCAATAACTTTATACATGCCCATTGGGTTTGGAGGGGTTAATGGAAGCACCTTGGCATTAGGCATGTATAAAGTTATTGGTTTGAAGAGGTTAATGGAAGCACCTTGGAGGTGCCTTCATTAACCCCTCTCTAAACCAATAACTTTATACAAACCAAGGTGGTGCCTGCAGCCTCCATTAACCACTCTCTCTCCATCTGCCTGCCCCCAGCCTCTGATCTGCCTCCCCCCCAGCCTCTGATCTGCCTCCCCCCCCAGCCTCTGATCTGCCTCCCCCCCAGCCTCTGATCTGCCTCCCCCCTCCAGCCTCTGATCTGCCTCCCCCCTCCAGCCTCTGATCTGCCTCCCCCCCAGCCTCTGATCTGCCTCCCCCCCTCCAGCCTCTGATCTGCCTCCCCCCCTCCAGCCTCTGATCTGCCTCCCCCCCTCCAGCCTCTGATCTGCCTCCCCCCCTCCAGCCTCTGATCTGCCTCCCCCCTCCAGCCTCTGATCTGCCTCCCCCCCTCCAGCCTCTGATCTGCCTCCCCCCTCCAGCCTCTGATCTGCCTCCCCCTCCAGCCTCTGATCTGCCTCCCCCCTCCAGCCTCTGATCTGCCTCCCCCCTCCAGCCTCTGATCTGCCTCCCCCCCTCCAGCCTCTGATCTGCCTCCCCCCTCCAGCCTCTGATCTGCCTCCCCCCTCCAGCCTCTGATCTGCCTCCCCCCCTCCAGTAACGCAACCCCCCCCCCTCCCTCCCTCCCCAGTATTAATCATCGGTGGCCACAGGGTCCCCCTCCTCCCCCCCCCCCTCCCTCCCTCCCTCCCCAGTATTAATCATCGGTGGCCACAGGGTCCCCCTCCTCCCCCCCCCCATCATTGGTGGCAGTGTCAGTTCCGATCGGAGCCCCAGCAGTGTAATGCTGGGGCTCCGATCGGTTACCATGGCAGCCAGGAGTCACGCTACTGAAGTCCTAGCTGTCATGGTATGTTAGTGAGCAGAGAGCAGCGCATTATACTCACGTGCGCTGTGGCCGCCGGTCGCCCCTTCTCATAGGTCTGTGCGGCGCATTGCTAATGCTGTAAGCATTAGCAATCCGCCGCACAGACAGAAGAAGGAGCGACCGGCGGCCACAGCGCACGTGAGTATAATGCGCTGCTCTCTGCTCACTAACATACCATGACAGCCAGGACTTCAGTAGCATGACTCCTGGCTGCCATGGTAACCTGTCCGCCGCACAGACAGAAGAAGGAGCGACCGGCGGCCACAGCGCACGTGAGTATAATGCGCTGCTCTCTGCTCACTAACATACCATGACAGCCAGGACTTCAGTAGCGTCCTGGCTGCCATGGTAACCGATCGGAGCCCCAGCATTACACTGCTGGGGCTCCGATCGGAACTGCAAACTGCCACCAATGATATATGGGGGGGAGGAGGAGGGGGACCCTGTGGGATATGGCCGGCAGATTCATTGGTAGTGCAGTGGCCACAGTCCCTCCCCTCCTCCTCCTACGTCCTAGATTGGTGTTCAGCGGCAGCCGCGCACAGTGGGGAGGGAGAGACTCCCTCCTCCTCCCTCCTCCTCCTCCTCAGCTGTGCCGGCCGGCTCAGTCCTGCCTCTCTGGCCTCCGGAGGACACGGAAGCGGTGAGTGAGACGCTTAATTTCACTCCCGCTCCGTGATCACGTGATTTAAACGATTCCTCGATGCAGGGAAACTGCATCGATGAATTTTTTGACTCGATTTAATCGAGTTATTCGAATAATCGTTTCAGCCCTAGCTGCGCTACATCTCCTGTATAACGTTAGCGCATCCTAAATATCTGTGACATTCAGTGTCATTTTTTCTTAGCCACTGGTGACAGCAACATAACCTGCGCTACATCTCCTGTATAACGTTTGCGCATCCTAAATATCTGTGACATTCAGTGTAATTTATTTGCGCATACACTTACAAAACCTGCGCTACTGTACGAGTGACATACCTACAAGCATATATACCATTTATTATGCTCAAGGCGAGCAGTAAGGGACGGGGAAGTGGCCCTGCTGCTGATGGCGCATGCAGAGTCCGTGGCCCGTGCACAGTGAAACTGCGCCTGCTGCCAGAGCACAAGAAACACACTCATCCACGATACCTAGCTTCATGTCCCAGTTTGCAGGGCGATGCAGGACACCACTCTCAAAGTGACACCAGTGTGACCAGGTAGTTGGTTGGATTGCAGCAGATAATGCTTCCAGTCGATTAAACACCACCCTGTCTTCCACAAAGTCCAGTCTCAGTAGCCAAGAGTCTGGTCAACACAATCCTCACCCTGATCCTCCTTCCTCCCACCAAGGAGAGTCTGGCTAAACAAGTGATCCCACACTCGGATATTCCGAGGAGCTCTTTTCAGTGCCTTTCTTTGATTTGGGCCGCTCGCCAAGCCCGCTTAAAGAGGAACATGAGGAGATCTTGTGCACTGATTCCCAAACTCTTGAGCATCCACAGTCAGAAGAAGATGATGGTGGGGAACGGCAATTAGTGTTTCACGAGGTGGATGATGAGACACAGCTGCCAATAAGTCCACGGCAATTACTGTCTCAAGAGGTTGATGATGAGGATGAGACACAGTTGTCAATAAGTGAGGTTCGTGTTAGGTCAACAAGTCAGGAGGATGACCAGAGTAAGGAAGTGGAAGAGGAGGTGGTGGACGATGAAATCACTGACCCAACCTGGGAAGGTGGCAAGCTGAGCGCGGACAGCAGTACAGAGGGGGTTGGAGCCGCAGCACTGCAACAAACTGGAAGAGGCAGTGGGGTGGAAAAAGGGAGAAGGCACAGGGTGATTGATTTTTATACTCTGCTTGTTACCTTCTTTTATCCTGTAAGTACAATAAAACCTTTGCAGTTCAATCCATGTGACTGTGCTTCACTATTTGTGGCAACCTTGATCTTTCAGAGAGGTTCACAAAGGAGAGAGGAAAGAGAATCCAAGTGACCTGAATGCTTTCCCATATCCAAGGAAGTCTGTGTGATTTGGAAGGGAGGATCTTTCTGTTTGCTCTGGAGCAGCGCGGTCCATTTGAACAAACGCACCTGTATATGTGAACAGTACCCACTTCACAATTGGAACTTGCGACGCACCATAAAAAGGCAACGTAGTAACAGCTGTTTATCTTTATTTGTATTTATGGTTGTGTCTGATAATGGCCGTAACTTGGTGGCGGCTTTGGAGCTCAGCAAGCTCACATACATACAGTACCATGCCTAGCCCACGTGTTCAACTTGGTTCAGCGGTTTCTCAAAACCTACCCCAATTTGCCTGAGCTACTGGTGAAGCTGCACCGCGTGTGTGCCCATTCCGAATGTCATCTACAGCTGCCGCCGGTCTGGCAACGCTGCAGCAGCGCTTACAATTGCCAGCTCACCGACTGTTGTGCGACGTGAGCACGCGCTGAAACTCCACGTTCCACATGTTGGCCAGGCTTTGTGAGCAGCAGAGGGCAGTAGTGGAATACCAGCTTCAACATGGTCATCGCCTCTCCAAGCAGCTTCCGCTCTTCACAAGCAGCGAGTTGGCATGGATGTCTAACCTCTGAGGTTTTACTCAACTTTGAGGAATCAACACAGATGGTGAGTGGCGATGCCGCTATTATCAGCATCACCATCCCACTTCTGTGTCTACCGAAACATTTGCTGCTCACAATGAAGGCGGACCCTTTGCATGTGGAAGAGGTGGAAATGGGGGAAGACATTACACAGGGTGATAGGCAGACCACCCTCAGTTCGTCTTCTCAGCGTGAATTGGATGATGATGAGGAGGAGGAGGAGGAGCAGAAGATGGTTGCCTCCGCTACAGTGCCTATAGCAGGTTTATTCCCTCTGTTCAGCGTGGAGAGGGCTAGCAAAATGGTGCAATACCAGAAGATCCTTGTGGAAAAATTGCTCCAAAAACTTCCAGCTGACAGCGCAGAGTACGTAGTTCCTTGGACAAGCGAGGAGGGGAGACGAGGGGAACACACAGCAGTTCCAACAGAAGCAGGGCAACACTCTGCAAAGCCTGGGACAGTTTCATGACACCCCGCCAGCACACTCTCCCTGATGCGCAGCCTGGTGTCACAAGGAGGGAAAAGTTTTTGAAGATGGTGAAGGAGTACAGATGGTTTCGCAGTAGCGAAACTGAAGCCGGCTGAGTGTACGAGCCGGAGCCGGGATCGCACTACAGCAGCCCTTTACTGCGCATGCGGGCTGGGAGCACGGTCCCGGCACTGAGATCCGGAGTGTCAATAAAGGCGGCAGGAGGCGGGGAGAGCAGGATTAGAGACGCCTAGGCCGCTGCCCCCTTGACTTCAAACCTGACTTGAAGCAGGGGGCAGCGGCTGAATAAAACATTGATTTCTCAAGGAGGCTAGATGCGGCTAAACGATGAAAAAGTGCATTAGTAAACTACTATGCAGCACTATAAGGTACTATTAACAGCTTAGTAAGCTATTTTTTGGTGACAGGTTCCCTTTAACGCGGTACTAATGAAGCGCTTCATTAGTACAGGAGGACCAGGAAGCAGTGAAGGATCTGTACTCACCGCTTACTGGTCCTCGGCTCGGCTAGGCTTTCGGCTGTGCAGGGCTGCGCACAGCGTGAGGTCGCTCTGTGACTTCACACTGTGCGCCGCGATACACAGCCGACAGCATGATGAAAAGGATCGCGATGGTGACCAGGAGCAGGAGAGGTAAGTGTGTTTTTAATTTTTTTATTTGCCCTGGGGGCTGACACAAGGGGCTGATGGCTGACACAAGGGGCTGATGGCTGACACAAGGGGCTGATGGCTGACACAAGGGGCTGATGGCTGACACAAGGGGCTGATGGCTGCAGCGACCTGGGAGTCCAAGATGCATCCAGACATCCTCCCCATGCTGTTCCCGAACCATTTCAGTGGTGTTTCCATCAATTTCTGACCTTTTCCTGTGAACCAGACACCCTCCCCTCTTCAGAGCAGGGGGTGCCTGGTTTAATGCTCGGGTTCTTCCATTGACTTCCATTGTGCTCGGGTGCTCAGTAGAGTACCCGGGCATCCCAAAGTGTTCTACTCCAGCACCCGAGCACTTTGGTGCTCGATCAACACTAGTTATTAGATGACAGGCACATAGTGAAAGTAAAAAGTATGATTCACACAGCTAGACAAACAGTTAACCCTTTGTGACAGAACAGCTCAAACTTTTTCATAAAGACCAACTGAAAAAATTATTTTTAGCCCATAATGAGTAAAATGCAATCATTAAAAAAAATTGCCCCCAAAAGGTGTACATAGCCTTTAAACATATCTTTTGCAGAGGCTGTGGGGCCCTAATATCTAAGCACCCTCAGTTACTGCTCTAATTCCCAAATGACCAGTGTACCCCTTCCTTTTGGGACTGCATCTTAGGTGTATGGTAGCCTAGCTGGAAAATCTGAGCTATTCTGAAAACACACCCCTTGTCTCATCATTGGCTTCAGCTGCTGTTCTCCCTCTCCCCCATAATTTACACTGAAGCTCTGCTCAGATTGGCCGTGGTGTATCACAGGCTCTCCAACTCGCACGCTGAGCTGATTTCCTTTACTAGAACTGAAGTTTCACCAGAAGCTACTGAGTCCAAGAACTTAAATGGTGCCCCCACTTACAGTACCTTGTAATGGTTATAATACATGCTGTATTCTGATATGGCAGAGGGGTCACTGGGGCCCCTCAGGCTCCAAGGCCTGGGCACAACTACTTCCAGGCACTTCCTAAAGCTGCTGCCTTGTATGAGAAAAGGTACACCAAGTAGCACAATTGTACTGAGTCAAATAAGCCTTGAGGGAAGGACCACTAGTTCCTCTTTAACGGCTACTATTGCTACAGTGTTCTTGAATTTAATGAAAGTCATTAACCAGGTAACCAAAAGCTCAAAGCAGCAATTACTTAAAATTAGTTTCCGAACCCAATTCACTAAATTAAGTTAAATGATTCTGAGCACAACCAGAGCAGACGGCAGAGGCAGGCATGGTAAGCCAGTCCTAAGCATATTCATTAGCTGAATGCGGTTTCAGTAATGACCATTAATTTCCGAAAGAGCCTCTGGGTGCCCAGAAGATAACCCATGTGCTGGAAACCTTGGAGCAATTCTCTAGAATGTTTCATAGAGCGGCATTTGAGACAGTTAAAATGAAACACGTTCACTTTATGGAGACATTATTTGTTACTTATAACATGTCTTGAGATTTTGGAGTTTCTCCTAGTCATTGAGCAGACACTATCCTGGGAGGTGAATAGAGAAGCTATAGTCCATGCTCATCCCATGGGCAACACATGCTGTGTAATATCTGAATCCCAAGTTGCTGGTGCTACAGACCCTCTCTTTTCATATAGTTTACTCTGCCTATTTCAGAGATCTGATGGCTTCTGCCCACCTAAGGCCTCATGCACACGACCGTGCCGTTTTTTGTGGTACGCAAACCACGGATCTGCAAAAAACGGAAGGCGCCCGTGTTGCCTTCCTCAATTTGCGGAACGGAACAGGCGCCAGCAATATAAATGCCTATTCTTGTCCGCAAAGCGCGGACAAGAATAGGACATGTTATATTTTTTTTGCGGGGCCGCTAAATGAATGGGTCCGCATCCGAACCACCGTTTTGGCGGCTCGGATGCGGACCCAAACAACGGTCGTGTACATGAGGCCTAAGGTGGAGAGTCCCAAGCCAACATTCCTTTTCCCCAAAAAGCTGTACCAGGTCTGAACATGCACGTTGAGCAGAAGGTTGGCCAGTCCTTGAGCCTCTCGGTGTCTGGTAGAGTTCACGCCAACGCATGGAGTTGTAACTATGGTCAAGGACAATATATGTCATTCACAGCCCACTGAGTATACGTGGTTCTGGCCTAGGCAAATCAGCAACTTGGCCAGGTAATGGCAATGCCGCCTTTATGTTGTAATGCTGGGATTTCTGCGCCAGTGTCCTCCTCATCCTCCACCTTGTTCTCATCCTCCCCTCTAGGCACAGTTCACAGTGGTACTCCAGCATATCACGCATGATGATAGGCGTTATCATGTGGTTCTGCACCTCATTAGCCTGGCCAAACGGAGCCACAACAAGTAGGAACTGCTCAGCATCATCAATAAAGAAATCAAACACTGGCTGTCTCCTCACCAACTGGACATAGGAACCATGGTTACTGATAACAGGAAGAACATTTTGTCTGCACTCCGTCCAAAACAGGAGTGGGTCCAAAGCACAGAAGAGTTGCAAATATTTCCATTACATTTTATCTCAGTTTTGGACCCACTCCTGATTTTGGCTTACAATTCCTGACCAAATACAGACTGCGTGAAAGAGGCCTGAAAATACAGGATCCGTTTTTTTGTTGTTTGTTTTTTGTGCTCTTACCATTATCGGATCAGAAGAATGGAAAAATAAACAGTGATGTTAACATATCCTTACTGCCAATGCTGATACCCTCCCCACTATGTCATGGGGCCACCACTGTCACTAGTACTGCATCGCCATTTTCTGACAGCCATAACTTTTTTATATTTTAGTCTACATAACGGTATAAGGGCTTGTTTTTTACGGGACGAACTTCAGTTTTAAATGGTACAATTTATGTGTTGTGTACGACTTTTTGAATTTTTAGGGGGGATAAAGGTGACAAAAAAACATTGAATCCTGTGTTTTGTTTTGTTTTGTTTTTTACAGCGTTCACCGCACAAGAAATTTAAAAAAATATTGTAATAGTTTAGATTTTTTCTGACATGGCGATATCTGATACGTTTATTTTTTTTATTATTTTATATGTAAAATTGGGAAAGGAGGATAAGTTAAACTTTTAATATTTTAATGTCTGTTTTTTATTTTAACTTTTTTAGTAACAACTTTTGGCCCCCTTATGGAGCTAGAACCTGGGATCTTTTAATCCCTTGTCCCATTCACTCTAATAGAGATGTATTAGGGTAAATGGCATTATACCATGCTCCCTGCAGAGCTGTGCCTCGCGCATAGTGCCGCATGGAGCTTACCATGGCAGGCCTGGAAAGCTTCAGAAGCATCCAGTTTGCCGTGGTAAATGATTTTAGCCTCGCAATTTCTCTGTGGGGACTCCGATCGGAAGGCAGAGGAAGCCGCATCCCTCTGTCTTACCTCACAGATGTTGCTATGGGGTTCGGCGGGATCACCATTCCTCACCATTGAGGCCAGGTGTCTGCTGTATGATACAGCCGGCAGCTGCCGCAGCAGCCCACGCCTTACGTTATTTCAGCCACCGTGACGTCCGGGTATACCTGATTTATAGCGATTTGTGACAAATTTATTTGGAACAAATCAAATTTATTGGCCAACTCTCTAGACATGAGCCCTGAGAGAGGACACAGCCCCGAAGCTATGGTAGTGAGAGCCACAGCAGAAAGGACACACATCCTGGAAAAGGACACACCTCCTGAGCTAAAATAAATCTAGCAGTGCAATTGGAGCAATGAATAGGGAGATGTCTGGATCCAGGTGAGGTACAGGGCTGGTTCTAGCTTTATTAGAGATAGTTTTGTATTATATGATGTCTGATTTTCATTTTTTACATTAATCATGGGATAACCCCTTTAAGTAAAAATTTTAAGCACTTTCAAGAAATACGCTTGGGGGCTTTCACGGTGACACCAGACATGGTAATTAAGCCCCTGGAACTGTCCACCCCCCCAAAAAAAATATATAAATAGATATGGCATTGAAATATGAATTTGCATGTTATGCATGTGATAATATTTTACTATTAAACCGCAATGTTCATGTTCTGCTGTTAATTCCTAATGTCATTCTCATTACACATCACTTATTGGAGGATCTGGTGAACTGGTCTAGACAGTGACCTGAAGTGTCTCCTGGAAAGTAATAATGGAGTAGTATCATTAAAACTTACAACCTAATTATGGCATCATCCATGTGGTCCGGGAGCATTTTATAACCAAGATTAACATGTACATCTTATGACTGATGTATTCAGGAGCAAAGTTTGCAGCTTAAAGGGAACCTGTCACCGGGATTTTGGGTATAGAGCTGAGGACATGGGTTGCTACATGGCAGCTAGCACATTCGCAATATCCAGTCCCCATAGCTCTGAGTGCTTTTATTGTGTAAGAAAAACGATTTGATACATATGCAAATTAACCTGAGATGAGTCCTGTCCCTGACTCATCTAACGTACAGGACTCATCTCAGGTTAATTTGCATATGTATCAAATCGGTTTTTTTTACACAATAAAAGCACACAGAGCTATGGGGACTGGATATTGCGGATGTGCTAGCTGCCATCTAGCAACCCATGTCCTCAGCTCTATACCCAAAATCCCGGTGACAGGTTCCCTTTAAGTCAGAGTTTGCAGCTTAAAAAGAACCTCAAGGACAATATGAAATTTATCTGGGACTCCTCATGCATTATTCACATTGATCTATACTCAACCAAGCATAACCCGCTGACATATCTGTCAAAGCTGTTTTAATAAAGAGGCAGACATGAGTTTGCCCAAGGCCCATCTCAATGGGGCGATCGTTAGACTTATCATAAATGAAGTATAGGCTAAAAACAAAATCCAAAAACACTTCTCAAATCACAAGATTAGGAGAATACTACTTTTAGACATCATTTACTGCATATTGCTTGAATAATTTAAAAATAAATCAACTTTTTTTTTACATTAGGAAATTGGAATTACTATAGTCAAGTCTGGTTCTCGAGTAATAACCTCACTAGAGTTATGGTGCCTCTGAGACCAAATAGATTATAGGTAGTTTTTAATGCATAGAAGAATCAGATCTGTCGTCTCAAACCCATGACGTTGGTAATGGTTACTGGTCCCCCGTCTTACCACACTAATTATTACCTTCCACTACCCACTCTTAAATAAAACTCAGACACTATAGTGGATTTTATCGGCCACAGTAGCCGTTTTATTCAAACATACAAAAATATAAATAACACAAACGACGAAGGAAGGTCCTCGGAGCCTACATAATTAATTACCTTAAATTCCCATGCGGGGAACTCCATCTTGCCTCCAGCCATTAATCACCAGCTCGGAGACACCAACTGATGGACCCCTCAAATCTGCCACCAACCACGGGAGTCCAACCCCAACCGTGGAGCCCTCCCCTTCTCAGCAACCAGGCAACTCTGAGGACCTCCCACCGCCACCAACACACAGGCTTGACACCTTAAGCCTGAGTGTCCCTCCACATAGACAACGCTGTCTCAATGCCACCTTGCAACCCCAAGCACCATAAATCCATCCCTACCGCATTCAGATGAACCCCATCCCGCCTCCAAAATGCACAACTCCTTGCTCCAACTCACGATGCCGCACTGCCACCGCGCCATTCCTAGCCAAAGAACGGCTCACTGCTCTATTTACTTTAATTCTGGATTTATTTATGCGCTCCAACGACCTAGCATCCCTCCATACCTTCCGAGGCACTATGTCGAACCATACCGTCACCATCCCCGGAAACAGTGACCACAAACGCAACATGTCGAACATGTCCCTGATCAATTCACGACACGGCCTCAATACCAGGTCATTCCCCCCAAGATGCAGCACCAATATGTCTGGGGGGCGATCCAGCCTAAAAAATATGTGTAGCTCTGGCAAAACAGCACTCCATAACATACTTCTCCGACCCAACCAATGCAGCCTTGCTTCCTCCCTGGAAAACCCCAACTGACGTCCCTCTTGTCACACTTCTGCTCTTAAAGCTCCCCAGAACACAAAGAAATGACCTAAAATCCATAGAAGGGCTAGAGAAAAATCTGAAAAGAGAAAACAAACCAGATAAAACAAGCATCCTAAACTGCACCCACATTCTGCGACCCGCCCAGTCAAACATAGGATCGGAACCTTACTGACTCCCAATGCCCTATTCGCCAAATAACATTCTCCCCAAGGCCCAGACGGGCAGCTTCGGTAGCTGTCCCTATCCTAAACGAGTGCCCCGTGTAATCCTTCGGATCAATCCCCAACAACCGCAAACACCGCCCGAAGACAGCAATAAACTGGAAACAGGACAAACATGTCCCATCCCTGTGAACCAATAAAGGAAGAGTATCCCTACGCTTCACTGCCCAATAGTCTGTTAAACACTTTACTGGACACATATCGCAACCTGGAACTGAAAACAGCACCACCCTGCAACCTCTACCTTCAGGATCGCTCTTTGACTTCCGAATCCGACAACTCCACCGATCCCTGTACAAATCCACCTTCTCCCCAAACAAACCTCCCGGGCGATTCACCCCATCACTAACTAGCTCTTCCAACCTAAGGGCCTCAAAAAAGCCAGCGGAAAAACAGCAAACTAAACAACTTACTCTCAAAATCCTAAAAACAAACCTCTCCCAACCTAACCCCCAGATCAATCAACAGCTGAAAAGAAACCGGCCTGTGACAATCTTCTCCTGAACGCAAACACCTCCACCCTTTCATAGCCTGCGACTAGAGTTGAGCGAACACCTGGATGTTCGGGTTCGAGAAGTTCGGCCGAACATCCCGGAAATGTTCGGGTTCGGGATCCGAACCCGATCCGAACTTCGTCCCGAACCCGAACCCCATTGAAGTCAATGGGGACCCGAACTTTTCGGCACTAAAAAGGCTGTAAAACAGCCCAGGAAAGAGCTAGAGGGCTGCAAAAGGCAGCAACATGTAGGTAAATCCCCTGCAAACAAATGTGGATAGGGAAATGAATTAAAATAAAAATTAAATAAATAAAAATTAACCAAAATCAATTGGAGAGAGGTTCCATAGCAGAGAATCTGGCTTCCCGTCACCCACCACTGGAACAGTCCATTCTCAGATATTTAGGCCCCGGCACCCAGGCAGAGGAGAGAGGTCCCGTAACAGAGAATCTGTCTTCATGTCAGCAGAGAATTAGTCTGCATGTCATAGCAGAGAATGAGGCTTCACGTCAGCCACCACTGCAACAGTCCATTGGCATATATTTAGGCCCAGCACCCAGGCAGAGGAGGGAGGTCCCGTAACAGAGAATCTGTCTTCATGTCAGCAGAGAATTAGTCTGCATGTCATAGCAGAGAATGAGGCTTCACGTCAGCCACCACTGCAACAGTCCATTGGCATATATTTAGGCCCAGCACACACACAGGCAGAGGAGAGAGGTCCCGTAACAGAGAATCTGGCTTCATGTCAGCAGAGAATCAGTCTGCATGTCATAGCAGAGAATGAGGCTTCACGTCAGCCACCACTGCAACAGTCCATTGGCATATATTTAGGCCCAGCACACACACAGGCAGAGGAGAGAGGTCCCGTAACAGAGAATCTGGCTTCATGTCAGCAGAGAATCAGTCTGCATGTCATAGCAGAGAATGAGGCTTCACGTCAGCCACCACTGCAACAGTCCATTGGCATATATTTAGGCCCAGCACCCAGGCAGAGGAGGGAGGTCCCGTAACAGAGAATCTGTCTTCATGTCAGCAGAGAATTAGTCTGCATGTCATAGCAGAGAATGAGGCTTCACGTCAGCCACCACTGCAACAGTCCATTGGCATATATTTAGGCCCAGCACCCAGGCAGAGGAGGGAGGTCCCGTAACAGAGAATCTGTCTTCATGTCAGCAGAGAATTAGTCTGCATGTCATAGCAGAGAATGAGGCTTCACGTCAGCCACCACTGGAACAGTCCATTCTCAGATATTTAGGCCCCGGCACCCAGGCAGAGGAGAGAGGTCCCGTAACAGAGAATCTGTCTTCATGTCAGCAGAGAATTAGTCTGCATGTCATAGCAGAGAATGAGGCTTCACGTCAGCCACCACTGCAACAGTCCATTGGCATATATTTAGGCCCAGCACCCAGGCAGAGGAGAGAGGTCCCGTAACAGACAATCTGGCTTCATGTCAGCAGAGAATCAGTCTGCATGTCATAGCAGAGAATCAGGCTTCACGTCACCCACCACTGCAACAGTCCATTGTCATAAATTTAGGCCCAGCACTAGTGTTGAGCGGCATGTCCCATATTCGAATTCGCGAAATTTTGTGAATATTCGAAAGAATATTCGTAAAATATTCGCGATTATTCAAATTCGTTATTATTTCGCATATGCGATAATTCGAATTATCGCATAATACATATGCTATGCAACATTCACATGTGCGCTAATGAAATCGCCTTACGAAGATTCGCAACTCAATTCAATCACTAATGTATGAATGCAATGCCCTTTGCCTCTGTTCTGGGACAAGTGTAGATATTCGCATGTGCGCTAATAAAATCGCCTTACGAAGATTCGCACCTCAATCACTTTCTAGGGAATGTGAGACTTTTGGGAATCAATCGAGATACAGTGGGGGGTGATGACAGTAGTTGACAGAGTACAGATCAATGTAATCTGTAAGGTGGAAAGTAAAATAAAAAATACGAATATTCGTAAATCGAATTTTACGAAGTTCTACGTATTCGCGAATATGGTGCTATACTATATGAATGCACAGGCCTTTGCCTCTCTGTTCTGGGGACAAGTGTAGATATTTGCATTTGCGTTAATAAAATCGCCTTACGAAGATTCGCAGCTCAATTCAATCACTAATGTATGAATGCAAAGCCCTTTGCCTCTGTTCTGGGACAAGTGTAGATATTCGCATGTGCGCTAATAAAATCGCCTTACGAAGATTCGCAACTCAATTCACTAATGTATGAATGCAAAGCCCTTTGCCTCTGTTCTGGGACGTGCCGATATTCGCATGTGCGCTAATAAAATCGCCTTACGAAGATTCGCGCCTCAATCACTTTCTAGGCAATGTGAGTAAGATCTGAGCTGTTGGACCTTTGGGAAACAATCAATTATATGTGTACTGTAATTTTGTGGGGGGGGGGGGGGAAACAAAAAACGAATATTCGTTTTTACGAATATATAGCACTATATTCGAAATATTCGCGAAATCGCGAAGTTGCGATATTCGCGAAAAAAATTTGCTTTTCGAATATTCGCGCTCAACACTACCCAGCACCCAGGCAGAGGAGAGAGGTCCCGTAACAGAGAATCTGGCTTCATGTCAGCAGAGAATCAGTCTTCATATCATAGCAGAGAATCAGGCTTCACGTCACCCACCACTGTAAGAGTCAATTTTCATAAATTTAGGCCCAGAACCCAGGCAGAGGAGAAAGGTCCCGTAACAGAGAATCTGGCTTCATGTCAGCAGAGAATCAGTCTTCATATCATAGCAGAGAATCAGGCTTCACGTCACCCACCACTGCAACAGTCAATTGTCATAAATTTAGGCCCAGCACCCAGGCAGAGGAGAGAGCTCCCGTAACAGAGGATCTGGCTTCATGTCAGCAGAGAATCAGTCTGCATGTCATAGCAGAGAATGAGGCTTCACGTCACCCACCACTGCAACAGTCCATTGGCATATATTTAGGCCTAGCACACAGGCAGAGGAGAGGTTCATTCAACTTTGGGTAGCCTCGCAATATAATGGTAAAATGAAAATAAAAATAGGATTGAATGAGGAAGTGCCCTGGAGTCCAATAATATATGGTTATGGGGAGGTAGTTAATGTCTAATCTGGACAAGGGACGGACAGGTCCTGTGGGATCCATGCCTGGTTCATTTTTATGAACGTCAGCTTGTCCACATTGGCTGTAGACAGGCGGCTGCGTTTGTCTGTAATGACGCCCCCTGCCGTGCTGAATACACGTTCAGACAAAACGCTGGCCGCCGGGCAGGCCAGCACCTCCAAGGCATAAAAGGCTAGCTCTGGCCACGTGGACAATTTAGAGACCCAGAAGTTGAATGGGGCCGAACCATCAGTCAGTACGTGGAGGGGTGTGCACACGTACTGTTCCACCATGTTAGTGAAATGTTGCCTCCTGCTAACACGTTGCGTATCAGGTGGTGGTGCAGTTAGCTGTGGCGTGTTGACAAAAGTTTTCCACATCTCTGCCATGCTAACCCTGCCCTCAGAGGAGCTGGCCGTGACACAGCTGCCTTGGCGACCTCTTGCTCCTCCTCTGCCTTGGCCTTGGGCTTCCACTTGTTCCCCTGTGACATTTGGGAATGCTCTCAGTAGCGTGTCTACCAACGTGCGCTTGTACTCGCGCATCTTCCTATCACGCTCCAGTGCAGGAAGTAAGGTGGGCACATTGTCTTTGTAGCGTGGATCCAGCAGGGTGGCAACCCAGTAGTCCGCACAGGTTAAAATGTGGGCAACTCTGCTGTCGTTGCGCAGGCACTGCAGCATGTAGTCGCTCATGTGTGCCAGGCTGCCCAGGGATAAGGACAAGCTGTCCTCTGTGGGAGGCGTATCGTCATCGTCCTGCCTTTCCCCCCAGCCACGCACCAGTGATGGACCCGAGCTGCGTTGGGTGCCACCCCGCTGTGACCATGCTTCATCCTCATCCTCCTCCACCTCCTCCTCATCCTCGTCCTCCTCGTCCTCCAGTAGTGGGCCCTGGCTGGCCACATTTGTACCTGGCCTCTGCTGTTGCCAAAAACCTCCCTCTGAGTCACTTCGAAGAGACTGGCCTGAAAGTGCTAAAAATGACCCCTCTTCCTCCTCCTCCTCCTCCTCCTCCTGGGCCACCTCCTCTTCCATCATCGCCCTAAGTGTTTTCTCAAGGAGACATAGAAGTGGTATTGTAACGCTGATAACGGTGTCATCGCCACTGGCCATGTTGGTGGAGTACTCGAAACAGCGCAACAGGGCACACAGGTCTCGCATGGAGGCCCAGTCATTGGTGGTGAAGTGGTGCTGTTCTGTAGTGCGACTGACCCGTGCGTGCTGCAGCTGAAACTCCACTATGGCCTGCTGCTGCTCGCACAGTCTGTCCAGCATGTGCAAGGTGGAGTTCCACCTGGTGGGCACGTCGCATATGAGGCGGTGAGCGGGAAGGCCGAAGTTACGCTGTAGCGCAGACAGGCGAGCAGCAGCAGGATGTGAACGCCGGAAGCGCGAACAGACGGCCCGCACTTTATGCAGCAGCTCTGACATGTCGGGGTAGTTGTGAATGAACTTCTGCACCACCAAATTCAGCACATGCGCCAAGCAAGGGATGTGCGTCAAATTGGCTAGTCCCAGAGCTGCAACGAGATTTCGCCCATTATCACACACCACCAGGCCGGGCTTGAGGCTCACCGGCAGCAACCACTCGTCGGTCTGTTGTTCTATACCCCGCCACAACTCCTGTGCGGTGTGGGGCCTGTCCCCCAAACATATGAGTTTCAGAATGGCCTGCTGACGTTTACCCCGGGCTGTGCTGAAGTTGGTGGTGAAGGTGTGTGGCTGACTGGATGAGCAGGTGGAAGAAGAGGAGGAGGAAGCCGAGAAGGAGGAGGTGGCAACAGGAGGCAAAGAATGTTGCCCTGCGATCCTTGGCGGCGGAAGGACGTGCGCCAAACAGCTCTCCGCCTGGGGCCCAGCTGCCACTACATTTACCCAGTGTGCAGTTAGGGAGATATAGCGTCCCTGGCCGTGCTTACTGGTCCACGTATCTGTGGTTAGGTGGACCTTGCTACAGATGGCGTTGCGCAGTGCACACTTGATTTTATGGGATACTTGGTTGTGCAGGGAAGGCACGGCTCTCTTGGAGAAGTAGTGCCGGCTGGGAACAACATACTGTGGGACAGCAAGCGACATGAGCTGTTTGAAGCTGTCTGTGTCCACCAGCCTAAATGACAGCATTTCATAGGCCAGTAGTTTAGAAATGCTGGCATTCAGGGCCAGGGATCGAGGGTGGCTAGGTGGGAATTTACGCTTTCTATCAAATGTTTGTGAGATGGAGAGCTGAACGCTGGCGTGTGACATGGTTGAGACGCTTGGTGACGGAGGTGGTGGTGGTGGTGGTGTTGGTGGTACATCCCCTGTTTGCTGGGCGGCAGGTGCCAACGTTCCTCCAGAGGCGGAGGAAGAGGCCGAGGCGGCAGCAGCAGAATAGGCCGAGGCGGCAGCAGCAGAAGAGGTAGCAGGGGGAGCCTGAGTGACTTCCTTGGTTTTAAGGTGTTTACTCCACTGCAGTTCATGCTTTGCATGCAGGTGCCTGGTCATGCAGGTTGTGCTCAGGTTCAGAACGTTAATGCCTCGCTTCAGGCTCTGATGGCACAGCGTGCAAACCACTCGGGTCTTGTCGTCAGCACATTGTTTGAAGAAGTGCCATGCCAGGGAACTCCTTGAAGCTGCCTTTGGGGTGCTCGGTCCCAGATGGCGGCGGTCAGTAGCAGGCGGAGTCTCTTGGCGGCGGGTGTTCTGCTTTTGCCCACTGCTCCCTCTTTTGCTACGCTGTTGGCTCGGTCTCACCACTGCCTCTTCCTCCGAACTGTGAAAGTCAGTGGCACGACCTTCATTCCATGTGGGGTCTAGGACCTCATCGTCCCCTGCATCGTCTTCCACCCAGTCTTGATCCCTGACCTCCTGTTCAGTCTGCACACTGCAGAAAGACGCAGCAGTTGGCACCTGTGTTTCGTCATCATCAGAGACATGCTGAGGTGGTATTCCCATGTCCTCATCATCAGGAAACATAAGTGGTTGTGCGTCAGTGCATTCTATGTCTTTCACCGCTGGGGAAGGGCTAGGTGGATGCCCTTGGGAAACCCTGCCAGCGGAGTCTTCAAACAGCATAAGAGACTGCTGCATAACTTGAGGCTGAGACAGTTTCCCTGGTATGCATGGGGGTGATGTGACAGACTGATGGGGTTGGTTTTCAGGCGCCATCTGTGCGCTTTCTGCAGAAGACTGGGTGGGAGATAATGTGAACGTGCTGGATCCACTGTCGGCCACCCAATTGACTAATGCCTGTACCTGCTCAGGCCTTACCATCCTTAGAACGGCATTGGGCCCCACCATATATCGCTGTAAATTCTGGCGGCTACTGGGACCTGAGGTAGTTGGTACACTAGGACGTGTGGATGTGGCAGAACGGCCACGTCCTCTCCCAGCACCAGAGGGTCCACTAACACCACCACGACCATGTCCACGTCCGCGTCCCTTACTAGATGTTTTTCTCATTGTTATGGTTCACCACAACAACAAATATATTATTTGGCCCAATGTATTGTATTCAAATTCAGCGGGATATAAATTTGAGGCCTAGTATTTAGGCGCTGGGTGACCGGTATGGATTTAGTGACAGAATTAGACTTGGAAATGCACAGAAGCGTGTGTGTGTGAAGTTATTCTGAATGACCCAATGTGCACCTTGAATATTATATACCCTTTTAGGGATAGATTTCAAATAGCTCTGATATAGCAGAAACCACTAAATTATGAAATTGCTAAATTGGGAATTGTACTTCAACCCAGAACAAAAAATGTGCTTTGACGGACACTAAATATCTTGCCCAGCAACAACAGTACAGCGGTGGGTAACGAGAGATTTAGAGGGAATTAAATTTGAGGCCTAGTATTTAGGCGCTGGGTCACCGGTATGGATTTAGTGACAGAATTAGACTTGGAAATACACAGTAGCGGGTGTGTGTGAAGTTATTCTGAATGACCCTATGTGCACCTTCAATATTATATACCCTTTTTGGGATAGATTTCAAATAGCTCTGATATAGCAGGAACCACTAAATTATGAAATTGCTAAATTGGGAATTGTACTTCAACCCAGAACAAAAAATGTGCTTTGACGGGCACTAAATAACTTTCCCAGCTACAACAGGACAACGGTAACGAGAGATTTAGAGGGATTTAAATTTGAGGCCTAGTATTTAGGCGCTGGGTGACAGGTATGGGTTTAGTGACAGAATTAGACTTGGAAATACACAGTAGCGGGTGTGTGTGAAGTTATTCTGAATGACCCTATGTGCACCTTCAATATTATATACCCTTTTTGGGATAGATTTCAAATAGCTCTGATATAGCAGAAACCACTAAATTATGAAATTGCTAAATTGGGAATTGTACTTCAACCCAGAACAAAAAATGTGCTTTGACGGACACTAAATATCTTGCCCAGCAACAACAGTACAGCGGTGGGTAACGAGAGATTTAGAGGGAATTAAATTTGAGGCCTAGTATTTAGGCGCTGGGTCACCGGTATGGATTTAGTGACAGAATTAGACTTGGAAATACACAGTAGCGGGTGTGTGTGAAGTTACTCTGAATGACCCTATGTGCACCTTCAATATTATATACCCTTTTTGGGATAGATTTCAAAGAGCTCTGATATAGCAGGAACCACTAAATTATGAAATTGCTAAATTGGGAATTGTATTTCAACCCAGAACAAGAAATGTGCTTGAACGGACACTAAATAACTCGCCCAGCTACAGCACTAGGGACAGATTTAGCTGGATATAAATTTGAGGCCTAGTATTTAGGCGCTGGGTGACAGGTATGGGTTTAGTGACAGAATTAGACTTGGAAATACACAGTAGCGGGTGTGTGTGAAGTTATTCTGAATGACCCTATGTGCACCTTCAATATTATATACCCTTTTAGGGATAGATTTCAAATAGCTCTGATATAGCAGAAACCACTAAATTATGAAATTGCTAAATTGGGAATTGTACTTCAACCCAGAACAAAAAATGTGCTTTGACGGACACTAAATATCTTGCCCAGCAACAACAGTACAGCGGTGGGTAACGAGAGATTTAGAGGGAATTAAATTTGAGGCCTAGTATTTAGGCGCTGGGTCACCGGTATGGATTTAGTGACAGAATTAGACTTGGAAATACACAGTAGCGGGTGTGTGTGAAGTTATTCTGAATGACCCTATGTGCACCTTCAATATTATATACCCTTTTTGGGATAGATTTCAAATAGCTCTGATATAGCAGGAACCACTAAATTATGAAATTGCTAAATTGGGAATTGTACTTCAACCCAGAACAAAAAATGTGCTTTGACGGGCACTAAATAACTTTCCCAGCTACAACAGGACAACGGTAACGAGAGATTTAGAGGGATTTAAATTTGAGGCCTAGTATTTAGGCGCTGGGTGACAGGTATGGGTTTAGTGACAGAATTAGACTTGGAAATACACAGTAGCGGGTGTGTGTGAAGTTATTCTGAATGACCCTATGTGCACCTTCAATATTATATACCCTTTTAGGGATAGATTTCAAATAGCTCTGATATAGCAGAAACCACTAAATTATGAAATTGCTAAATTGGGAATTGTACTTCAACCCAGAACAAAAAATGTGCTTTGACGGACACTAAATATCTTGCCCAGCAACAACAGTACAGCGGTGGGTAACGAGAGATTTAGAGGGAATTAAATTTGAGGCCTAGTATTTAGGCGCTGGGTCACCGGTATGGATTTAGTGACAGAATTAGACTTGGAAATACACAGTAGCGGGTGTGTGTGAAGTTATTCTGAATGACCCTATGTGCACCTTCAATATTATATACCCTTTTTGGGATAGATTTCAAATAGCTCTGATATAGCAGGAACCACTAAATTATGAAATTGCTAAATTGGGAATTGTACTTCAACCCAGAACAAAAAATGTGCTTTGACGGGCACTAAATAACTTTCCCAGCTACAACAGGACAACGGTAACGAGAGATTTAGAGGGATTTAAATTTGAGGCCTAGTATTTAGGCGCTGGGTGACAGGTATGGGTTTAGTGACAGAATTAGACTTGGAAATACACAGTAGCGGGTGTGTGTGAAGTTATTCTGAATGACCCTATGTGCACCTTCAATATTATATACCCTTTTTGGGATAGATTTCAAATAGCTCTGATATAGCAGAAACCACTAAATTATGAAATTGCTAAATTGGGAATTGTACTTCAACCCAGAACAAAAAATGTGCTTTGACGGACACTAAATATCTTGCCCAGCAACAACAGTACAGCGGTGGGTAACGAGAGATTTAGAGGGAATTAAATTTGAGGCCTAGTATTTAGGCGCTGGGTCACCGGTATGGATTTAGTGACAGAATTAGACTTGGAAATACACAGTAGCGGGTGTGTGTGAAGTTACTCTGAATGACCCTATGTGCACCTTCAATATTATATACCCTTTTTGGGATAGATTTCAAAGAGCTCTGATATAGCAGGAACCACTAAATTATGAAATTGCTAAATTGGGAATTGTATTTCAACCCAGAACAAGAAATGTGCTTGAACGGACACTAAATAACTCGCCCAGCTACAGCACTAGGGACAGATTTAGCTGGATATAAATTTGAGGCCTAGTATTTAGGCGCTGGGTGACAGGTATGGGTTTAGTGACAGAATTAGACTTGGAAATACACAGTAGCGGGTGTGTGTGAAGTTATTCTGAATGACCCTATGTGCACCTTCAATATTATATACCCTTTTAGGGATAGATTTCAAATAGCTCTGATATAGCAGAAACCACTAAATTATGAAATTGCTAAATTGGGAATTGTACTTCAACCCAGAACAAAAAATGTGCTTTGACGGACACTAAATATCTTGCCCAGCAACAACAGTACAGCGGTGGGTAACGAGAGATTTAGAGGGAATTAAATTTGAGGCCTAGTATTTAGGCGCTGGGTCACCGGTATGGATTTAGTGACAGAATTAGACTTGGAAATACACAGTAGCGGGTGTGTGTGAAGTTATTCTGAATGACCCTATGTGCACCTTCAATATTATATACCCTTTTTGGGATAGATTTCAAATAGCTCTGATATAGCAGGAACCACTAAATTATGAAATTGCTAAATTGGGAATTGTACTTCAACCCAGAACAAAAAATGTGCTTTGACGGGCACTAAATAACTTTCCCAGCTACAACAGGACAACGGTAACGAGAGATTTAGAGGGATTTAAATTTGAGGCCTAGTATTTAGGCGCTGGGTGACAGGTATGGGTTTAGTGACAGAATTAGACTTGGAAATACACAGTAGCGGGTGTGTGTGAAGTTATTCTGAATGACCCTATGTGCACCTTCAATATTATATACCCTTTTTGGGATAGATTTCAAATAGCTCTGATATAGCAGAAACCACTAAATTATGAAATTGCTAAATTGGGAATTGTACTTCAACCCAGAACAAAAAATGTGCTTTGACGGACACTAAATATCTTGCCCAGCAACAACAGTACAGCGGTGGGTAACGAGAGATTTAGAGGGAATTAAATTTGAGGCCTAGTATTTAGGCGCTGGGTCACCGGTATGGATTTAGTGACAGAATTAGACTTGGAAATACACAGTAGCGGGTGTGTGTGAAGTTACTCTGAATGACCCTATGTGCACCTTCAATATTATATACTCTTTTTGGGATAGATTTCAAAGAGCTCTGATATAGCAGGAACCACTAAATTATGAAATTGCTAAATTGGGAATTGTATTTCAACCCAGAACAAGAAATGTGCTTGAACGGACACTAAATAACTCGCCCAGCTACAGCACTAGGGACAGATTTAGCTGGATATAAATTTGAGGCCTAGTATTTAGGCGCTGGGTGACCGGTATGGATTTAGTGACAGAATTAGACTGGGATATGGCCAAAAAATGAACAGACTATTGCTGGTTAAATGCACTTGGTGTGACAGCTTCACCCTGATGTAGGCTTTAGCCAAAAAACAACCACACCATTGAGGGTTAAATGCACTTGGTGACAGGCGCAGCTTGCCCCTGATTTTGTATATGGCCAAAAAATGAACAGACTATTGCTGGTTAAATGCACTTGGTGTGACAGCTTCACCCTGATGTAGGCTTTAGCCAAAAAACAACCACACCATTGAGGGTTAAATGCACTTGGTGACAGGCGCAGCTTGCCCCTGATTTTGTATATGGCCAAAAAATGAACAGACTATTGCTGGTTAAATGCACTTGGTGTGACAGCTTCACCCTGATGTAGGCTTTAGCCAAAAAACAACCACACCATTGAGGGTTAAATGCACTTGGTGACAGGCGCAGCTTGCCCCTGATTTTGTATATGGCCAAAAAATGAACAGACTATTGCTGGTTAAATGCACTTGGTGTGACAGCTTCACCCTGATGTAGGCTTTAGCCAAAAAACAACCACACCATTGAGGGTTAAATGCACTTGGTCGCAGCTTGTGCTGGCGCACCACAAGACACAAAATGGCCGCCGATCACCCCAGAAAAATGAGACTGACAAACGGTCTGTGCAGCCTAAAAACAGTGAGCAATTGAGGATCAGCAGCTCAATGATCCACAGCTGCAGATCGATCAGTTAATCAAGTCCTTTGGAGGAGTTAATCTGCCTAATCTCGCCCTACTGTCGCAGCCGCAACCTCTCCCTACGCTAATCAGAGCAGAGTGACGGGCGGCGCTATGTGACTCCAGCTTAAATAGAGGCTGGGTCACATGGTGCTCTGGCCAATCACAGCCATGCCAATAGTAGGCATGGCTGTGATGGCCTCTTGGGGCAAGTAGTATGACGCTTGTTGATTGGCTGCTTTGCAGCCTTTCAAAAAGCGCCAAGAAAGCGTCACAAAAGCGCGAAGAAAGCGACGAACACCGAACCCGAACCCGGACTTTTACGAAAATGTCCGGGTTCGGGTCCGTGTCACGGACACCCCAAAATTCGGTACGAACCCGAACTATACAGTTCGAGTTCGCTCATCCCTACCTGCGACACCAAAAACAATTTTGTGATGTCCGCTATGCACCTGTTCAATTTTGCAACCGACCACCCTTCATCCCTGCAATGACCCAAAAACAGCAGCAAAGGAATATCTAAATCTCCCCCAGACTCATCCAATGCATTACACCAACTTTCCCAATACCTCCAAGCTGATGAATACGCAGCCCATGTGCCTGGCACTAACAACAATATAGTAAGAGTGGCTACAGTTCTTCCAGCAGATCCCACACATAATTTGGACATACCAAACCCACGTCGTCCGCCTCTGGTGCCAACTGCCTGAACCGCTCCCACTGCAAACGAGAAAGCACGTCAGCAATGCAATTTTTAACCCCCATCACATGCACCGCCACCACCCACGCATTGATAGATAAACAAGACAAAACTAAATGCTGTAACAATGTTACCACCGGTGGGGATGAGGCAGATAACTGGTTAATTGCCTAAACCACACCCAAATTGACACAGTAGTAACAGACCTTCCTGTCCCGAAAAAGTTCACCCCAAAGAACAACCGCCACGAAAATCGGAAACGGCTCAAGCAATGCCAAATTATGCACCCAACCTCTTGAGACCCACTGGTCGGGCCAGCGATCCGCACACCATTGACCCTGACAAATCACTCCAAACCCCACCCCACTAGCCACATCTGAATACAACTCAAAATTAAACTCCAGCCATGACCAACGCCCACCCATTAAAAGTCTCCAAAAATGAAGCCCAAACCCGCAAATCCTCCCTCAACTCCCTACCTAACTGAATAAAATGATGGGGGAAGCCACCCCAGCAGTAGCCGCTGCTAATCTCCTGCAGAAAATTCTCCCCATCGGCATAATGCGACAGGCAAAATTTAGCCTACCCAGAAGAAACTAACTCCCGTAACCGAATCTTCCGCCTACGAACTGCCCCCGCCACTTCCTGCCGCAACCTACAGAACTTGTCCTCCAGTAAACGACACTCCATTTTTCTGTGTCGATAACAATCCCCCAAAAACTGAGCTCTGTGGTCGGGCCAACCATTTTTTCCTATGCCAATGGAACACCAAAACTCAAACACCGACTCCAAAGAATGCAACAATAAGGAACACACCCCAGAATACGGAGGGCCCAAACACAAAAAATCATCCAAGTAATGGAAACATCGGACACTACCAATTCCAGAAACGTACTTAATGTTTCAAAGTACGCGCAGGACAATGAACATCCCATAAAAAGGCACAAGTCCACAAAATACCCCCCCCCCCCACCGCCCCAGTAACAACCCAACAGATGTAAACTTTCTGGGTGCAATGGAAGCAAACGAAACGCCGCCTCAACATCCGTTTTTGCCAACAAAGCCTGACCCCCAACCGCCTGACCCACTCTACTGCGGCGTCAAACAAGGTATAAACCACCGAACAAAGCTCAGGGTCTATACCATCATTGACCGACGTACCCCTTGGAAATTACAAATGATGAATGTGTCGAAATTTATGTGTGTCCTTCGGCACAACACTCAAAATTCTCAAACGGAGGCAAAGTAAACGGACCACCCATCCTACCCAATAGCACTTCCTTTGCTAACTTTTCCGAAACAACCCCTGGATGTTCTCTTGCTGACTGTAAATTCCTAGTGCCCAAAACTGCCTCTGCCAAAACAAACGGAATCCAGAACTCAAACTGATAACCCTCCCGCAATAACACCGCCGCTTCCTGATCAGGATATCTACTTAGGAACAGCTCCATCTTTTCCAGCTGCACTGGCGTCATTCCCTTTTGCAGCAGCGTCTCCCCATTTCTGCTTTCCCGCTTTAAAACATCTATTGGCGCCATGACTGCCCCCGCAAGTGGAGCACTCGTGCTTGAACTTGCACTTTGCCCCAAATTTACATGCCCCTTCACTGAATAGGAAACATAACCCTTTTGCAGATGCTGCTGCAAAACTGGATTGACCCAATCCACCACCCTCTGAACGAAAGGACTGCACCGACCTAACTGGTGGGGTCACCTTCAGCAACAAAGCAATATCCTTGTGGTCCTACAGTACCTAATACTCAGGCGCAACGCCTTCTGCTGCCTGAATTGCTCATCATAACGCAACCAAGCCTGCCCCCCATAAACCCTATAAGCCTCCCCGATAGTGTTCAAATAACAAAACAGAGCCAACCTATTTTCCGGCGCCTTCTCCCCCACCACACTAGCAAAAATAGCGAACGTCTGAATCCAATTCGAGAAGGTGCGAGGAATTAAACGATATCGCTTCTTCTCCTCCTCATCCTTCTTTGCCCTATCCAAATTAAACCACTCCAGCGGGAGCAGGGAAAATATATCCACATACTCCCCTTACCAAACCCACTCCCTCACTTCTTGTTTCAAGTGCGCCCCTAACGGCCCCTCGAAACAGACATAGACTTTACCCCTTGCCACATCATCCAAGCGCACCCTCCTCCCCAGTACCCTCGCCTGCGTCTGGACAGACACAGCCTCCCTCACTGTTGTTGCCACAGCATCCCGCAAAGCCGACCCCACGGACACCCCAGTACCCCCAGCCGCCAATCCGGTCCCACCAGACCCTCTAGCACCCCATGCCTGACTCGTCGATGGCTGAGCTACCCCAGCCCCTGTTCACAAACCCAATAAACCCCCCCAACAACTGACCTAACCCTCTCCCCAATTTCCCAGACAGCATTCCCGTCCCACTACCTCCCGGACCGGCCACCAACTGTGAAAATTGAAACATTGCGTACTTGCCAAGCTAGCCGGGCACTGTGAACCCCACAGCCGCAACTCCAGAATCCGAATACAACAAGCCGCGGACTTCTCCACCCGCAGCGGAACGGTTGTCAGATGATCTTGAACTTCCGCGGACTTGACATTGCGAACTCGTCTCGGGTGATGAAGGTCCAACGCTGAAGGAATGGTCTCCATGAAGATGAACTTGAGAAGGTTGCCCTCCTGCTCCTGGACAGCAGGTGGCACTGTAACCAAAGGAATGCACGTCTATCAGTGCAGGCTAAGCCAGGCCAGCCCCGTGCTGCCCTTTCTCGTCTGCTAGGCCTGAAGCCTCCTCACCACCTCCTGTTTGGATCCTTGCAGGAGTGGTGCCAATGTCACTCCCACACCGAGCAGGCCCCACCGAGGGTGGAAAACCTGCCGCTCCAGCACCATCGATGCCTGCTGCTCTGGAGGGGAAAGGGGGAAGGGACCCCCCCCCCCGCTCCCGCTGCACAACAGGATTCCTCCTACGATGGGGAGGCCTAAAAGAAGGCTGGCCCCCCCAGAGGGGCTCCTAATCCGGCGCCGGTCCCTGGGGGTCACATCAGGGCTCAGGCGTGTCGGAGGCCATGCCCTCCGTGGCCATCTCGCTAGCTACCTGCTGCAGGGAGGCATCCACTGCAGCAGCCCCCAGCACACTCTCCATCTGCCCCAGAAGCCACTCAGGCCCCTGGGATTCAGCTGCTGAAACATAGCTTCCAAGTCAGCCTGGGATAAAAGGTAATGGGATGGATTCAAAGTGTTACAGGGCAGGTGTGAATTGTCCCTTTCAATACCCAAAATGGCACCTCACTCTCCCCCTTGCCTCCCTTTTTAACCCTAACACCCACCCCTATTCAGCCTGCCCCACCTCCCCATTAAAATCCACCACTCACTATCCAGCATCATGCTTCCCTTAACCACCCCCGTCATGCCGGCCTCCCCCAAAGGCTTTGCTTCCAGTCCGACTTTACTGGACTTGAATAATGCAAAGGAACCAGATGTTCAGACTCCTGATTGGAACAACCTTAGCTTGTCCATGGTGGCCACTGTGATCTCTCTGGAACCTAAACCTGCTGTAAAAGTCTCATGTAGAGGGGTCAGTTTAACCATTAAAGTATACCAAATACGGTGTTGAAAGGAGATGCAAATATAAAGGAATTCTGCATCCGCCATCAGATGCCATATATCGGACTGTTTTCCAGTGCTTCTAGGGGGAATTTCTTTCTACGAGTAGGAACCTATGCAGGCCACAATATGGTGCCATATAATGTTCCTCGTTGCCTACTGTGTTGTGGACGAAATGCACAATCCCATGTGCAAAAGGCCTCTAAAATCTTACAGTAGGTCTCCTTTTATGTAACAGTTTTTTAATGCCTTTCAGAAACCATGTAAATTTAAAGGGAACCATGAAAATACAAGGCAGCATATTGTAGAGCAGGAGGAGCTGAGCAGATTGATATAAAACTAGTACAAGTAATTTATTCATTGAAATTCCTGCTCTTACCACATTTAGGAATCCAACGGGCAGTCCTATTAGTGATTGACCGCCTTCGCTGTTATGACTGTTAATCACTCATAAGATTACCCATTGAACATTTCCATGAATACATTACAAGTTTTTCTGAATCTTTTCCCAGAAAACTAAATATCAGTCAGTTCAGCAATTTTTTTTCTAGAAGGTGATGCTGGCAGTTGGGGCGTAGCTATAGTAGAAGCAGGGGAAGTGGATACAGGACCCAAACTCCGAAGGGACCCAAGTGGAGGACTAAAAGATTTTATTGTCAGTGCCCCTCAACAGTATTATACCATGACATTATATACAGGGACATGACGTACAGTATATACAGTGACACTGTAGGAAACGGATGGAGTAACTGCTGGGCCTGGTCTGAGAGACCGATCGTGGCTAACCACAAGAGTGGGAATTGCACGGGAGTCGGGGGTTGTGAAGAAGTTGCTGGGGGAGGCGGGCCCATTCAAAACTTTGCTGTGGAGCCCAGTAATTTCTAGTTATGCCACTGGCTGGCAGTGTTTTGGGGGATTTTTTATATTATGGCCTGTCCTCCGGATGGATCAACAATATATGATCGGCATAAGGGTCCATTCACACGTCCGTTGTTTCTTTCCTGATCTGTTCCGTTTTTTGCGGAACAGATCTGGACCCATTTATTTTCAATGGGTCCTGAAAAAAATCGGACAGCACAATGTCTGATTTTTTTTCAGGACCCATTGAAAATGAATGGGTCCAGATCTGTTCCGCAAAAAACGGAACAGATCAGGAAAGAAACAACGGACGTGTGAATGGACCCTAATTTTGATACGCCACTGATCAGCTGAGTATTGAAGTGAATGGGACCAGCGCTGCAGTAACCGGATTTGTCCACTCCACATTACATGGAGCTGTGTAGGTCCGGTGCCAGAACAGCTGATCAGTAGGGGTGCAGGGTGTCAGACTCTCGCCGATCAGATAAAGATTGGCCATCACTTCTAATTCCTTTAACCTTACATATTCCCTCTGTTACATGAATAGGTACTGCCTTTTGTTGACTGGATCCACTATCTACTAGGTATTACAAATGTAGTCTGTTTTTCCACTTCAACTACCTAAAAGTATAAGAAACAAAAGGTCAGCATGTAGACATATGACCCACTGAAGGAATGCTGAGAGTTTAAGACTTTTTTTTGTAATTAGTCCTACATAATAAGATAACAGGATAATAAAGGCTCAGCAATACAATCGTGGGCTTGTTAGAATAGACTGCAGCATGGCTGGATACTCCACCTTCTGTTACTGCTTATTCAATACCCATAGTAGAATACAACACTATGGGGTACACTAAGACCTTAAAGGGGTTGTGCAAGAATACCCCCCAAATAGGGAAAATGACTTACCTGCTTCCTGGAACCGTCTCCCTGCTCCTTCTCCTGCAGGCCTGCGATGCTCTGCTGGACTCTATCAATGTCAACATCTGGTTTGATATCTTCACAGCCAATCGTAGAATGTGGTGGTCTCATGTGACCATTTGAGGCAATGTCAAACCAGACTTTGACTTGAAAGAGCCCAGCAGAGCATCTCAGAGTCAGGCCTGCAGGCGAAGGAAGAGGGGAGACGGTGCTGGGAAGAAGGCAAGTCATTTTCTCTTTGCATGTCTGGCAGAATGGAGGGGTTTGCCAAATCCCCCCCCCCCCCCCATTGTTGCACAACCCCTTTAGGGCTTTGCAACATTTTGAGCTTATCATTCCAAAAGTTTGAAACAGTTCTCATTTCTACACCACTCCAATTTTGAGATGTGGGTGGTAAAGTGGACATGGCTTGTCAAGCTGAAACTTTCCAAAAAGTAAAAAAAAAAATGGTTGCAACCTTATTCCGGTAAAGGGACGACATAGAAAGTGGAGTAACATCTCAAGACAGAATCTCTAGACCTAAAGATTATTCATCAAATGTATTCAGTATCATGTAATATTGGGTAAATATAGGAGAAAAACAATAATAAATATTAAAATCACAGGGGTGTAGACAAGAGATAAGATTTATTAAATAAATTAGTAAATAGGCAGAGGACGGGGAGGTTATAGGACCCCCCTGACCTTAAACTGTACCCTAACTTTGCAGGGCACCCTGCTGATCATCCTAGCACATGGGTGGAGTGTGTTGCCCATTGTGGGCCTGGTTATCCTCATCATTCATTCATGTTTTATCAAGTGATCTATGGGTTTAAGATATGATCACTTCCAGATCTGTTACTATCTAAGTTTAGTTGTTGTTGGATTCCTCCCCTTTTTATATTTTTGGGGATTTTTGTTTGGGGCAGGGGAGAATTTGTCAGGACCGTATAGGGATTGATCAGGGTGCAACAAACTAAGGGTAGATTCCAGTGTTGTAGGGTTCCCCTTGAGGGGTGCCTTGCAATGTTAAAGGGGTTCTGCAGTTTGTTTAAACTGATGATCTATCCTCTGGATAGATCATCAGCATCTGATCGGCGGGGGTCCAACACCCGGGACCCCCGCCGATCAGTTGTTCGAGAAGGCAGTGGTGCTCCAGGAGCGCCGCGGCCTTCTCACTGTTTACCGCTGGGCCAGTGACATCACGACTAGTGAACAGAGCTTAACCCTGCCCAGACCAGTTGATACTAGTCATAACGTCACTGGGCCAGCGGTAAACAGTGATAAGGCTGCGGCGCTCCTGGAGTGACGCTGCCTTCTCAAACAGCTGATCAGCGGGGGTGCCGGGTGTCCTGAGGATAGATCATCAGTGTAAACAAACTTCAGAACCCCTTTAAGGTATTTAGGGTACAGTGTAGAGTCAGGAGGTCCTTCACCCACCCTGCCTCCTGCCCATTTCCAATGATCTCAGCGCTGTTTGCCTTATTCCCGTCATGGCACCCGTCTGTACCCCTTTGATTTTAATATTTATGGTTGTTTTGAGCTCCCCTACCTCATTTTAATATATCTTTTTAATAAATGTACTTTACAAATGTGCTGAACTTTTTAATGCATCACACTTCATATGGACATTCTCTTTAAAGGAGTTTTCTGGGACAGACATATTGATAACGTAGTCATAGGATAGGTCATCGATATGAGACCGGTGGAGGTTTGACACTCTGCAACCTCCCTGATCAGCTGTTAGGGGCAGCCGGAAATAAACTGTGCATGGAGCTGGAACACCACAGCTCTGTACACCATGTAGTGGCCATTCTTGGGGACTGCAGCTGATGCCCACATTCAAGTCAATAGGAGCTGAGCTGCAGTACCCTAGAATGGCCACTACATGGTGTATGGAGCTGTTTGGGCTCTGAACAAAAATATGTCTGACCATTGTGGATCCCACTGACAGCTGATTGTTGGGGTTCTGGTTGCTAGATCCCCAATTATCCCATACTGATGAGTCCTTCAAGGACAGGTCATCCATATGTATGGGAAAAACATTTTTAACCATGTCTTACATTTGTGGCATCATAGGGACCATATAATAATAGCCTCTGTACAGCTGAACCTTACGTCTCAGGCAGGAGGACCACTTTGCTTTATGATGAGCACTCCTTGTAAAAAGTCGATCATCGTGCATAAAATACAACAAAATCTTCTAAAAGTCAGATCATTTACATAGCTTTCTGTATTCAAAACTCAGAAAAATTAACCGGCGCTCTGTTCTCCTGAAGCAGCTCTTTAATTCACAGCAGACCTCCACAAATAATCCTCTTAGCATTAGATTTGTAAAATCTACGTGTTATGATAATACCCTCTTGGCCACTCGTACTGTAATTCAGCACAAAGAAAGATGCTACAGTACATACCGTACTACTGTGAAAACTGGCACAATACAAAAAGGACCATAGAACACAATGTGGACTGAGTGATGGACTAACAATGGCTTACCAGGTATAGATAGCGATCCTGTGCTGTCCCGTTCTTTGCAGATAGCTTCTGTATATGTCCTTCCTTGATGAGCTCGTTGGCAGGGTTCACAATATCCTCCTCACCTCCCAGTCGCTCGTATACTTCCAGCAATTTATGCATCTTTTCCTGAAAGATTTTTGAGTATCATCATCAACATTCACAGAGACTTGTGAAAACTTTACATACAGTTATAAGGCCATTGAATTACTAACTAAAGGATTTCTAATTTAGCCCACAAATATAAGCTATGGGGAGAGTCACGAAAGGCTATGGACACCTTCAGGGCCGTTTTTTTTCTGATTGCATTTCACTCATTTTGGGCTAAAAGTAATTTTTTTCAATTGGTCTTTATTAAAAATGTTTAGCTGTTTTTGAGATACAAGGATTTTAAATCTGTCTACATAGTATGACTTCAGTCCCATCAGCTGATGGCTCCTGTGAAGCCTTATCTCTGATCTCCTGACCTCTTAAACCCTAATTATAGCTAAACTGTGATCAAACTGATAAGAACATGGCTTAGGGTACTTTCACACTAGCATTAGTGGGATCCGGCAGGCAGTTCCACGATCAGTGTGACAACTGACAGTGTTGTACCATTCCTCTATTATTTCTAATAAAAGTTATAAATTAATTGCTATTAGCCTTCAGTAAGGGTACAGAGGGGAGGTAACCAGTTGGGGGCGTGTACCTGCACAGACTGACTATCCAATCAGTGCTGCCATTTTCAGACTGTGCCGGTACACCCCCCCCCCCCCCCAACTGGTTACCTCCCCTCTGTACCCTTACTGCAGACTGCTAGCAATTCATTCATAACGTCTAGTAGAAATAAAGGAATGGCACAACATAGAGCCATGAGAATAGATGCTCCAGAATTGTTATTACATGGGGAATGCATGAAGCTATTAAAACAGGCATGTCAGGGGTAATGACAGGTCCTCTTTAGGCTGTTGACATAGTTTAACATGAGCGTGTTCAGTCCAGGAAACAAGCTCCGTGTCATGGTTGCATTTCCCGGACTGAGCACTGCTCCTCTGATCAAAACTCAAAGCATCATAATTGCTGCGAGTTCCTACCTGACCACAGGCCTACCATATTGTACTCGGGGCATTATAGGAGTACAGTACAGTAGACCTGCAGTTGGGTTGGAACTCACAGCATCTTAAGTGGCTATGATGCTGTGAGTTCAGGTCAGAGGCTCAATGTTCAGTCCAGTAAATGTAACCATCACATGGAGCGTGACTTTGAAACTAGCCTAAAACGGTAAATGTCAAAGTCTGTGGATCACAAAGTTTTGCACCAGTGGTATATGGGACACAATTAAGACAACACCAGGACGCGAGCATTATTTAGAACCTTGAAAACACGGCCGTGGTTGGTTGGTGGAAAGATTTAACTATTTATCAGCTGATATGACCTGATCTGCTTGGGCCATTGTTATTTTACTCTCCCATTCAATAGTGAGAACCTCAGTTGAAAGCTGCAACCATAACACGACCGTTCATATAGAAAAATAATCATATGCTTCTGCAAGAAAATCTCAGACGCTCGAACACTGATCGTGTGTTTCATTTGTTCCAACCCAATTACTGGAACGGCTGCTGTGCTCCAGCTGAGTGTCTGACCTCTTCTGTCTGCAGAGGTAGTTACGCCGCACACAGTAGACATGTCCTTATAGGCTGAAACACTTTGGAAAATATCAATGGAGCACTGATGGATCTCTCTGCTGACAGACGGCAAAGGCCATTCCAACATGCTACATTTAGCATTACGTAACAGTGTCCTCTCTGAATCATCAGTGAAAAAAACTGGAGATGGCAAGTGGAACAAGTATAAAATACTGTAAATTCGCATCAATTAAAGGGAATCTGCACGACGATTCTGGACTATTATATGCAGTCTACATGAGTAGTATAAGTATAAGTCCAGACTCCAATTTCAGGAGTCCATGTTTAAAAATTTTCTGCTAAGCATGTGCGGCCATCTCAGTGAGTCAGACAAAGAAATAAGAAAAATAAAACAGCGGTGGTGCTATTCAGATACATTTTGGATTGTGGGTACTGCTGTAGTAAAACATAAAAAGTAGAGATCTGGACTCCTTATCTGCAGGACTATTCATGTATTACAACAGATAATAGTCCAAGATCATGGTGACAGATTCCCTTTAAAGGTCTTGTAAAACAAGGGTTGGGCTGGTCCTCCAGAAGGTGCTCCAGTGGGCCTAATACAATAATGGGGCCCTGTTATAACTGGACCCATTAGGTTCTGTGAAAAAAAACTATCGTATGTGAAGTGGGCTTAGGGGGAGGTCATTGGCCACTAGGGTCTATCATTTTCTTGAGTAATTTCATAAATCAGTCATCACTGATGATACGACCTTACAATGTGTGTAATGCTGGCATGTTCGTGTTCTGTTTAACTAATCCATAATATTTTTTTCGTATGGTGGGCCCCAGTCTACCCAGGACGACACTTATTGTAAGTATGAGACATTTTGACACTGAAGATTCACAGCTTCATCAATAAAGGTTTGAAGTCTGAAGTCATGCTAAGTACATAGGTGAATTTACCTGCAGTCCTATTTAAAATCACTATCCAAAAAAATGCTCACAAGCTATAACTGTATAGACTTTAGAAATTACCATTAACATCTACATTCTTCAAGTAGAATATCTCATATCTGTTGCTAAATCTCTATGTAGTCACATATCATGAACAAGGCCGACAAATGCCTAAATTGTGCTCCTGATAATCTACATATCGAGGTCAGGCATCCAGCTAAGCACAGTGTTTAGAGACGTGGATGATCAGATCATGCCGTTTCAGCCTCAGGGAGACTAGAAGAGCAGGCTTGGAATGATAATGAGGAAAGCGGATGGCTCATGTCAACTTGAGAAGGAAAACCAGGACACCCATGTGATAAGATGTTTCATTAGTTTATAATCTCCTCCCTTTGCTTCCATTTGGCTAATGATTAAGTAAAATAGTTCTGGGGTTTTAGTGTCATTATAGCCATCAATCAAAAGTCTGAGATCAGGGACAAGAGAAAAAAATGGTAATCATGTATAACTATGTATGTAAAGCCTAGCAGTTCTTTGCGATATATAACCAAATCTCAGTGGAATCATCCAAGTGTCTATGACAGTGTGCGGTTATGTTCAACTAGAGAACTGTCTAGATGTTTTCATTGTAACAAAACCATCAGCTATGTGAGCAGGACTCAGTGAGGACAAGTTACTAGAAGGATTTGCTCCAGATGCCTGATAATAGAGAACTCTAGCTTTAAATATTGATCATAGTTGGAGCTATCGACCTAAAAACAGTGACTCAAGCTGAGCACAGGAACCTTAGACCCTGAGCTAACCTCAAACTCGCCCTGCTTATCAATAAGCTGCCCCATCTCTGGTACTTGAGCAAGGCAGTAGCTTATTAGAGTGGACGCCCAGCAATTGAGCAATTGAACATACCACTGCCACTCATCGATAGACATTTAAGGTAGGTCACCTGGTTGTGTAAAAGGAACTTTAGGTTCCTCCATTTAATAGATATTTCAGGGGGTATACATTGGATACCTTCACTGACGTCTATCAATCATATAAATAGCAGTGAGAACGTCACCAATATCTCTCACCCAAATTAAACCAAGAATGCAGCAGGACGTCTGCCAATGGGTCCTCACCAGCCGAATAACACTAATAAAATAACACCTTGTGATGCCAGCATCTCCTCCAAACAACACTTTTTTATTGATTCATAGTACACAAATAAGATTTTGCAAAGTTTCAGCCTGAATTCTTAAAAAAAGGCTAGGAAATATCTGAAACATAAAAAAATAAGAGTCATTTGGAAGAGATGCCAGCCATCACAAGGTGTTATTTTATTGGCATCTATCAACCATAAAAAAAAAAAAAGTATACTTATTTTTTGGACTAAAGCATTTTAGTCTACTATGCTATTCCATACGTTGCCAGATGGAAGCCAAAATGAAGTCCGGATAATTTGACCCTATGGACACGTTTAGCAAGTCAATAGCTTATCTGGCGTATATGCTAAAGTCAAAGTAATGTGAGCATAGCCTCATCCTGTATCATGGATGGTCTATTGCACTGCACAGAATAACTGCTGGTGACCGCCATAAGAATATTGTCCATTATACAGGGTGGCCAACGAAAAAGTAGACCACCTCCAGCAATAGTTTGACAAGACGAACGAGCAAGTGGATTGTATTTTTTTATTTATTATCCATAAGTCACAAAAGATGCAGAAAGTGGACTCTGCATCTTTGGGCAGGTCGGATTATGTTGGTTGGCTGATACTGCTTGTGATGCCGCGGACAGTGTTTGTGATGTTCTCCTTGAGTTCATCCAGAGGATGTGGATTGTTAGCAGACACTTTCTGTTTTACATTTCCCCACAGATAAAAACTGCACGTGGACAAGTCTGGGGAACATGGTGGCCATAACCCCTTGCTCACAGTTCGCTCCTCCGTAAACAGTTCATTAACCCGTCCAGTGCGTTCCGTAAGGTGTGGCATGTTGCCCCATCTTGTTGGAAAAAGCAGGACATTTATTCTTCTGCAGCATCCCTGTTGAAGAGCTGCAAACTGTATCAGCCAACATAATCCGACCTACCCAAAGATGCATAGACCTGAACAGGGACCACTTTCAGCATCTTTTGTGACTTGGGGGCAAAAAAAAAAAAAAACAATCCACTTGCTCGTTCACCTTCTCATACTGTCGCTGGAGGCAGGCTACTTTTTGTGGGCCACCCTGTATATTTCACATGGTCACCAGTACAGCAAGTCTCTGATACACTGGGAGAAGGAACCCAACAGAACACCTATAAGGGAGGATTTGAGTGGATAGCATATGCAAATGAGGTTGCAAGCGCCCAATTTGCAGTTCCAATTGTGGCACTCCTCCATAATCCCTGCTCCCTGCCTCCTCTGTGGTCTTGATTGACAACCCCGTCGCTGTCCAATGGCGCTCTCTTCGGCACCGAAATCTTTGTTTGCATGCGCATATGAAAGTGGGACAGCGCATGTGCAGTACTTTTCCGCCTATGAATATCTTCTTCAATGATGCCCTGACCATGTAGGCACTGCCTGTGCCGTATGTCTTTGAAGTTGATGCCTGTAGGTTGGAGAGTACAGTCTCACAATTGAAGGTACGGATTTTCGGTGACTCAAAGAATGATGTTAGACAGAAAAGGGGTCATTAGTCAAGACAAAAGGGGGAAGCATAAGGCAGGGATCATGGAGGAGAAGCTTGTCACAATTGGAAGCAGCTATGTTTTCTCTCTGCACATCAATAAAGGTATATTTGCTAATGCGTTTCACACCCCTACATGGTGCTGTAAGTAGTCTATCCATGAGAAAGGATCGGGTCGGAAACCTACCTATTCAGACATAGCTATCTCAGAGGCTACTACTTTGCTGCTTCAATTTGATCACATAATGGTGGAACTAACACATTTTAGGAAGAGAATGCTACAGATCTGTAAACGGATTTACTTACCATTTTTCGAATGGCTGCATTTGAGTGATTCGCCGCGGTGGCAATAAGCTCCAGGGACTCTGTAATAAGGATGATCCAATTACACATATTAAACATTCAGTCTACGTTGAGACTGCAGTTCCTCATAGTGTACTGCAAGGTTATGTTAAGGTGACCAATTGTCAGAGGACAGATCTCAATCTATATTGTGTGATACAAACGCAAACAACTATTATCCGATAAAACGGATCTCATGAGGATGGAGGAACAGTAGGATCATTGTGTCAGGAGTGGCATCTAACAACACATGGTTATTAAAGATCATACTCTCTGCATCCTTTCTATCCGCCGAGTCCTCAGGCAGTTTCTTTAGATAATCCTTCAGGAGAAGTTCATAGCGAGGAATTCGTTGGACCGGCTCCAACATATGATGCTGTAATGTCAGATTCCCACAGATGTCCTGTTTCTGTAAAGAATGAACATTAGACAGATGTCACTTGAAATTCAGGATGTTGCAGAACATAACATAGATTTACCATTGCGTGGTCATCCTGTTCAATGTTACTTAGTCATGTCTACAAGGTCTCTTCTACATGAAGTAGTGTCCTTTGGTCTACTGCTGGGTCACTGCTATGTCGAAACCAACAGCATCATAGTGACAAATACCAGTGCTGTTTATATCCCTATAAAAGGGGTTATGGCAGGATTGGTGTAAAAAATTAAAATTAGACATCATATAGGATATGACAATCTCTTTCTAACAAAGCTAGAACCAGCCCTGTACCTCACATGGATCCAGAGATCTCCCCATTCAGTGCTCCTATTCTTCTGCTAGATTTATTGCAGACTGGCAGCTCGGGGGTGTCCCTTCTATGGGTATGTGTCTTTTCTGCTGTAGTTATTTGCCTGCAACTGCCATAGCTTGAAGATATGACTGGTGACATTGTGAAATTTAAACTGAGCACGTGCGACCACCTCAGTTAGGTGGACGGGGAAAAAAATAACAGGTGGCGCTATACAGATATATTTTATTAAATACCACTGTGACTACATTTTAAATTGCATGTAATTACAAAAGAACTCAGATCAGTTTTGCTGTATAGACCGGGACCTGATGAGTAAAGTCGTCTCATTTCATTATCATCAGACAACAGTAGGAATTGGCACTGTCTGTGTGAGGCACCTCTGTTTGCGAGACACCATATTCACCCTGGTCATGATTTCAATAGTTTTAACAAATAATTGTAGGGGACAATAGAACTAGTCACCATAGTTTTATTTTTTATAATAATTTTTTTGCTTTTCTTTGCAAATTGCCACATTGCCTGGAGAATGTAGATTTTTTTGGGTCTGTTATGACATTTTGCATTAAATATATGAAACATGATTTTAGATTTCAGAATTTTGTTTTTTCACATTAGCGCCACAGCACATGACCAGCATGACACAAAGCCTGGGATATATCACACACCAGAACATTTTGCACTTGAATTCACATTGTTAAAAGCATCTAAACCAGCAGCTTTGTTTGACAAGATGATGGAGTCTACAATTAGCACATGGAAAATCCTCCATGCAGCTAAGTGCTGCTGCATTAATCCAAAACCATGCAGTGACTTTATACAACGTTCAGTGGAGAAGTGTTTCCTCTGCTTTCACAGCACATCGCATTCATCTCCATTGTTGAGGCCTAGCTCACAATTATTTGAGCAGATTGCTTTCCAACAAATTGCATTTCCTCAGATATTGTGGGAATTCCAATAAGCGCTACATCAGGAGTAACACAACCCGACGCTGCTGCGCTTTATCACTTATCAACAGCTGGAAATGTAATATCTGAACACTCCTTTATTGAAAAGATATATGGAATGTAGCTGTATCTTGCTAAATTATGAAATATCAATTATGTTTGAGCAGAGGAAGAGTCTACGCTATCCCTAAGCATTTTGTATTGCAATCCATTACATGAAATATTAATCTAGACGGAAACTGCCTTAGGCTAGGTTTACATATTGCGGCAAAAATGCACAAAACTGCACAAAGTGTATAATAAGTTATGCATGAAATGGGTACTCCAGCCCAATAAAAAAAAAATTAAACTGTCTCAGAATTAAACAAGCATATGCTCATCTCACTGGTCCTCCATCACTGCCATTATGATGGTGCCTGTGTTCCGGATGCACTGCACTTCCTTCTCCTGTTTCGACACAGCAGGAAATGCCTATGAATCCTGCTCATCCAATCACAGGCTGTAGCCATGACCCGCCTTAGCCAGTGATCGGCTGAGTGACATTCCCAGGTATCTCCTGCTGTGTCGAGATGTCAGCAGGAAGTGTAGCACAGTGGAGACCCTGGAACTATCAGAAAAACAGCAATGGGGGATCGGCAAGGTGAGTATAAGCTTCTTCATTTATTTTTTAACTATTTGAAGAATTTTACTGGGCTGGAATACCTATTTAACTTCACTTTTGTCAGGGCTGGAGTTCTTGCTCTTAGAATAGCTTTGGTAACAAAACAAAAAAATATATAATTATTGCTCTACTGCATGAAAAAATATAATTACAGTATTCACCAACAGAATTACTGGTAGGTAGTGATTCCCATGGGTTGAACAGCAGCAGCCAAAAAAAAAAAAGATGGCTTTTTGCTATAATGTGCCAACCATGTGGTCTTCAAAGCTGACACTTCATTCTAGCAAATGTTACAAGAGTTACAGCAGTCCGAACCTTAGTGGATAGGATTGATCGCAATGTGCTATCAATGTTTGACATGCCATGGTAGTTGACATTCTCATTTATGGTAGAATTGTTATTCCAAAAGTTAACTCAAGCTGTACCTGAATTGTATGGATGACCTCCTTGAAAATAGGAGACCTCTGGGTCCAGGAATTCACCATGTCCATAGCCTTGTCAAAGTTCTTTACATATTCTCCATACATCTTCAGGAATGGGGCCAGTTTTTGAAGAATATCCCCAATGCGTGGGTTTGTATTCCTGGGAAGACATTGTATAACAGTTATGTAGGAAATAATTGTACCTGGGGGACTTTAAATACGTTCACGTTCGCTATATTTATGGTTTAATTGTGGAACTTAAATAATTTATTACCATCATTCTCATCTGCCAGAAGACCAATTAATGGAAATATTCCCTAAATGTCTGTGTACTGGTTTGATTTATATATTAGATTAAAGGGGTTTTCCAGTTAATAATAATTTATGAAGGTTGCAGTAATGTAATATATTTCTTTTACCTTTATTGCTTCTATCTCACATTCTGGGCTGTGGTCAAATTACCATGTTCCTACAGTGTAGTGCCCTGGAGAAGGGATATTTTAAAGCCTGGACATTTGTGGGCATTCGCCATTGTTTCCCCTAAGTAAAGTCATCAACTCCTCAATTTATTTCACTATAAATGGTTAACTTGCATTGACTTATACTGACCTTTTGAATGTCTGGTTTAGCTATGTTGTTATGTCTGAAAACCTGTTTTTGTCTGGAAAAGCTACTGTGTTATTTCCATTGAGTATCACTGAAACTCTAATGTAAGTCTATGAGAGACGGAAAGAGTACCAATGTATCTGTTTGTGCTGAGTTTCCCCACTCCACCCCTCCCACTAGAAGGTTCTAGTCCAGCCAGAAACTTTATATAAAGGAGAGCAGTCAGAGCCCCCAGTGTTCTTGGAAGAGGAGACTCTGCCGGAGAGACCAGAAGAAGACACTGAGATGGGGACACTGAGCCACAGACCATGGGTCACCAGCCCTGTGACTAAGGAGCCACCTGGACTACTGAGCTACAGACTGTGGGCCTCTAACTTAGAGGCTCTAAGCCTTTGATGGAAATAGCACATCCATATTCATGGGGCATGTAGGGCAGCAAATAGAGTTCTTGCACGCACTCTTTGTACTGTAATATGGTACTTCCACACAGTGCTTCATCGTGCTTTTAATGAGAAAATGAATTGTTGAGAAACAAACAAACAAAAAACCTCTGTATGAATTCAGAGAAACATGGACATACTGTATGGGCCCATAGATTTGTATGGCTGCTGAACTATGTGATCCGTGCATAAAGACTTACAGCTTGCTTTTTAGCAGATCCAGGTAAAAAAGTTTTAAACTTAAAGATGCTTCCATTTTATAATGATTGCCTATTATTTTCAAAACATGCCATCTGAAGTTGATTGGATACAGGGTGTGGATCACCATCAACAAACTCACCACTCCTGGGTTATACGAGTCTTAAGTTCTGGCAAAAGAAACTGGCAATGAAAGCAGTAGATGGAAGAAATATTAGAAAATATTCCTGTGGTCACTTCTGTTGGAATTCCGGCATCAGCTAATGATGTGCAGAATACCTGGAATGAAATAATATTGCATCGGTACATTTGCTGGATGACTGGAAAATATCTCAACACTTAAGATGACCTAATTTCTAAAGTCATTTTTTTAAACAGATATAAGGTGGTCATGTTTTTGCTATGGATTAGTGATGAGCGAAGTTTTGAAAAATTTGATTTGGCCGCTTTGCCAAACTTCGTCAAGAAATTCAATTCATTACAAATAACTTTGTCACCAATCGCTTTTCATTGTATGTAGTGGGAGCAATGACGAGGAACGGCGATTGAGCCGTCCCTCGTCGTTTAATCCCTAGATGCCGCGTTCAACGCTGAGCGTGGCATCTGAAACTCACATTCAGGTGCTCAGGGGGTTAATACGGGGTTAAATTTTTTTTACTAAAACATCCACTTGCTCGGACAGAGGCCGTCTGCTCCCATCTTAATTGAAGAAAACCCATCAGAGGACCTGAGGCGAGCGTGATGACATAACCACATGATCCTGCTGGCCATGTGGTGACATCATTACTGATTTTTAGTTTCAGCCACCAGGAAATATCGATTCATTACCACGAAGAACGAGGAAATTTGGCTTTGCGGCAAATAAAATTTTTCCTAAACTTCGTATTGAATTCCGCTTGGCATGCTTCGATTCGCTCAGCACTACTACGACACAAGGAATCTGGATGGTTGCTGTGGGTAGCAATAATGTTGCTTTGTTCTAGTTTTCTAAAATGTTCTTAAATCTACATTAAACCTCAGAAGTCAGCAATCTTGCTTTATTTTTTTAACTTTTCTAGAGCAAGCTGGATAGATAATGATGAATACTAGTGTTGGGCGAACATGCTCGGCCGAACACCAGTTCGATTCGAGCATCGCTATGCTCGGCACATCGCGGTGTTCAGCCGAATATCGCGTGTGCTCGAGCGCAATGCTCGAGTCAGTGTATTTAAATCTAATTTAGCCTCTAATTCTGAAAATTTTCTGCCGGGATTCGAACTCACAACTTTCTACATTACAGTCAAGAATGTTAACCACTACACTATAGAGCTGCATGGCCAGTTACTAGAAAAAAAAAAACTAGTAGATAGAAACATAGAAAGTGTTGGCAGATGAGAACCATTTGGCCCATCTAGTCTGCCCAATATACTGAATACTATGAATATATACAGTATATAATTATACTTCTGATATATATGAATGCATAATATGTGAGAAACTCCTACTGCTGTTTTACCCATAATATATTTACATATAAATATATAATATATTCTAAATATATAATAGTATATGTAAATATATTATGGCTAAAAACGTATATATACACACACATATATATATATATGTGTTTAAATAAAATTTATTCGAACTCACAACCTTCTACATTGCAGCCAAGAATCTTAAACACTACACTATAGAGCTGCATGGCCAGTTACTTAAAAAAAATATTGGAGACTTCGGCTGTATAGGAATACTTACTAGTAGTAAGTATCCCTATACAGCAGAATTTTTTATTTTTTTAAGTAACTGGCCATGCAGCTCTATAGTGTAGTGGATAAGATTCGTGGCTGTAATGTAGAAGGTTGTGAAATCGAATCCCACCAGAAACTTTTCAGAAATAGAGGTTAAATTAGATTTAAATACACTGGGTGTCCCCAAGCACTGACTCCATATATGGACATAGCTATATATGGAGTCAGAGCAGGGACTCCTAAGCCGAACTAGAGTCCCGACACCCTCCCCTCTTCAGAGCAGGGGGTGCCTGGTTTAATGCTTGGGTTCTCGCCTTCACTTCCATTGTGCTTAGGTGCACTGTAGAGCACCTGAGCATCGGGAAGTGTTCTACTCGAGCACCAGAGCACCAGAGCACATGAGCACTTTGGTGCTTGACCAACACTAATTAACACCAATTTCTTTCCTGCTCCCAGGTGACTAGTCCAAGTCACATGCAGGTTTCTCCACACCAACATAACCAAAAATTGTCTGGTTACTCTCTCCCATAAAATAAGCATATTCGTAAGCTTCTTTGATCCTGACAATAGTTTAATGCAGTGGTGGCCAATTTATTATAACATAATGGCCTGAGATGTCGTTCTTGATACCTCCCTAGGACCAAACTCAGCACTGGTTTCACTGTTTCCCCAGTTTGCAATAGATAGGTGGCATATGAGCAGTGACTATTTTGTCTATGGTAGATATTGCAAAGAAAACTAATTGAATGGTCTTATTGTTTTCCAGTGACCATATATTGTGAGCACTCTCTCCAGCAAACAGGGAATATGGCATATGATGGAGGTCCCAGCGTTGGGTTCCAGCCAAACATTTTTGTCAGATCATGTTTACCACTGGTTTAAATTGCAGGATTCCAACAAAGAACTAAGAGATCTTTTCAAATCTTTGTGAGGTGTTTTATTTAATGCAATCCATAGACAACGTAACATTTTGGTCTGTGAAGTAGACCTTCACTTTGGGCAGTTGCCCTCATGAAGCAGATGACCATGCCTGAGGAGTCGTCCACAAATAGGAGATTTTCTGCAATTTTTAAACAAAATTAAGAGGGTAGTTCAGCTTTGGAGACTTTTAAGCCCAGCCTGCTGCACCTGTTGGAAAATAAAGCACTCACCTGCTTCCCGCTGCTTTGTTCCAGTTTCCTGGGTCCATTCTGTGGGCTTCTAGTCCCTGTTCTGAAACCTTCCAGAAGGACAGGGCCACATGTGCTGCTGCAGCCAGTCACCCTCTTCAGTGGTGACATGCCCCCAAGCGGCATGTTACCCAGCACTGATGTGCAGCTTGGGGACATGTCACCATTTAGGCTACTCACTAGTTGTAGCACAGGTGACTCCATCCATCCAGAAGTTTACAAGACCTGAAGATCACAAAGGAAACCGGGGAACTGGAATGGAGTGATGGGGAGCAGGAAAGTATGTTTTTTCAACAGGTGCAGCAGACTGGCTTCAAATTAAAAAAGTCCCCAAAGCTTGAAGGCCTTTAAAGTTCTTTTTTGGATAAAAGAAGACATTTTTGGAATACCTGATCTAGTAGATGTAGTCTCTTCACATAGGCTTCCTCCGTGTGGAGAAGCTCATTGGCAATGTTAAATAGCTTCTGTGGTTCTGTGCACTGTAAGAGAAATTGGAAAGGAATCAACATCACAGAGCTTATGATTTTTTGAGACTGAGCACCTAGAAGAAATTCTTGCATTTCTCATGATAGTTTTTGGTCAATTCTTGTATTTATCATGATCGTTTTTGGTCAATTCTTGTATTTATCATGATCGTTTTTGGTCATGACTGATTACAACTGACAGATACTCAACATAAAAAACACATCGTCACAAAATGTGTCTGTGGAGAATGAAATGTAAGCGGCAATCAGATGAGATGATAAAAATGTCCTTACATTAAACCAAAGAGCAGAAAAAACATGGAGCTCATAAGTACCCATAAAAAAGTATTTTATTACATATTTAATATATAACAGACATCATACAGTTAAAAAAGAAGAAAGTGACAGAAAAAAGCACCATCCCGGCTCTACACAGACCGCACTAAATGCTAAGTAAAACAATATCCAGATGAATCAGCAGGATCATGAGTAGGGATAAGCGGTATAGGCAATATTCGAATTCGTGATATTTTGCGAATTTGTGGCCGAATATTTGCCATAAATTCGCAAATTCAAGAATTCGGGATCTCCAGTCATTATTTACTTAATTGCGAAAAATCAGTAATGTAATATATTCGCGATAAAAATTTGCGATCAAGGGGTAGGCAACTTTCCTATTGGTTGCTAGGGATGTTGCTAAGTGCCGATATTCACGACAAATTTGCGAATGATTAGAATATTCGTGATCAACACTAGTCGCAAATATATAGCACTATATTCTAAATATTTGCGAATTCTCGAAGTGCCGATATTTGCGATTAAAATTTGCGATTCGAATATTCACGCTCAACATTAATCATGAGCAGTAGTTACCATCACAATGACCAATTACGCATATGTACACACAGGCCCCAAGATGATAAAGGACACGATCCCAAATATAACAATGTAATGAAGCCGACTCACCAAACAACCTGGCTGTTAGGACCAAGATTGCGCTACCCCAACGTGTGTTTCGCGCAAATTTAACATCTTAAAGTGGCTTATTAGAATAAGATAGAACGTAAAAACAACAGGAAATCCTTAATATACACCTTGTGAAAATCTGATACTGAAGGGGTTGCTTTAGGCCTGCCTTAGGCCTCATGCACACGACCGTTGTTTCATTCAGTGTCCGTTGTTCCGTTTTCTGTGATTTTTTTGTGGACCCATTGTCTTTCAATGGGTCCGTTAAAAACTCGGCTAATGCACCGTTTGCCATCCACTTCCGTGATCCGTGGTTCCAGTCCGTCAAAAAAATATAACCTGTCCTATTTTTTTCACATCCGCGTCAGCGCGTCCGCTTTTTTCCTATCATTTGCATGGCAAACTTGACCTTTTTTTTACTTTCCTTCATGTCTGGTGATCCTCCAAAAATAAAGGAAGACACACTGAAACAAAAACGGAAACGGATCACGGAACAACGGAACCCCATTTTGCGTAACGGAACACAACAACGGTCGTGTGCATGAGGCCTTAGTCCCACAACAACACCAAACCTGTTCATGAGTTGTGTGTGGTATTGCAGTTCAGCCCGATTGAAGTGAATGGGGCACAGCTGTAATACCACACACAACCCTTGAACAGGTATAGTGCTGTTTTTGGAAGAAAGCAGCCATTTTTTTCTAGTCCTGGAGAACCCATTTAACTTCTAATACCCATGAGGAAATTCTGCACTAGGGGCCGCTTATTAACTCACTGAATACTGTGTTATTAGTAAGATCAATTTATAATGATTAGTATGGAGCTCCTGAGCTCCTCCTAGTGGTGGTAGCTGCTGGCAGAATTTTAGCCCATACAATGATATTGTGTAAAAGGTGTACGTTGCTTTAAGACAAAGTTCATTTTGGGTAGTTTACTTGCATCTTCTTAAGCCAAAAGCAGGAAAGGGACATAAAGCTAGGTGATTACAGTAATATATTTTCATTATTATATTATAATGATATGATCTTTTTGGATTCATATCAGTCTGGAGTTATTAGAGAGCACAGATATTGTTTGTTTTTTGTTTTTTTGTTTTTTGCACTGACAACAAAAAGAAGAGGTAAAAACAATATTGGATATTTTAGTTAAGGTGGAAGTAAAGACAAAGGAAGTTAGAAAATTGCAAAGTGTGGTTTGAGTTTTAGTCCAAGATTACTCTAAAGAGGAACTAAAGAGCAAAAAAAATGACAGTGGAAAAATTTAAGTAACCAATAAAGGGGTTACTTGGGCGACAGGAAAAGCCATTCAGTAAAACAATGTGTAATGGAGCGATGGACAAAGACAAATGTTAGCAACAAAGCGGATCGACCTGGATATTAATTGTGAGCATTAGTATGGACGGTTAAACAGGTAAACAGGACAAGTACAGCACATGAACAGGGTGTTTATAAAGATCAAAGTCATCAAAAAGTTGTGTTGCCCATAACAATTGAAAAGATATGTGTCTAGTTGCTTTGGACACCACCACCACGTTTTTTTTTATTTTTTTACACCTGAGATCTACTTAGATCCTCTATAAAGGTTAATTATCAACAACTACTTTACATGATCTATATTGTATTCTGCAGTCATCATGTGAGAACATGCAAACTGGTGAAATGGATCACGGAAAAGAATTCTGCCAGGTTCTAAATAAAAATGAAGATTTACCATAGATGAGGCGGTCTTTTCAATTCTGGTTCATTCAACCACAATCGGGGTTTAACCCCTTAGTGACCAGCCTGTTTTCGGCCTTACCGACCACGAGTTTTTCTTCCTTTTTTCATCGTCACGTTCCAAGAGCTATAACTTTTTTATTTTTCCATCTATATAGCTTTATGAGGGCTTGTTTTTTGCAGAACAAGTTGTAGTTTTTAATGGCGCCATTTTGGGGTACACATAACTTTCTGATTAACTTTTATTAACTCTTTGTGGGAGGGAGATGGGAAAAACAGCAATGCTGCCACTGCGTTTTTACGTTATAAATTTTATGGTGTTCATTTTTAGGTATAAATAACATAATATCTTTATTCTCTGGGTGACTACGATTACAGTGATAGTTTTTTTTCTGTTTTACTACTTTTTTTTTGCAATAAAATCCCTTTTTTTTGTTTTAAAGAAAAAAAATGTTTTTGCATTGCCGCTTCCCAAGACCCATAACTTTTTTATTTTTCCTTACATGGAGTTGTGTGAGGGCTTGATGTTTTAAAAATTTTTTTTTACGGTATTCACCGTAGGGGATAATTTATGTGATAGTTATGTAGTCCGGGTCGTTACGGACACAAAAATACCAAACATATGGGGGAGATTATTATTTTTTTGCTATTTTTTTCATTGAAAAGCGTATTTTCAATGGGAAAAAAAAAATCGTAATTTCTTTTTTATAGTCCCACAAGGGGACTATAACAGACAACATTATGATTGTTTTTAAAATGCAATGCATTATCCCTATAGGGCGTCAGTGATGGCCAGTTCACAGTGTTCGCCCGCAATCACATGTTCGCCGTGTTCGCCCGCGAAAACATGCGAGCTGCCATCTTAACTCACAAGTCCGGCGATGCACATGTAAGTCCTTACATGTGCGCGAGCCGGTATGAAATTAAATGCGGTCACCGGGAGCAGGCAGTTCCGAGAACAACCTCCGGGGGCCTTCATCGGGCTGTTCTCGGAAGTGCCTGCACCCGGAGACCGCATTTCATTTCAGACTGGCTCGCGCACAGGCACAGGTAAGGACTTACCTGTGCATCGCCGGACTTGTGAGTTAAGATGGCAGCTCGCATGTTTTCGTGGGCGAACACGGCAAACTGGCCATCACTGTAGGGCATTGCATTTTAATATCAGTGCTATTCTGACATTGATCAGCAGGCTGAGCCAGAGAGGCGCAGACTGCTGGAAATTACTCAAGGGTGGTCTGGGGCCTACATGAGACCCCAGCCAGCCTTTGCACACATCGGCACCCCGCGATCGCATTTGCGGGGTGCCGAAGGGAGACAGAGGGAGTCCGCTCCCTCTGTCAGCACTTTACATGCAGCAGGTGCCATTGCCCGCGGCACTCCTGCCGGTCTGGGCTGCAGCTCTCGTGATAGCCGAGCCCCCGCTTTCCGCTGCCCAGCCTAAGGCCCCCTAGTGACCGCTGTAAAAAGGTGTATGGGTGGTCACTAAGGGATTAAAGGAGTTTTCCAGTTTGTAAAACATCCTTTAAAATAATCATTTATGAAAGTAGCTGTAATTTCATAACATATTTCTTTAACCTTATTGCTCCTATCTCTCGTTTTGGGTTGTGGTCACATGTGATGTTATGTCCATGGACGTGTTAGTGATAGGGGGGTGTCTATGTAACTAGCTGGGTGGGAGGAGCTATAAACTAGCTAGTTGTTAGGGGTGGTGATATGGGAGTGTCTATGTAACTGGGTGGGTGGGAGGAGCTATAAACTAGTTGGGTGTTGTTAGGTGCTGGAGCTGTGGTAGAGGAAGGAGAAGTGCATCATGGGTTTGGTTGGCTGCAGCAACAGGAAGTGCTACATACAGGATGAAAACAAACCAGAGTGATTGGTTTACATGGTGAAAACTGGTCAGGAGAGTCCAAATGAAAAAAAAAAAAAAAAACATAGGAAAGTTGTACATGAGGTAAACAACTATGCAAGCATATCTGTTAAAACCATAGTAATCTTGGAAACCTTTCTAAGAACTTTACTATGACAGGCTCAGGAGCTGCCCGCTGCCATAACAACCCAAAAGCTCCTGTGATCTTGTCATGGGGGCTGTTTGGTCACCATGAGATGCGGTGGTTGCAATTCATCAGGGCATCTGAGGGTTTAAATGTCCGTGAGCAGAGTTCTCTCTAAACACAGACACTGTTGGGTAGTATCTGCTGTATAATACAGCAATTAATGTCTAGCTATGGTGCCCACTCAGTTCCTGAGCAATCAACATGTTTAAAACGCTGTCATTTTCTTAGGTTAACCTCTTGGCAGCATCTGGTATGTATGTACAGTGGATGATGCCAAGGAGGTTAACCTGAGGTAAATGGATGCTGATGGGGAAGCTGGAGCTTCTCTTTTCCACCATGGTTGCTGGAGGTGTGCCTCTGATACATCTGTTCTTTCTGCATACATGTTTAGCCTATATAGGAATATCAGTTTCAAAAATGATTTAATGCCTTTTTTTAAAACAATCTTTATCTGAACAGATTCCAACAGATTTGTACACTTGAGGCTCAGTTGACAATCTGGATTTTGATGCACTTTCACATACCATTTCTGAGAGCCTATGGGTAAGACCATTTGGATGGTTGTTAATGACTGCACTAGTAAAACTGCACTAGTTCCAGTAAAAATGCTTGGCCAATTTACAGGCTATTTGAAAACCCCACCCACTACATGTGGGTATTGTTTCAGCTCGCGGTATGTTTTTACCATAAAGAAAAAAAGTGGCGGTATAATTAGAATCTTCATTAACACAACTAAAAGCTCTTTTTTGGTTCCATTTACAAATTTTGCAAAAATTGGTAACATACAGAGTGTGAAATGGGTGATAGGGCTTGATAAGAGAACATTGGGATAGGTGTATTCATTTAAAAAAAACAAAAAACATTAAAAACAAACCAGCTAAAACCTTAAAAGTGTATTTCCATCTCATACATTGATGGCATATTGCTACGATAAGCCATCAATGTCAGATTGGAGCGGGTCCAAAAGGTTGGACCCATACCTACCTCCAGAACAGTTGTCCCAAGTCAGAGAGAGCATACCGTGCATGCACATCGCTTCTCCATTCCCCATTATAGGACTGCCTTAAATAACTGAGCCAGTGCTTGGCTATTTCCTGAACTCCCATATCGGTGAATGGAGGCTGGCTGCGCTTGCGCGGTGTGCTCTCCTTCACTTTGGGCAGACCGTTCTGAAGATAGATGCAAGTCCTAAAGGTGGGACCCACACCTACAGTATCTGGCATTGATGGCTTATCCTAGTTATATACCATCAATGTCTGATCTAGGAATACTCCTTTAATTATTAATACAGTAAAGCCCTTTACTCCCATAACCCCTTTCCCTACACTGGAAACAAAAAAATCTTTAAAAGGGTTGTGCCACAAAAAACATTCAACATTTTTCAAACCAGCACCCGGATCTGAACACTTTTGTAATTGCATGTAATTAAAATCTTAGCATAGTTACTGAGCTAGTCAATAAACTGTGTCTGTATAGCGCCACCTGCTGTTTGTACTTTTCTTAATTTCTCGCTGAGGTGGTCGCACATGCTCAGTTTAAATCTTCTACTGCCACCAGTCGTAGCTTCCGTTAGACCTGTGGCAGTTTGAGCTCCCAGCCTAAAACAAATCTATCAGAATGATTGGAGCAATGAATGGGGAGATCTCTGATTCCATGTGAAGCACAGGGCTGGTTCTTTGTTAGAAAGAGATTGTCATGTACTATATGATTTGTGATTTACATTTTTTACATCAATCGTGGCATAACCCCTTTAAATTGTGAAATATTAAACATCATGGTCTAACTCAGTAAGATCAGCCATACTTTTCTTTGGCTCTTGGTGTCTCCCCATCTATTCAGGAATGGATGGAGAAAACGGAGCAAATTTACAGGTTTTATACATAAAATCAATAAAAGGAGATTGAGAATAAAATCCAATTTTTTTTTTCTTAGAGGTGTCCGAGGTATAGATTTATTATAGTTTTTATTATTATAGATTTATTATAGTTTGATATTTTTGTAGTATATAAAACAGCATACAGTTTATTTTAGAGGCCTTTACAGGGAGTCTGTCACCAGGAAATTCGGTGATAAACCAGTGTCTTGTAGGGCTAGCTTAGCTGAATGTAATGATACATTTCACTTAGCTATCCTTGGCTTCATTCTAGAGAAAAAGTACTTTGAATTCATATGCAAATGAGCAGTTAAGTGCACAGAGGGCGGGCCCAAGCTACACTGTGCACATCCTTGCTCCTCCTTCTTCTGCCAGCCCTTCCCTCTCCTTCTTGATTGGCAGGGCCAGGTTCCTGCATAGCCATCTCACCTGGCCCTGTCAATCAATAAGGAGAGGGAGGGGCTGGCAGAGGAACAGGAAGAGCAAGGGTGCAGTGTCTTGGGCCTCGGTGCACTTAACCCAGGCATCCTCAAACTGCGGCCCTCCAGCTGTTGTAAAACTACAACTCCCACAATGCCCTGCTGTAGTCTGATACCTGTAGGCTGTTCGGGCATGCTGGGAGTTGTAGTTTTGCAACAGCTGGAGGGCCGCAGTTTGAGGATGCCTGACTTAACTGCTCGTTTGCATATGGATTAAAAGTGCTTTTTCTCCAGAAAAGAAGCAACAAATCACAAAGTGAAAGGTTTCATTGCTTTCATCAGCTGAGCTAGTTTAACAGTGAATTTTATAGGTGAATTCTCCAAGTAAAAATGAAACTTATTAACCAAAATATAAAAGTTTTAAATATTATAGAAAATAAAAAAACACATTTGAAAATTATATTCTGTTTATTTTTGCGGTTGGTGCAAATCTTTCTTTGTTACAATGGTTCTAAGTGGTGCGTTTTTTTATTATAAACTATGGAACAATTCATTATCATTTTGGCGTTTTCTAGATGCAAGAATCAGAAGCAACATAATAGGCTGTAATGTTAAATGACGGCAGATACCGGCAGCCTCCGGAATGTCTGGTCTACAAGCCCCTGTCTAAACATGAGCTGAGGTTGTGGCCTTTCCTTTCACCTCTGTAATTACGGTCGTCTGCATCGCCTTCCATGCATGTACTCAGCATTAATGGCCACTGATTAGCAAACTGCTGGCTCAAGCAAAATAAAAATCTATTTTCATTTTCCTCCCCTTACTCCCCATTAGTGGACGCAGGTAAAGACTATTAACATTGGCAAATTGTTTCATTTAAAGGAATGTAAATGTTACGTTTCTAATTTTAATTGCACCCCGAGTGGCATCGTTTCTTTCCAAAATCAATTGCACATTCCTGATGTTTGCTCAGTTGAGCCTTGTGTGATCAGAACTGGAAGAAAACTGTTGGTGCCATTCGCATTTAGGAGCCCAAGAGATGCACCGCTACCAGTTTGAAAATATAAGGTAATAATGTATTTAATTTTCGCCCAAAAAAATTTATCTTAATTTTACTCAGAGCCACAAAAAATGTGCCCAAATGTTTTCTATCGGATGTCACAGAGGTAATATTTGCACCAAGAACAACCGTTATGGGATCAAGGGACTGGATTTACCTATAGAAACAGCGGACTCGTGCCTATAGGTAGCCCTAGATGAAAAGCATCTGCTAGAAGAAAAATTGACATATTATTCTGAGCATTTTGTATTCTAATGTAAATTATGGGGCAGATTTATTAAGGCCCTGTGCTGCCGGTGGATCCAACAAATTTATGAAGAGGCGCTGCCTCTACATAACCCCAGCGGATTCACCGACCCTTCTAAATGTAAGACAACTTACTTGCCATCTTACATTTAGACCATTTTCTACGCCTAAACCAGGTGTAGAAAATGGTAAATGAGACAGGACTGCCGGCCCGTCCCCTTCCCCGTCCGCTTTTTTTAGACCTGCTGTGAGCAGGGAGAAGTCGCAGATTGGGGTGCAACGAACGTTTGTGCCACAATCTATGCCAGAAACACGTCTGATACAGGTGTATTTCTGGTTAATAAATGCCCCCCTATGTGTTTCCAGAAGTTAAATAGGCTTGCGAGAAATGAAAATACTTCAAAGGAAACTGGTTGTCTTAGGTAGACAACCTCTTTACGTTGGGTTCACACCTGAGCGTTCGCGATGGAGCGCTCTGTATGCGCGATTGTACCAGCGTTTGCAATCGCGCATACAGAGACAAGCGAACGCCCATTGTCGCGCGTTCCCGGAAGTCTATGTACGGGAACACGCGACAAGACGCCCCAAAGAAGCTAATGTACTTCTTGGGGCGTCGGGCGTTTTACAGCGCGATCGTACGCGCTGTAAAACGCTCAGGTGAGAACCATTCCCATAGGGAATCATTGGTTCTTGCCTGTTGAGCGTTTTACAGCGCGTAGGAACGCGCTGTAAAACGCTCAGGTGTGAACCCAGCCTTAAGGTATGGCCTGCTTCATATGCAGAGTCTAAAGCCTGGCCATACACTTGATTTGTTGTCTATGGGATCGTTCATATGAATGATCCCACCAGCGACGTGCCAGAATAAACTGGCAAAAGATTATCTGCAGGTGTAAGGCCTCTTTCACACGAATGATACGGATTGGCTCAGGATGCGTTCAGGGTGCGTTCAGTGAAACTCGCACCATTTTGCAAGCCAGTTCAGTCAGTTTTGTCTACGATTGCGTTCAGTTGTTCAGTTTTTTCCGTGCGGGTGCAATGCGTTTTGATGCCTTTTTCACGCACGTGATAAAAAACGGAAGGTTTACAAACATCTCCTAGCAACCATCAGTGAAAAACGCATTCGCATCCGGACTTGCTTCAAGATGCAATGCATGAATTCACTTCTATGGGGCCAGGGCTGCGTGAAAAACGCAGAATATAGAACAGGCTGCATTTCTCACGCAACGCAGAACTGATGTGTGAAAAAAACCGCTCATGTACACAGACCCATTGAAATTAATGGATCAGGATTCAGTGCGGGTGCTATGCGTTCACGTTATGCACCTGTGCAGAAAAATCGCTCAGTGTGAAAGGGACCTAAAGGTGCTGCCAATTACCCGATGGAAAACGAGGAAAAAAACACTTATTCATCGAGTAATTGGATCTTTCATACAGTCACCTAAATCATCGTTTGCCGGTAGATCGTACGGCGATCATTAGCGATCACTGCTCCCATACTGTGGAGGAGATCACTGCATGTAAATGCGACAGTCTCCTTCACTGAGGAGCAGATTCTCAGGAAGGAACGCTTCCTTCTCGACAATCGTCTGCTCAGTTGAGCAGTGTAAAGAGGCCTTAACTAATTGAAGCAATCAGTGCGTTCCATTAGATCAGTCATACAATTGATTTCATGCATGCAGACATATCAGATGAAAACTCATTTTAATGGCCTGTCAATTAAATAATTCTTCACTTCACTTAAACGGCTACGGGCTGTGTTCACACGTGATGTTTTGCCAAATCCTACAGCAAAAATGTCACGTGTGAATATATCCTAGGGCACAATAACAGGGCAGTTCCAAAAAAAATAAATCTACATGACCTCTTTGCAGCTGTAGAGGGGCGCTTACCTCTACACATTTTTAATAGGTCATCTGTGATAAATCATCATCTTTACAGTAATCTGTAGTCAGCGGTTTTTCCCTACAGACTGAGGTAAAGCTGCAGTCAGCAGGAGGAGGGTGGAATAGTCCTCCGGTACAATCAGTGATTTCATAGAAATATATTAACCAAACAGAATTGTTTATAATAAGTGTATTAAAGAGATTGTGCAAGTTATCTCATGATCTCTAACTGACCGCCGGGGGTCTGACCGCTGGGACTTCCACCAATCCTGAGAATAGGGTTCCCGTTCCCCCGATCTGATGGAGCGGCAAATCAGGCATTTGCCCTGCCACTCCATTCATTCTGTATGGGACTGCCAGAGATAGCAGAGTACAGTGTGGTTACTTCCGGTGGTCCCACAGAGAATGAATGGAGTGGCAGAGTGCATGCCTGATATGCCGTTCCATCAGATTGGAGGAATGGGACCCCAGTGAAGGGATTCCGTGTTCTTTCTCATCCATAAGGCAATGCCGAAAAAGATCGGACGTCTTCTATGCTTCGCCGCAACATATGGACCACGGACCCATTGAAGTCAATGGGTCTGCCCCCTGCAAACTGCCTTGTGTTCACTTTCCTCTCCATCTACGTACAGTACTGGGTGAGCTGCAAGTCTTTGAACTGTTACCCCTCTCCACACTCCGATCCGCTGTGTATAAACTCTTCCCCCTCCCTGCTGCTATTTCTAACACTGAGGTCAAAGAAATGGATTGGTGTTGGATTCTGCAGCACCAGCATCTTGGTGAAGGACTTTGCTGAACTTGGAGGCAAGCGAGTAATGAAATTATAAAAGGTATTCATATGGCCAATTACAGTATATTCTGTACAGACGGAAGGAAGAATAGATTTAACTAAAGACCAACTAACCCTCGACACTAATGTCCCAGGACTGTTACAGAAACAATTAGCTGGATTCACTGTTCTACAAAGACTATCAAATCAATGGGGTCTTGTAAATGGTACATAAAACCTATATTTTATTGGCTTTACTTCCTGTCTGTAATCAATATATCCATCATAATGGAACAGGCCCTGCACTGTAATGTGTGCAGCAGGGTCATTTCAAGAAGATGCACGGACCCTTGTGATATACTTTAAAGAACATGTTACTGATATAAGACAACTTTATAGAGCTCAGATCATCCATAAGTCACATAGGACCAGCACTGGGTTAGATATAATGCTGAAAGCATCTGTGAGTACAAATGATGGTCCATCTCCAAATAAACGGCATGCCATAAAACCGATCAGTGATAGACACACAGATACAGATGGACTTTTTATTTGAAGATTTACATCCAAATACCGCCCCAAAAATTTAATATACGGTAATATTTACTAAGAATACCCCAAAAATACTGCTGCTCAGTGCCCATATAATGGCATCATACAGTTTCAAAACAATACCTCAATACAGTATGCAAAAACTACCATGTAGTGCCCACATAACACTGCCATATATTTTTCACTCAAGCGTTCCATTCAATGCCTAAATAAAACTGCTGTTGAGTCTCCAAATAATACCACCTAAATAGTGAAGGGGTAAGTCTAGTTTCACATCTGCAGCACAAATTTCAGCAGACAACAGACTGCCGAAGTTCTCCGGATCTGGCACTGCCGGAGGCTACAGGAATGCACGCTAGCCCTATTAACTATAATGGGATCCGGTGTAGATCTGGCTGCGATGCGGCAAAAATGCATAGAAATGACTGGACAGAAACCGCTACGTACAGCGTTTTTTTTGTCCAGCCAATTCTGCGCCGGAACAGCCTGCCGGAAGACTGCAGCAGCCATGTGAAAGTAGCCTTAGTAGTAAACTCCTTGGTGACTCAAGACTGTAAGAACAAAAAGGTGGTCCCTAAAGGGAGATAGTGTGTGAGCACTCTCCCAAGGTATACTGCTCTGTGACAAAGAATATGTAGAACAAGTGAGGGGCAGTAACGTATTAAAACCTAAAGTTTATTTGGACTGTTTTAAGAAAAAGCCCCTACCAGACAAACCAGACAAACAACAAACAACAATATGGGACCCGCGTAGGTGAGTCGCCAACGGTCAAGTCCGCTAGTAATTATACAAAGAAGCGGAACTGATCGACAAATAGACACTAAATGCAGTCTTTTGGCTAGACGCCACAGACTAATGGAAATGCCATAAGGCAAATAAAAGGGTGGATCTTACCGGTGGTGCCAGTCAGGACCTTGTAGTCCAAAACCCTGGAGGTGGAGGGGCTTCTCGGATCCGAAAAACACGTCCTCTATTCAATTTCACCTGGTGCCAGGGGCTGCAGGGAGAAGCTGTCCCTGTTAATGCCCTACTTGGCCTGTAAATCCCCAGGTACCTCCTAACACAGGGTCCTTTCCCCGCAAGGGGTGGCCTCGTCCGGAACCTGACCCTAATAAATGAACCCTAAATGGCCCTATAGGGACAAAGAGATTGGCCCCATGGGTGATGGTCGCTAATAGGGTAAAAATTAAACTAGTAAGGTGGATATATTCGGAGTCCCTACGCGTTTAGTTTATTAAAGAATATATCAAAACTATAGAGAATACCTCCACTTGTCCTAATGTGATCACTACACCCTAGTTGACCACACCATCCAGATGATAACACCCTTTACGGTTTTATTCATCTCGTTTTAATTGTCTTTATGTCTTCATGTGGCCACTATGCCCTGTCTGGGTCCAGGGGGGATCGCCTGTCATTTAATGCCCCCCCTAGGTCCCATGTTGAGGGTGAAATCTCCAATCACCACCAACACAAGCATAGGTGAAGTAGCAGGAGTTGTCTGTACTATCTGGCGACTCCTCCCACCTTTGCTATTTCTATTACACAGCCGACGCCGCGCCTGGGCTCGTAGGATTTCCCTAGCTGTGACGCCCATCACTACGTCACAACAGCTGCGCGGTAGCCGGGCTGCATACTGGATATGTGCGCATGCGCTGGGAAGGAGGCGGATCAGCCCCGTCCATTTAAACCGACTGGCGCCCAAAGCAGCGCTGACAGACGCCGATACAATAGGCAGTTAGTCAAACCACACTACCGCCTTCCATGGTACTGGCCACATGTGTTCCATGATCTCAATAGTAAGTAAACCCTTCATCCTTATGCCATAAGTATATTAGCTGCTGTTAGGTTCAATATCTGAATGGGTTTTGTTCTGTTATTTCATTATCCACAGGTATCCGGGCTGATTTGGACCACACTGGTCTAGTCAGGTCTGCGCAACCTTTATGGCTTCCCCTTTCCCATTGCTCCCCTTAGCCGTATAATCACCACAGTGTGTTAAGGGTAGAGACATTCCCCTCCACCCACGACCCCTGTCCCCTGAAGAGTTAGGGGGTCCCCATCCTGTCTTTGTGAAGTGGAGGTATTCTCTATAGTTTTGATATATTCTTTAATAAACGAAACGCGTAGGAACTCCGAATATATCCACCTTACTAGTTTAATTTATACCCTATTAGCGACCATCACCCATGGGGCCAATCTCTTTGTCCCTATAGGGCCATTTAGGGTTCATTTATTAGGGTCAGGTTCCGGACGAGGCCACCCCTTGCGGGGAAAGGACCCCGTGTTAGGAGGTACCTAGGGATTTACAGGCCAAATAGGGCATTAACAGGGACAGCTTCTCCCTGCAGCCCCTGGCACCAGGTGAAATTGAATAGAGGACGTGTTTTTCGGATCCGAGAAGCCCCTCCACCTCCAGGGTTTTGGACTACAAGGTCCTGACTGGCACCACCGGTAAGATCCACCCTTTTATTTGCCTTATGGCATTTCCATTAGTCTGTGGAGTCTAGCCAAAAGACTGCATTTAGTGTTTATTTGTCGATCAGTTCCGCTTCTTTGTATAATTACTAGCGGACTTGACCGTTGGCGACTCACCCACGCGGGTCCCATATTGTTTTTTTGGTTGGTTTGTCTGGTAGGGGCTTTTTCTTAAAACAGTCCAAATAAACGTTAGGTTTTAATACGTTACTGCCCCTCACTTGTTCTACTGACTCAAGACTGTGAAGGTTTATGTGCTGCACCCAGAGGTTGCCACTGGTCATTCAGTCTTTGGGGGCCTCCTTAGAATTAGAGGCTGTAGACAATTTCCCAGTTTTCCACCCCCTATGACTGTGCCTGATCGTTTGACTCAGAAGCAAAACCAGCCCATACAAGTTCAGCTAAAGTAGAACTTCAGTTGCAGTGGAACTGGGATTCTAACTGCGATCTCATATTTATAGGCCATCGAAAGTTTAAACTAGGCTTGTATGGAGTCATCGCTCAGTTACAGTCGAGCATTGTCTACTTAGTGCAGTCCCACTGTTTGCTGCATTCTAGATGATCCTATTCTTCTAGTCTTCGGATTCATGCACACGAACCGCAAATAGCTGTCCGCAATGCACGGACATTGGTTGTGTGCCCGCCGTTTGCAGATCCATTCACCTGACTGGGTCTACGATCTGCAAGACTCTGTCCTCTGTTCTATTTTTTTGCTGTACGGAGGCATGGACTGAAATACCAATGACACGCTCTGTAGTGCTTCCGCGGGCTTCTGCTCCATGCCTCTCCTCTGCATGGCCCTGTATCTTGCGGATTGCGGACCCACTCAAGTGAACGAGTCCGCATCTGTGATACAAGCGCACAGAACCAGTGCCCTTATACTGAAGACCCGCTGTTTGCAGGCAGCAATACGGGGAACGGGCTGCACACTGTTCGTGTGCATGAGTCCTTACAGGGGTTTTATAGGGTTAAGGATATTGATGGCCTGGTTTTCCAGTTTCAGAATTTTAATGGTCAATGCTCCGCTCAGGCCATCAATATCAGATCGATGGAAGTTCAACTCTTGACATCTTCACCAGTCAGCTATACGAATGGGCCGTGGCCCTGTGAAAGTATTGTAGCCTCTTAATTGTTTATATGGGTCTGTCTATCTGCACGCCATCTACTTAGTAGCAGTGAAGCTTAATATTGCAGCTAAGTTCCATTCAAATGAACTGGACGAAGCTGCAATACTCTGCTCCACCATAACTCAGTAGATGGTGTGCAGGTAGATGGACCCACGTAAACAATGAAGAGGATTCTGCCTTTACATAAGCATCAAGACCTCTTCAAAAAGTTGATGGGTGGAGGTGCTAAGAGTTGGACCTTCATCAGTCTGATTTTTATGGCCTATCCTAAGCAAAATTGTGAACTTGGAAAACCCCTTTAAGCTAGATGACCAGCTTTCCATAGGTTCCAAGCAGCAGTTATTACTGTTTGGTTGTCCCCTCATTAGGTGTAAAAAAAATACCAGCACATAAACATTGCTGAGTTAGCATGACATAAAAATAATGTTTCTTTTCAGGCCTATACATACAACGCTTACCTTGGTGGCTTCACTGTTCTCGGGCTTTGTCAGTTCTGTGCTTTCATGTTCCTCACTGCTTCCTTCATCCATGTCACTATCTTCATCCTGAGTTGAGTCCCTCTTTTGGTCACCAGATGTGCTCGTTCTCATTTCAATAGCTGCGACAGGTAACATGAGCTTTCTAGACTCGACAGTCTCATCATTAGAAAACACCTCTTCTACTACACAACATGAGGGGCTATCAATGCCACTGTCTCGGTTGGGTATTTTACCATTGTCGTTCTGATCTACCGTTAGGTCCTCGTTGTCGTTCTCTCTGTTTGATTCCTCCACTGTATGTACAGATGAACTTTCTCCACAGCTGTTGATGTCAGTGATGCCCAAGTCCTTAAATTTGATGTTCTCAGAGTTTGACATTTCTGGGCTGTGAGATATGGCCGGATCATTGTCATCTGGTCCATTCTGTTCATCTGCAGATAATCCTCCCTCGACTGCCGTATCGTTCCTTGATGAGCGAGGGCATTTGGAAGGTCCGGATCCAGGTTCCATTTTGAACTTTGAATTCAGATAGCTCGGTTTGAAAGGTTTTGCAGGTTTTCTGAAAAAATTATAAGACCGGTATGTTGTTCATGTCAACACGGTGTAATATGCAAAAGCTCATGCACACAAACTTATTTTTTGTCCACATCCAATCCTGCATTTTTTCTGGGTCGAATGTGGACCCACTCACTTCAATGAGGCATCAAAATATGCAGACACCGTGTGCTGTCTGCATCCGTATGTCCGATCTGTGGCATCTCCAAAAATGTAGAACATGTCCTATTCTTGTCCGCATTACGTACAAAGATAGGCCTGTTCTATTATGGCCCAGGCGTTCCGTTCCACAAAGTGCGGAACGCATCTGTGTTTTGAGGATCTGCAATTTGTGATTCGCAAAACAGGCTATGGTTGTGTTCATTAACCCTAATAGCTTGTAATCATATAAAAATGTAGCCCACATCAGGACCACTTGTGTCCTTTAGGCAATTTTATAGACAACAAAATTATAGTGGACATCACAGAAATGGAAGTATGCCAACATTATTTATTTCTACTATTCTTGACACATGGTTGTACCAACAAACTTAGGGGGAGATTTAGCAAACTGGTGTAAAATAGAACTGGCTTAGTTTATCATAGCAACCAATCAGATTCTACCTTACATTTTTCAAGGAGGCTGTGAAAAATGTAAGGTGGAATCTGATTCGTTGCTATGATAAACTAAGCCAGTTCTACTTACACCAGTTTGATAAATGTTCCCCTTAATTTTTGCTATGAAAATTATGAAGGGGGAGGGGTTGGAATTGGCCTATGGTATCAGAAGGACTATAGCCGTATTAGTGTGTATTCACTCAAATAACCTATGTCCATGCAAATTAAAGAGGACCTGGCACCACTTCTGAAATGTGTTCTTTATTTTGTACTTGTACTACAACATGACATAATTCTCGAGCATCAGTTCCTAGAATGCTTTGTTATTCCTTTACAAAGTAACAAACTGGTGTTAAAGTGGTAATTCCCATCTCAGACCTGATGGCATATCACTAGGATATGCCATCAATGTCAGATAGGTACGGGTCTCACCTCTGGGACCTGCTACTATCTTTAGAACAGAGCCCCCAAAGGAAAGCGAGCCCACTGTGCTTGCGCAGCATGCTGCCCGATCATCTGTATGGGAATTCTGAAACCAGCAGAGTGAGTGTGCTCTGGTATGGTCAGAACTCCCATAGCAGTGAACTAAGGGTGGCCACACATGAGGTGGTTCTGGTCTGTGGATAACTGCAGGTCTCAGAGGTGGTATATTATGGTAAATGATATTGCAAAGACAGGAAGAAACTGTCACTCTAGATGTATCAATGACAATTAGTTATTTAATGCATATTCTAATTTTTCAATCGAAGCCATTTTGAATTGGCAGAGAAGATGTCTAAAGGACATTAGGGTAGAATGACAAACAAACATGGAAGGTTGCCTTCAAAGTTATACATAGAATATGTAACAGAATATTATAATTAACTCTACATAATAGCATAATCCAATAACCCTGAAAACTCAAAGACAGCGATGGGAAATACATGACCAACGTGTGAATGAGCAACGTAGAATTTATATTCACCTGAAATTCTCAAACTTTGCAATGAGAATACTGATATCTGAGGTGTTAGTCTGGTTCCGCTCTCGTGTTCCAAGTCTTCTGGTGACTTTAGGTATGGATGGCAATGGTTTTGAGGGTGCTGGAGGGATTTTTGGGCCAGGCTTCCTTTGTCCCGCTGATATGAGATGAGCTGGCTTAGGAGGTACTGATCAAAAAAAGAATGACATGAATGACATGAAGGTTTGGATTTAGTGTTTGCTATACAGACATTTTCTGGAGCATTCTACACTGGTCAATGTCATTTAGCATGTGTGATAGACGTACGCAGGTACACTGCCACGGGGAAGCTCCGAGACTCATCAATCAATGCATGCTTCCCTGAAGCAAGGTTAAGTTATGTATGTGCCAATAAACACGTCCAGGAATGCACAAAAAATACATGTACACACATAATATGGTGCGGACATGGTGCAGAGGTAAAGCAGCCTCTCAAGTAGATAGCAAGAACAGTATATGGGCCCCTTAGTCCCCATCAGCCTATCATGGAGGTCCTCCTAATATCTCTCTTACAATCCACAGTCATTTGCTCAGTCCCTTACATGAAATCTAATAGACAGTAAGAAGCTGCTTTTAAAGGAGTATACCCACTGTAGACGTAGAAATGTCTGAAAAATGTGGTTCCCACCTCGGGAACTCTTGTCTTACTCCAGCATGGAGGTCCCCTAACCCCTGTCCCACCTGGTAAGCCGGCATCCGGGCAGATGATGAATGGAGAAATGGCCATCCATGTACATATCTCTCTCCATTCACTTTTATGGCAGTCACAGAAACAGTTGTATCGGGGGACCTCTGTTCTGGAGATAAGTGCCAGTCTCAGAGGTAGCATGTGGATATGCCACAAATGTCTAAGATGGGAATAGCCCAATTAAAACAGTATTAGGGTTCTTTGCCTACTGAGCCCCTTTGCCACTGCACAGGTTGCAGATATGCTATATCAGCCTTCTTGGGTGTCCGATCTGTCTATATATCCAATGATATATACCATACCTTCATATTGCTGCATAACTAGGCATGCAGTAGTCCAGGAAAACTAGTGATGCCGCTATATTCATTAACATCCACTACGAGTCCCAGGGACGAACTGGCCATAGACGCTACAGAGAAAATCTCTGGTGACCGGATAACAAGTGGGCCAGCCAGGTAGATAATGACCTAACACCGTGCGGACAAGTTCTGCAGGGGCAGTATATTGTTCTGCACCGTATACTGCCCCAGCTGAGCCAAACACCAAGTGCAGAACAATATACTTCCCCTGCAGAACTAAATACCACAGTGCAGCACAATATACTGCCCTGTACACCACCTACTCGTGTTGGTCCCACCTTCAGTCAAGGTGGGTCCACCTACAACATGGTGCCACTTTTAGTTTTTTTTTTCAGGGCTACTTCAAATTCGCAGTCTGCCCCTGAGGAGTCCTATATAATTTCTAATAATGTGACAGAAAACAATAATACATGTAACTGGGACATAATCCTGTAAGATAGCCAACCTTATATAACCTAGTATGTCTGTATTCAGGGGTGGACTGGGAACTGAAAGTGGCCCTGGGAAAAAAATAAATAAAATAAGAGTGGCCCCATGCTGTAGGCAGGCAACACAAGCAGGCAGAGTCAGCAATATATCATCCCATCATATACTACAGTGCAGCACAAGTTATTGCCCCAAAATCTGAACCACTCGGATGACCATCAGTAGATGTAATTTTCTGTCCTACTCCTCAAGTTGTCTGTAATTAAGATATGGTGCAGGGGGCTTAGGAGGAGAGATGGGGGCAACAGCAGTTTAATTCAGGAGGGCATGTGCGGTCGCTGGCTGGGTACACGAGTACCTGATTCTCACAGCATTAATTAGCGCTGAGAGCTCATTATGTACCCGGCCAACGGCAGTGTGGAGGGCTTGGGCGGCCTCCTGGGCATCGGCCCACCGGGCAATTTCCCTCTAACGTCTATGGCCAATCTGCCCCTTTCTGTATTCATGCTAAAGGTCCATTAGCATTATGTACTATGCAGACAATTTTAGCTGGAAGGGATCTTGTGATTAAATGCTTGGAATTAATTCTTTGTGACCCTTCCTTTTACCCGGCATGTCAGAAATGTGCAGAGACATGGAATTGTATATCTGCTTACATATCCCTGGTCCCTCCCACACATACACTTAGTTTTCTGAAAATTTGCGGCTAACCACCGTCAACCTTACTTCCTTCTGTGCTTGCATTTGCTGAGCTCTAACTCAATATCTACCGGAAGGACTAAACAACAGACGAGATAAAAGGAGCAAGAGTTTTCAGCTATGTCAATGGCTTACAGTTAGGAAATTAATGAGTAATATGCAGAGAAGGTCACATAGAGAAATGCAAGTGCATCTAGACTAGTGTAATTCTCAGTGCATTAACACATTATCATGATTCATTTTATTTAGTTTTTAGTGAAAATCGTTCATCATATACATTGCATCCAGAATGGCTTCAGATCCTTTTACTTCTTATATATTATCAGCTTGTGCTAAAATAAAATAAAAATAAAAATAAATAAAAAATTCACATCAGTCTGCAATCTCCCTTCATGAGAAAGGGAATTTTAGAAATCTTTGCAAATTTATTAAAAAAGGAAAAAACTAAAATTTTGCATAGACATAAGTATTTGCTATGACATTGGAATTTAGCTCTGGGGGCCTCATTTTTTCTTGATCATCTTTGAGATGTTTCTACACCTCGATTGGAGTCCACCTGTGGTAAATTTAGTTGATTGGACAGGATTTAGAAAGACACAGTCCTATCTATATAAGGTCTCACTGCTAACAATGCTTATCAGAGCAAAAACCAAGCCATGAGGAGGAAAGAACTGCCTGTAGAGCTCAGAGACAGGATTGTGTGGAGGCAAAGGTCTAGAGAAGGGTACAAAAACTTTCTGCTGCAATGAAAGTTCCCAAAAGCACAGTGGTCTACATAATTCTTACATGGAAAACTTGTCCTAGAGCCGGCCACCCTACCAAACTAAGTATTTGGGGGAAAAGGCCTTGGTAAGAGAGGTGACCAAGAACCCAATAGTCAATCTGACTGAGCTCCAAAGATCCTGCAGATGTGTGCAGATGGCAGAAACCTCCAGAAGATTAACCATCACTGCAGCATTCCCTAATCTGGGCTTTATGGCAGAGTGGCCAGAAAGAAGCCTCTCCTCAGTTAAATACACATAAACATTTGCCCAAAAAAGCTGAATAGACAAAAGCACGGAAATATTCCTAATAAATATTTCATTCAGAGTGCTCTGGACCTCAGATTGGGCTAAAGGTTCAACAAGACAAAGACCCTGAGCATACAGCTAAGGCTACTTTCACAATTGCGTTTTGGCGGATCCATCATGGATCTGCAAAAACTGATCCGTTAAAATAATACAACCGCATGCATCTGTCATGAAATGATCTGTTTTATCTGTAACATAGACAAGACTGATCCGTCATGAACTCCATTGAAAGTCAATGGGAGAAGGATCCGTTTTCTATTGTGCCAGAGAAAACGTTTGGCTCAGTTTCGTCAAGCGGACAGCAAAACGCTGCTGGAGACTGATCGGAGGCGAACTGATGCATTCTGAGCGGATCCTTTTCCATTCAGAATGCATTAGGGCAAAACTGATCCGTTTTGGACGCTTGTGAGAGCCCTGGACGGATCTCACAAACGGAAAGCCAAAACACGAGTGTGAAAGTAGCCTAAGATAACACAGAAGTGGCTTAGTGACAAGTCTATGAATGTTCTTGAGTGCTCCAGACCGAGTCCAGACATAGTCCTGGCTTGAACCCAAGTCGGGCATCTCTGGAGAGACATGAATATGGATGTCCATCGACAGTTCCCATCCAACCTAACAGAGCCTGAGAGGATCTGCAGAGAAGAATGGCAGGAAATCTGCAAATGCAAACCTTGTGGCATCACAACCAAGAAGACTGGAAGCTCTAATTGCTGCTAAAGGTGCTTCAACTAAATTCTGAGTAAAGGGTCTGAATACTTTTTATGTCAGTGCAAGATTTTCGATTTTTCCTTTTCAATAAATTAGCAAAGATTTCTAACATTCTGTTTTCACTTTGTCATTATGGGTTACTGAGTACAGAACAATTGGGGGGAAAAATTTATTTTTATTTTTTTTAGCACAGGGACCAACATAACAAAATGTGGGAAAAGTGAAGGGTCTGAAGACTTTCCGAATGCACTTTAGTACATGACAAGACCTTTCTAACAAAACTAGAACCAGCCTGTACCTCACATGGGTCCAGAGAGCTGCCCATTCATTTATCCAAATGCTCTGCTACATTTATTTTCATCTGGCAGCTCAGGGGGCATGCTTTTCTGCTGCAGCTCTCTCTCTCCATCTCACAGCTCAGGAACATGTCCTTTCTGCTGCATCTCTCTCCCTATCACAGCTCTGGGGTTGTGTCCTTTCTGCAGCAGCTTTCTACTTGTAATTATCCCAGCTTCTAACAGAAGATACAACTGGTGGCAGTTGAATGATTGAGCTGAGCATGCGCGTCCACCTCAGCGAGCAAACAGCAGGTGGCACGATACAAGTAGATTGAATAACTTAGTGGTCATACAAAATTTTTGATTACACGCAATTACAAATAATTCCGATCCAAGTTCTAGTTTGAAATACATAGAATACCTTGAAGATGAGGACCCACTGCCCCACAATTAAAGAGAAGAAGCTACACTTTTCTGATGCCAAGCATTTCTGTAGCCTGGCACACATTAAAAGGCCATTTCAACTCTCAAAGAGCCAGAAGAATTTGGGAATAGAAATGTATAACACTGCTTGACACTTTGTATACTGGACTAAATTTGTCCCCAGGATTTATGACACATTACAAGATCTAGAGTCCTCTATAGACATAGTCTGGGCACCAGGTCTCTGAGATAACATAAATTTAGAGACCATAAAACTTATCACACCCCTTATCTGTAAGATACTCAAGGACTCATTCTCAAGATCTTTGATATTCTGTTGTATTTCAAATGTGCATTCCTTCCCCCATGTCTCGGTAGTTGTATATTGCCGTTTCTTCATACATTCTTGTAGGACGCCTGATGAAGGCACTGGTGATGTCTTGAAGGCTCGCTATGTAACATCATTACTTCTATTTTTGTTATCCATTAAATAGTATCAAACCTGCAAAACTCTTATTTTGTTTCTCTTAGGGCTCATTCAGACGACCGTAGTGTTTTGCGGTCTGCAGATTGCGGATCTGAAAAACACGGATACCGGCCTGTGTGCGTTCCGCATTTTGTGGACTGCACACGGCCGGCACTACGATAGAAAATGCCTATTTTCGTCTGCAATTGCTAACAAGCTCTATCTTTTTGTGGGGCGGCAGAACGGAACTACGGATGCGGACAGCACACCGTGTGCTGTCCGCATCTTTTGCGGCCCCATGGGGTCGGCACCCATTCCGCAAAATTATTGACATTGCAAAATATCAAAAGTAGAAAACTGGTTTCATGCTCATGCTTTAGTGAAAGGGTCCGCACCTGTTCCGCAATACGATCCTCTGAATGAGCCCTTAAGGCCCCTTGCAGACGAGCGTTCCCCCCACAGCGAGTCTGCATAGCAGCACCCGGCCTGAATTACCAGCACTGACGGGATTGACATAGCATTATATTGATTTAGAAGGCTATGCAACCCTTACGGTTCTGGAATGTATTGGATAACACTGGCAGCATTATGCCAATACATTCCAGAACTGTAAGGGTTACATAGCATCATAAATCAATATAATGCTATGTGATCCCCAGCAGCGCTGGGAGGTCAGGCCGGGAACTGCATTGAGGACTCGCTGCGGGAGGAACACTCGTCTGCAAGGAGCCTAATGAGAGCACTAAACTAGTTTTCTACTTTTGACATTTTGCAAATGACATGGAGAAGAATAGGATGAACATAAGAGATGATGAAGGTCGCTACTGGGGGGGGCAGGGGTTTTAGGCCCTAATACATGTTGGGGTTCAAAGGTATTCTAACGCATAGCAGGACAACAGATCTTAAAAGGTAAATGTAATAAGAGCACACATAGCTGTATTGTTCTAGAAATAATTCTGCACTTCTAGTAAAATGCATAGCCCCTACACAGCGTTACGTCATTGCATATAATGGCATGTGATAGCTAGGTTAGGTTTGATTCCCCCCCAAAAGTGACATTTAATGGGATGTCAAAACACATCACAACAGATTAAATACCAACCTTGAGGTTTTTCTAGATTTGACTTTCTGACTGGAGGAGCTTTTGCCCGTGGCTTCTTTCCAGTTTGCTGAATACATGGTACTGGGCTTGTGTGCTGAGTCTTTCCAAACTGACTTGATTCGATATGACACTTAACTTGGAAAGTGGTATAGCCACATCCTAAAAAAATGACAAATAAAAGTAACACTTGAGCTGATTTATGGACCAAAACTATGTAAAATCCTGCCCTGTATAGAAACACACCAATGCTGCAGAATGTTCTTACCACTGAAGTAGTCACCGATAAGGGGTCGGAGACAGCAGTTAGGGTAGCGCCATACCCTTTCCACTTAGGTAGAATATATAAATTCCTGAGTCCAAGAAGGCAGCTAAAATTCTTAGGCTTTAATAAATAAATCCAATAAAATCCATCATGCCGTGCTGACGCATTTCAGACCTTAGATATGAAGTGTTTATGCTGCAGGATCCCTGCGGGGCAACTAGAACCAAACCAAATAGCAAATAGTCTGGCATGATAAATATTTGTAGGTATTACAGTGGCTCCACCGGTTGAGCAGGTATGGAGATGGTGCTCACTCCGCAACTCACCCCAAGTTGTCAAAAAATGATGATTATTAGATAACGTGTCTGTTGGAGGGCACACAAATATCTGGTTCTACACAAAAAAAATTATTAAAACATACAGTACAGACCAAAAGTTTGGAGACACCTTCTCATTCAAAGAGTTTTCTTTATTTTCATGACTATGAAAATTGTAGATTCACACTGAAGGCATCAAAACTATGAATTAACACATGTGGAATTATATACATAACAAAAAAGTGTGAAACAACTGAAAATGTCATATTCTAGGTTCTTCAAAGTAGCCACCTTTTGCTTTGATTACTGCTTTGCACACTCTTGGCATTCTCTTGTGTGCAAAGCAGTAATCAAAGCAAAAATTTAGCTGCTTTGAAGAACCTAGAATATGACATATTTTCAGTTGTTTCACACTTTTTTGTTATGTATATAATTCCACATGTGTTAATTCATAGTTTTGATGCCTTCAGTGTGAATCTACAATTTTCATAGTCATGAAAATAAAGAAAACTCTTTGAATGAGAAGGTGTGTCCAAACTTTTGGTCTGTACTGTATGTATTCTACATACACATTATAAAACATATAAAAATATATAAAACCAACAAGAAAGTCCTATGACCAAGGTGAACTGCTCATATGTGGTAACAGTAAGCAGCCGCTCAATAGTACGCGCATGTAAAACGATATTCAATGTGAAAATATGGTTGACGTTCTTTGAATCACATCTAAATTCAGAGATAGGCCGTATAAACTTCCACGACCTATGCCACACACGTCCGTGCGATGTACAAATGATTATAAATCAAGGGTTATATTGCAATAGAACAAATATCCAGTTGTAACTATTATTCACCTGTGTAACATTGGTCGCATTCAGCCCAATATATTTTATATGTTGCATATTGAAGGGTAGTTACACTGTCTCTCCTTAATGTAACAACAACACTTAGTAATTTAGCTGTTTCACTGGGGTAAGCACAGGTAGATAGTTATGTCCTCGTATCAGTAACACATACACGTGCTGCGGCACACTGGTGGAACACACATCCCTGCGATACGTACTGATTGTGTATCAGCAACTATATGCATTAAACCACATGTCCAGTTAATATCCTCATATATATATATATATATATATATATATATATCCCATTGTATGTGCTGCGTATCGAGATGTAGTTGCACTGTCTCTCCTCAATGTATTAACAGCACTCCGTGATTCAACTACTACGCCAAAGTAAACACATGTATATGGTTCCATCCACACACTAGTGGTAGTGTACGTTACCAGTCCAACGAGTGTTTCGACTTCACGTCTAGAGTCTTGCTGCAAAGTTGAGTGATTGGCGTTGAGTCGTTCGCCATTAGCACTACGTGGCGTCCCACATGTGTTATGATAAAGTGAGATGAAAGATAAACCCATGACACTTGCCACCCTCACCGAGGTCACTCATAGTTGTCCAAACACCACGTCCCAACAGATGATGGACCGGAGGACTTCTCAGTAAGTAAAGGTACTTTATTAAAGTAAAGCTCAATGCCTTTCGGGGAACAGCGGTAAATCCCCTTCTTCGGGAGCATACAATGAGGAGTGGCAGCATTTAGAGCAGGAGAGGTAAGTGTTTTTTATGTTATGTTCTCTGTGGCATGGGGGCTGATATGAGGCAATGGGGGCTGATTGGAGGTTGATGGTAAAAAATGTAAAATATTTTTTCTTATTGTCCTCCTCTAAGGCTCCATTCAGACGTCCGTAGAATGGGTCCGCATCCGTTCCGCAATTATCCGGAACAGATGCAGACCTATTGATTCTCTATGGGGCCGGAAGAGATGCGAAGAGCACATTATATGCTCTCCGCATCTGCATTTCCAGATCGCGGCCCTGATTTTCCGGTCCAAAGCTCCGCAATAAAATAGAGCAATTGCGGACAAGAATAGGCATTTCTATGGGGGTGCCGGCCAGGTGTATTGCGGATTCGCAATGCACTACGGACATCTGAGTGGAGTCTATAACTGAGGCGCCTCCAATTCAAGCGTCCCGTATATGATGGCCTCAGATCCCTTGAGAAAGGTCTAACAAGACCGAAACATTGGGACACATTATGGCCTGAATTTCTTTATGTATAATATTTGAGAATGGCGCGATAAGTCATATATTGACACTGTTTGAATTTGTTTAATCAAAATAAACTGCAAGCCAAACGATACTGGTGTGCCGTGGATTATCTAAGTTATTACTAGACTGAAGTCCTCCACGAGCACCCACGATCAAAAGGTGTGCGGACTCCACAACCCTCTTCATTCATATAACTGAGGTGCGTCTTATGGGCGAAAAATACGGTCGATTTTTTTTTTGGGTGGGACAACTCTAAAAAAGTGTTTACGTATGTTCATCCATGGACATGCACAAGATTCATACCTAGAGCTCACATCCATGGACAAGTATATGTAATCATATACCCCCCATCCCTACAGCAACGGGCCCTTTCTAATGTTTTTCTCTTCCACGTTGGTGTTTTTCACCTATGATTTAGGTCTTTGATGTCTAAAGAGCATGTCTTTGTGCCTGTTACAATTATCGACTGCTCTGCTTCCTGTGAGTGAGACAACGGTATGATGGTAACATGCTCACAATAGCGACACATTGCACCCTGGATACTGAAAAAGGAATAGAAAAGAAGGCGGCACATTGGAGGGTAAACCGTATTGTTTATTTGTAAGTTATAGGAATAGATTTCTGCACAGTGAATACGGTTACCTACAGGTGCATTCAGCAAACACCGAAACAAAGGCTACTGGCTGACAAATAACATAATGCTACACAATACAGACTAAAATAATAATAATATTACGCTTTTATTTAACCAATGCTTAGGTATAGGTTGGCAAAGGTCTCATTTTAAAACGGCTCCATACAGTAAATGGGTTGTCATTGTCAAGCAATACCGCATTACTTTCCAGCCTGCGGCTCTCCAGTAGTCGTGAGGCTTCACCTTCCAGCATACCCTTAAAGGGATTGGGTCTGCTTTTTTCCCCCCGAGAAATAGTGCCTTGTCCATGAGCTGTGTACTGCAGTTCAAACCAAGTCACCTGAATTGGGATGAATTGCTATGCTAGGTCAAATCCTCATCAGTCAAACATTAAAGGGGTTGTGCAAGAATGGTGTGTGTGTGTGTGGGGGGGGGGGGGTAGTTGGCACCCCCCATCTGCTTGGTCTTACCCTTACTTATCTTCTTCCCACTCTCCCTTCTCCAGGCCTAGGATGCTCCACTGGGCTACCTTGATGTCAACATCCGGTTTGATATTGCCGCAGCCAATCACTGGCCACCGCGGTGACCGGCTCCCCTTATGTCATGACTAATGATCACATGATGCAAGATATCCATTCTCCATGTTGGCCATTGATTGGCTGCGGTATTGTCAAATTGGATGTTGACATCAAAGGAGACCAGTGGAGCATCGCAGGCCTGGAGGAGAAGGAGTAGGGAGCCGGTGCCAGGAAGCAGGTAAGTAGCCTTTCCTTTACAGGTACAGCCATGGTTGCGGGGTTTGTCCCCCCCCCCCGTCCCCCCTACTTCCTTGCACACCACTTCAAAGAGCCCTTTTACAATGATTGGAAAAGAGAAACATTAATTTCTGCTCATTGCCCATTCATTTCTTCCATTTACATGCAGCAGAGTTCACTGCTGTATGGGGATTAACAATCGCTTACTACGATCATTCATTCCCATAGAGTTTCACTGTTTGTTCGGAGCACTGCCCCATTACAGAGGGCGATATATGGGCAGCCAAAGAGGATTTTTGTTGCCTCATGAAAAATGCAATCACCCAACAAACAAGCAAACTCTCCTTTGTGGGGTGATTGGCAGCACCTCTACATAAGCAAAGTTTTGAGAACGAGTGTACTACGTTGATTTGTCTAGGCATGGACTCCATCAGATCTCTGAAGATTTCCTGTAGTATCCGTCACCAGAACATTAGCAGCATAACATTTAAGTCCTTAGGGTCCGGGGTGGTACCTACACAGATCAAGCTTTCTTTTCCAGTACATCCTCAGATGCTCAATCATACCGAGCCCTGGGAATTTGGAGGCCAAGTCAACACCACGAAGTCTTCGTGATTTCCCTAAAACTATTCCTAACTAACACTTTTTGCAGTGCGGCCGGGACATTTTCCTGCTGAAAGAGAACACTGCTGTTAGGAAATATCATTGCTATAAAGGGGTGTAATTGGTCAGTACAACGTTTAGGTAGGTGGTACATGTCAAAGTAACATCCACACAAATGTCAGGACCTAAAAAATATCAGCAGAACACTTCCCAGGGTATCACCCTGTCTATGCTGGCTTGCCTTCTTGACATATTGCATCCAGGCGTCATCTCAACCCCAGGAAAGCAATGCAAGCTCACATATGGCTACCCAAAACATGTAAAAGAAAATGTGATTCATCAGACCAGGCCACCTTCTTCCATTGCTTCATGTTCTAGTTTTAATTCTCACATGCCCATTGTAGGTGTTTTCGGTGGTCAACATGGACACTCTGAATGGACTGCAGCTACACAGTCCTATACCCAGCATTCTGCAATGTCCTGTGTGGTTGACAACTTTCTATCATAGCTAGCATTAACTTTTTAGCAATTTGTGCCACGGTATCTCTTCTGTGAGATCAGATGAGATGGGCTGGCCTACATGCTTCAGTAAGCCTTGGGGCATCCATAACCCTGTTGCTGGTTCACCGATTCTCATTTCTTGGACCAGTTTTGGTAAGTACTAGCCACTGCATACTGGAAAACACCCTACATGACCATTTTGGAGATGCTCTAACTCATCGCAGTCAAAGCTATTGGTAAACACAGAACGCCAATTTGTCCATAGGCATGGCTGATCTCGGTACCATGGGTTGTCCCATACACTTATATGGAAATGAATAGGACGAGCTGCATACTAGACGCAGCCTTAGATATGGATAAGGGGCTGTGCCTGTGTAAATGCCATAGTCTATTCACTGTGCTGTCCAGCAGGAGTTCTGGAGGTCAGACCCTCTCAAACAAATAAGTCACTAATGCTTAAGTCTTGGAGAACCTATTTAAAGCTAAGGGTTACATCTAACCTGGCTCTCTGAACTAGAGGATGGACTGTAATGTATTAAAAACCATGGTCACCCACTTATCCAATGGCACACTGCATTCAACTAGCATTGACATCAAGTTCATCTAGCTACTAGAGGATGATTGTTGAGAAGACCTAGCAGATGGCCTGCAGGATAGGGTTGCCCAAACCAGACAGGGCTATTTCTGATTCTACAAAATACATGCTATTGAGGTCCTGTATTCATTGTGGAAAGAAAATCTTATGATTTTAGGGACAATTTCAAGTATAATGGCCTTAGATGCACAACGTCAACATGAAATATCCCCTATTGTGCATACATCTATAAGACATTGTGAAAGCAATGGTATTATGCAGTTCCTCAAATATAGTATAACCTAAAAGATCAGAAACAGACAATGACATAACGCAGAGAGCAATAGTATTGTGCAAATGTTGAAGCTGCAATGTCCGCACTCATGTTGTCATCGACTCTGCACCACAGGCCCCTTATCCCACGACACGGGTTCAATAAAATATGCAGTTTATAGCCAGAGATGTTATGACCCTAAATAAGCAACTGGTTCAGAAGCTAGAAACTGATGAGACAATGCGAGAGGTATTTAGGTCAGAGGAAAATGAGCTGCCTTAAGGATGATACAGTGAACTTTTCATATAGAGCCTTTTGGCTCAGTCTGGACATTGCCGCTGTATCAGGAGACATTTCTCTTACTCTTTAGTCTCCAAAATGACAGGAATGTGCATAATAAGATGACTGCAGGAAAAAAACACAATGTTCGATCTCATATCTTATTCCTAGAAGAACGAAAGGTATTTAATATGGAGATTCCTGGCGGTTTGGTTTACAGGATTCGGCGGCACAACTGTTTAGCAACGCTAAAGCGCAGAGATATCCAATATGATATAACATGACGTGACAGATAAATATATAGTGACATTCCTTTAGTGTTAGCGACAACGAACTAACACTAAGAAAGTTATATTTTACAATCCAGGAAGGCAGATTTACTAATAAAAACGTGCACCTTTTTTTTGGGTGCAATTTTAACCAAAAAACGGGAGTAGATGCTTTGAATCACATTTACTAATCATTTTACACACTTTTCTAACATTTTTCCACCTCGTACGGCAAGGGGGGGTGGACTCGCTAGAACGGGACACCATTTTTGGCACACAAAAAAAATCTGGGGCAGGATTTATGACACCCAAACTTTACAAAGGCCCATGCCTAACATTAAGGCCCATGCCTAACATTAACATTATATTTGCCTAACATTAAGGGTCCATTCAGACGACCGTAAGTGTTTCGCAGTCTGCAAATTGCGGATCCACAAAACACCGATACCGGCCGTGTGCATTTAACATTTTGCGGAACGCACACGGCCAGCCCTATATAGAAATGCCTATTCTTGTCCGCGTGGACAAGAATAGGACATGCTCTATATTTTTTGCGCGAGGCCGCGGAATGTATTAAAATTAATGGGTCAGATTGTGGAACGCGCCAGATTGCGGAACAGATGCAGACCCAGAAATACAGTCGTTTGAATGGACTCTAAGACTGTGATTAGACAGTGTAAAGAACGACACCATTAGTAAATCTGCCCCACTGTGTAAGACCAATAAAATTAAGTAGCCCAGCAAGTCAATACACACGGGGACGCTAGTCAGATTGGAGGAAAGTGTACGGCCAGCTGTAGGAGGGCGCTTATATCCATATACACTCACCTAAAGAATTATTAGGAACACCATAATAATACGATGTTGGACCCCCTTTTGCCTTCAGAAATGCCTTAATTCTACGTGGCATTTATTCAACAAGGTGCTGATAGCATTCTTTAGAAATGTTGGCCCATATTGATAGGATAGCATCTTGCAGTTGATGGAGATTTGAGGGATGCACATCTAGGGCACGAAGCTCCCGTTCCACCACATCCCAAAGATGCTCTATTGGGTTGAGATCTGGTGACTGTGGGGGACATTTTAGTACAGTGAACTCATTGTGATGTTCAAGAAACCAATTTGAAATGATTGGAGCTTTGTGACATGGTGCATTATCCTGCTGGAAGTAGCCATCAGAGGATGGGTACATGGTGGTCATGAAGGGATGGACATGGTCAGAAACAATGCTCAGGTAGCCCGTGGCATTTAAATGATGGCCACTAAGGGGCCTAAAGTGTGCCCAGAAAACATCCCCCACACCATTACACCAGCACCACCAGCCTGCACAGTGGTAACAAGGCATGATGGATACATGTTCTCATTCTGTTTACGCCAAATTCGGACTCTACCATTTGAATGTCTCAACAGAAATCGAGACTCATCAGACCAGGCAACATTTTTCCAGTCTTCAACAGTCCAATTTTGGTGAGCTCGTGCAAATTGTAGCCTCTTTTTCCTATTTGTAGTGGAGATGAGTGGTACCCGGTGGGGTCTTCTGCTGTTGTAGCCCACCTTTCTTTCCCATTCTGACATTCAGTTTGGAGTTCAGGAGATTGTCTTGACCATGACCACAACCCTACATGCATTGAAGCAACTACCGTGTGATTGGTTGACTAGATAATCGCATTAATGAGAAATAGAACAGGTGTTCCTAATAATTCTTTAGGTGAGTGTATTTGTCCCTCCTATCAAACTATCTATAATGGAAAGGTCCATATTGTACTGTATGTGCTCCTGAAATATCAGGAGTGTTCCTTCACTTACACATAGCCGTCAGTGCTACACTGCCAGTATCAACAACAGTTAGATTTTCAGCATAATCTGCCCATGTCTGGCTGTTCGCCAATGGCTGGATATCATCTGGGCAGACAATTAATAGTCAGTTCTTAACACGCTCAGTTCCTCATTCATAGAAGTTTCCAGTAAAATGTAGTTACCTAGACGTTTACTTAACAGGAAGTCTTGTGTCAAAGGGGAAAATACCCCTATCTACTAGTAACCATCAATCTACCTAGGACCTGTCTTGCTAATATTTTTGTAAATAATAGTATTTTATGTGAACTGACCCTTCCAGAGCATTTACTCTGTTGTGCCATTCCTCTGTTATTCCTGCTAGAAGTTTATGAATAAAGGTCCAACTGGGTGTTACCTGTAAGGGCAGGTTTACATCACCGTTATGGATTCCATTTTTGTTTTCCGTTATAACATGGTTATAACGGAAAATAACGGAATCCATAAGACTGAAGTCAAAATGGAAGCCTTTAAGAGGCATTCCGTTTTGATCCTTCATAATACAAGTCTACGAGCAGCATAATGGATCCATCCTGGTTTCCATTATCCAGGAATCCAGTCCTGCATAACGGAAACCAGAACGGAACAGTTATGCTGCCCATAGACTTGCATTGTGACGGAATACAAAACGGAAACCTTTAAAAGGCATTCCGTTTTGCTTTCCGTCATAATAGAAGTCAATGGGAATCATAGCTGATCCCTCTGGTTGCCGTTATGCAGAACCGAAAAAAAAGTCCTGTCAACAGGACTTTGTTTTCCGTCTTGCATAACGGGAACCAGAAGGATCCATTATAATTCCCATAGACGTCTATTATGACGGCTCAAAACTGAAAGCCTCCTAAAGGCTTCCGTTTTTACTTCCGTCTTATGGATTCCATTATTTTCTGTTATAAACATCTTATAATGGAGAACAAAAACGGAATCCATAACGGTGATGTAAACCCGCCCTAAGGGAGGTTGTCCCAGGCTGACTTGCAGCACTGATTGGACAGTACCCGATTGTGCAGGCACCCCCCCCCCCGCCCCCCTCACTGGTAACACCCAGTTGTACATTTATTTACAAATGTCCATCAAGAATAATTAATGAATGGCACAACATAGAGTTAGAATAGATGCTCCAGAATTCTTATCACATGGGGTATGAAAGTAGTTACTAAATTAGGCATATCAGAAGAGGTGACAGGTCCTTTTTAAACAGGTTTTCCTGAATTTCAATATCTGATTGGTGAGGGTCTGACATCTGGGACCCCTGCCAATCGGCTGCTTCAGAAGGCACCGGCGCTTCTGTGAGTGCCACATCCTTCTCCGTGCTCACCCAGCACAGTGCCGTACATTGGTGTCGCGCTCAGCCCCGTTCACTTCTATGCTGCGCCTAGGCCATGTGATCGATGAACCTGATGTCACACAACCTAAGCAAACCTGCGAGAAGGCCACGGGGCTGCTGCGAGCCCCGATGCCTTCTCAAATAGCTGATCGCCGGGGGTCCCGGGTGTCGGAAAACCCTTTAAAATTAGATCATGAACTAAAATGAGAAAATAAGAAATTAGAAGAAAACTCTGCTCATATATATGAAGTTGACTCCTGGTATGTGGCCTTAAAGGGGTTGCCTCATCTCAGACAATGGGGCATATCGCTCCCACTGTCTTATAGGTGCGGGTACCACCACCGGGACCCACACCTATATTGGGAACGGAGCCCCGCAAAGTGGTGGCTGGATGACTCCGGTCCGGCCACCACCAAGCCCTCTTCCCATAAAAGTGAATGGGAGCACACTGCATATGACCGGCCACCGCTCCCATTCACTTATATGGACCCGACGGAAATAGTAGAATCAGTGCTCGGCTATTTGGGAGGCCCCATAGAAAATGAATGGAGGGCGGCTGTGCATGCGCAGTGCACCCTCCACCACTTTCAGGGCTCCATTCTCGATATAGGTGCAGGTCTCAGCGGTGGGACCTGCACCTATCAGATAATGGGGGCATATCCTAGTAATATGCCTCCATCGTCTGAGATGAGACAACCCCTTTAACTCTTTCTACATTGTATATTTCCAATGCTATAAGGCCCATATTTATCTACTTCAACCACTCAAGGTTTCATACAGGTCACCCTCCTGAGTATAATTAAAGACAACACTGCCATAAGGGGTGAGTGAAGATGAGTAAATCTGTGAAAACCCAACATTTCCTATAAGACAATAGTGTTGGACATATGGATCCATATTTAACCATTTCAACCTCCGTTGTCTTCTAGGCGGAAAACACGGCTCTGAAGTAGGAAATTATTGGCGAGATAAAGCATCCTTTCAAGGAGTAAGCGATAAGACATCTGAAATTCAATGTGATAATCCAACTAGTATTTCATATCCTATTAAACCATCTACACACGGCAGACATTATCTTTAACCTGCGGCTACCCACACACACACACACATCTGTAGCGCTGCCTGTAATCGCAGCCAAATATCACAGACCCGTGTAATCAGTATCGCAGTGAGGGGGCTCATTACATGGCTTAATGTCTTTGGAAACGTCTTCAAAATCCTAATTAACTAATTGCAATTATAAGTGCAATCACTGCATAAATGATACATACCGCTACGACTACATTTCCTATACATCTTTATGATTACTATACAGTACATATAGCACATATCATGTAAGAAATTGTATGATTGATCGGTATTTGCATGGTGGATTTGGCATTTTTGGGGCAACCAGCCAAGTTATGTCTGGGAGCCCCCACCGCATCATTAAATAGGTTCAGCTCTGAACCCGGACATACCCATAATTTCCCCAAGGCAGTCCCCTGACTTGAGCATCGGAGCAGTTCTTTTATTTAGTATAACACACTGCTGGGCGGAGCAGTGTGTTCAGTGATGTCACCGGCTCTGCTGGGCGGGCTTTAGGCTGCCCTAGCCGTTTTACAGGCCAGAGCAGCGCTAAAGCCCGCTCATCAGTGCCTCAACCTGGCAGCCCTAAGGAGAGCCCGGATTCGTCAACGGAACTCCACAAAATGCCTTTGCCCTGTGCGATTTAGTGCAGGGCAAAGGAGAGCATCGGAGCATGAACTGCTCCGATGCTCATATCAGGGGGCTGCCTGGGTGAAAATGGGGATATGTACAGGTTCAGCTCTGAACCCAGACAACCCCTCTAAGCCCCACTCTCCGTGTATCAGTGCAGCCCGGACACTCCTGCCACTGTTCTACAGCTGGGAAGAGCCCCCCTCCCTCCTGGACCCTTGTGAAGTTGAACCAGCGATGTGTCCATACCTTTAGCAGGCAACTGCTTGAGGCCCCTAATCTCTGAAGACCCGAGTATTTACATACTTCGAGTGTTGGTAATGTCCACCCCTGCCTAAGACTATTCTGATCTTCACGAGAACCACATGGATTTCACCATACTGTACAGGTTTTTTTTTTCACATCTATAGAAATGTTCTATTTTTGTCCACAAAATGGACATGAATAGGACATGTTCTATCTTTATTGCTGGTGGAACAGACATACATTTTTACATACATTTTTTGTGGCACCCATTGAAATGAATGGTTCTGTATCCAATCCACAAAAAATGGGGATTGTAGGCCGAAACAATATAAAATTGTGTGCATGAGGCCTTAATGAGGTTGTGCAAGAATGTGGGGAGGGATTGGCAAAACCCCTGACTTGGCTGGACAGTCACTACTTTTTATCGAAGCCTCTAATGCTCTGCTGGGTGTCCTCAATGTCAACATCCATTTGTCATGACGTAAGGGGTACGGTCTCTACCGCAGCCTGTGATTGATTGTGGCGATGTCAAACTGGATGTTGACATCAAGAAGCCCAGTGGAGCATCACAGGCCTGAAAGTAAAAGTTTGGGAGGTGGCACCGGGAAGCAGGTAAGTTATCTTCCCTTTATAGGTCCAGCCAAGTAGGATGGAGTTTGCCAAAGCTGCCCTCATTCTTTCACAACCCCTTAAAACAACAACCCTGATAATGCATGAAAAAAAAAAAGATGCAAAAGTTGCAAAAGATGCAAATTCCACAAATAAACTGTGTGTGAATCCAGCCACACTTGATCGATTTCCATTCAAATAACCATACTGTAAACAGCTTATTACTACCTGTCAGTAAAATCCAGTCAAAAAGCACACCAAACCACATGTTTTATCTGTGGTCAGACTTACATATATTTATACTAAGCAATTTATCGTCATTAGTTCACAAACAAAAAGTATAACTGAGAAAAAAGTGACGGCGACAACTCTGAAGAAGACCGCTAACAAAATGTATAACGTAGATAACAGCAACCCTAGACCCCCATATAACAAGCTGTATACTGCATATTACACGACTGGGAAACCAGACAATAAAGAAAGTCAGTTCTCCAAAAAAATAAAAATTAAATACACAGGGGCGATCAAAATGTAAATGTACTGAATTGGCATGGACAATTACACAATGGGGGAGATTTACTGATCTGATTGCACCAAAATGATGGTGTTATTTGAGCCCAGAAAATGGTGTACATACTTTGCACCATGTTTATTAATTTAGACACTTAGGGGGAAGATTTATCAAGACGAGTAGAGTTGAATGAAGCGAACTTCGGATGCTTCCTCCGAAGTCGCTTCGTAAAAAATTTCGGAATAATACTGTATGGAGATCCATCTCCCTACAGTATTAGAATATATGGGCTCTGATGAGCCGAAGTCAGTTATTAACGAAGTCGCTTGTGACTTCGTTTAAAAATCAACTACCGGAGTTACTCAAGTGGAAAACCACTTTAAAACTTGAAACCGAACTCGGCTCAGTATAAGGTTCTGCCTGACTGGAGGGTTAGGGGTTAGAAGGCGTGGCCTCATATCATCAGTATATAATGCCTAAGGCCTCATGCAAATCTGCAAACCATGGCCGTACACACCCCGCACTTTCCTGTTCCGCACTATTGTAGAAATGGAAATCTATTTTTTGGGAGGCCAAAGAATGGAAACAGATGTGGACAGCACGAGGTGTGCTGTTCACCTCATTTGCGGCCCTATTGAAATGAATAGACCCGCATCTGATCCACAAAAAAGGTGGATTGGATGCAGACAAAAAAATACAGTCATGTGCATGGAGCCTAAATGAAAGGACTGAGGTCTCTTTAGAAGAGCCCCATTCAGTGTCCCAGTACTCAGTATGGTTACAGTGGTTGAAAACCCCAATCAATCAGACGTTGATGGCATGCCCTAGAGATATTCCGTCAATATCTGTTTTGAGACAACCCTCTTGACAGGGGCGTAGATATAGGGGACGCAGGGGAAGTGGTTGCAGGGACGTGGACGCAGGGGGAGGACTAAAAGATTTTATTGTCAAGGCCCTGTCAACAGTATTATTGTCACAGCCTCTGTGGTGTGCGCCGTGACACGGTTGCCGTGCATGCTGTTGCCAGCAGCAACGTGTTGTGGTTGCAGCATGTAGGTGCATCCTCCTTTCTCCTGGGGCCTTCCATGTCTGGTGCTGTAAGGGTTAATTCGCTAGCTGGTGGGGATTTAGGTGTGTCCTGGGTGTGGCCACGAGGATTATATTGCCTGTGGCCTGTTGGCTGGGTTCAGTGTTCCTCCAGCCTTGCTGTGTGCTGGAGCTGTGCTCCTGCCTAGCCTCTACCATCTGCCCAGTGTTTGAGGGCCACCTTGTAGAACATCAAGGTCATCTAGTGGTCTACCTTCTCTTCACTACCCTTTCATATGTTTGGTGATGTTTTATGGATGGGTGGTTGTTGTCTTGTCTAGTGGTTGTTACATGTCTGGTCTGTTGGCGTCTGTAGTCCAGCATGCTTGCTAGACATGTTCCCTGTGTGGTGTGCCTCCGGAAGAGGGTCTCAGGGTTTTCCGGAGGGGGAACCACTAGTCAGTGTGCAGCTCTGGATGGGGTTTCGGTCGTTGTTGTTTGCCACGGCAGGTAAGTGCTAGTTGTTTCTGGGCTCTTACCTGCCGATGCAGTAGCTGTGCACTGTCTGTCCCTTCCCTTGCTGCTAGGCCTATTCGACTCCTGTTCATCCATGTCATGGAAGAACAGGTCGTCTCTCCCCTGCTCCTATTCCAGGGATTATCAGGGCGACTACCAATGACAAAGTTAGGGGTAGGTGGAGAGTCCTTAAAAATGATTTCAGGGATTTAGGTCAAAAGCTTAGGGCAAGGACCTCAAAGGTAGTATTTTCCGAAATACTACCTGTACCACGAGCCAAGTGGCTGAAGAACTGGTGTAGGAAGGAGGGGTTTGGGTTCCTGGAGAACTGGGCCGACTTCTCTATCGGCTACAGGCTCTATCGTAGGGATGGGCTGCACCTCAATGGGGAAGGGGCAGCTGTGTTGGGGAAGAAGATGGCTAGAAGGTTGGAGGAGTCTTTAAACTAGGGACTGGGGGGGGGAGGGTAATTATGTTATAGGAGGGGAAGATAGTGCAGATAGAGACCGAGGGCAAGGTAGTGGGACTGGGGGAGGAATGGAAAGAGGGACTAGAACAGTTCAGAAAGAAAGGTGTAGGGTAAAAAATATACATAAACCTCTCAAATGTATGTATACTAATGCCAGAAGCCTGACTAATAAAACTGGTGAACTGGAATTAGTGATGTGTGAGGAGGACTATGACATAGTGGGAATAACTGAGACATGGCTGGATGATAGCTATGACTGGGCAGTTAATGTACAGGGTTACAGTCTGTTTAGAAAGTATACGTCAAAACCGGAGAGGGGGAGGGGTCTGCCTTTATGTAAAGTCCTGTCTAAAGCCCACACTCCGTGAAGTCATAAGTGAGGGACATTACATGTGGAGTCACTCTGGGTAGAGATACATGGAGCTAAAAACCAATAATAAATTACTAATAGGAGTTTACTATAAACCACCTAATATACCAGAGTCCACAGAAAATCTACTACTAAATGAGATAGACAAGGCGGCAAATCATAATGAGGTGGTTATTATTGGGGACTTCAACTACCCAGATATAGACTGGGAAACTGAAACTTTTATATCTCATAAAAGGAAATAGGTTCTTGGCAATAACCAAAGACAATTACCTCTCCCAACTGGTTCAGGACCCGACTAGAGGGACGGCCATACTGGACTTAGTATTAACAAATAGGCCTGACAGAACAACAGACGTGCAGGTTGGGGGACACCTGGGAAATAGTGACCATAAAGTAATAACCTTCCAATTATCATTCAAAAGAGTGTTTCTACAGGGAGGAACAAAAATACCAAACTTCAAAAAAGCTAAATTTAGCCAACTAAGAGAGGCCATAGGCCGAACTAAATGGGATACAGTCCTCACAAATAAAAATACAGCCACAAAATGGGATATCTTTAAAAGCATCCTAAAATCTCATTGTGAGAGGTACATACCGTATGGGAATAAAAGGTTAAGGAACAAAAAGAAACCAATGTGGATAAACAGAACTGTAAAGAAAGCAATAAATGACAAAAAGAAAGCATATAAAAACACTAAAACAGCAGGGTAGCACAAAAGCACTGAAAAACTATAAGGAAAAAAATAGAACATGTAAAAAACAAATAAAAGCGGCCAAACTAGAGACTAATTGCCAAAGAGAGTAAAACTAACCCTAAAATGTTCTTCAATTATATAAATGTTAAAAAGTATAAACCTGAAGGTGTCGGCCCGTTAAAGAGTAATGAGGGGGAAGTCGCAGAGAGCGACGAGGAGAAAGCAAAGCTGTTAAATATTTTTTTCTCAAATGTATTCACTGAGGAAAATAAACTGTCAGATGAAATGCTGAATGTTGAAATAAATTCCCCATTAAAAATGTCCTGTCTGACCCAGGAAGAAGTACAATCAGCGACTTAAAAAGATTAAAATAGACAAATCGCCAGGACCGGATGGCATACACCCCCGTATCCTAAGGGAATTAAGTAATGTCATAGCCAGACCCTTATTTCTGATATTTGCAGATTCTATACCGACAGGGAATGTCCCACAGGATTGGTGTATGGCAGATGTGCCAATATTCAAAAAGGGTCCAAAAACAGAGCCTGGAAACTATAGGCCGGTAAGTTTAACATCTGTTGGGTAAACGGTTTGAAGGTTTTCTGAGAGATGCTATGTTAAAGCATCTTAACGGAAATAAGCAAATAACGCCATATCAACATGGCTTCATGAGGGATCGGTCATGTCAAACTAATGTAATCAGTTTCTATGAGGAGGTAAGTTCTAGACTTGACAGCGGCGAATCAATGCATGTCATGTATCTGGACTTCTCCAAAGCATTTGACACTGTACCACATAAAAGGTTAGTATATAAAATGAGAATGCTCATACTGGGAGAAAACGTCTGTATGTGGGTAAGTAACTGGCTCAGTGATAGAAAACAGAGGGTGGTTATTAACGGTACACACTCAGATTGGGTCACTGTCACTAGTGGGGTACCTCAGGGGTCAGTATTGGGCCCTATTCTCTTTAATATATTTATTAATGATCTTGTAGAAGGCTTGCATAGTAAAGTATCAATTTTCGCAGATGACACTAAACTGTGTAAAGTAATTAACACTGAAGAGGACAATATACTACTATAGAGGGATCTAGATAGATTGGAGGCTTGGGCAGATAAGTGGCAGATGAGGTTTAACACTGACAAATGTAAAGTTATGCACATGGGAAGGAATAATGCAAGTCACTCGTACATACTAAATGGTAAAACACTCGGTAACACTGACATGGAAAAGGATCTAGGAATTTTAATAAACAGCAAACTAAGCTGCAAAAACCAGTGTCAGGCAGCTGCTGCCAAGGCCAATAAGATAATGGGTTGCATCAAAAGGGGCATAGATGCCCGTGATAAGAACATAGTCCTACCACTTTACAAATCATTAGTCAGACCAAACATGGAGTACTGTGTACAGTTCTGGGCTCCAGTGAACAAGGCAGACATGGCAGAGCTGGAGAGGGTCCAGAGGAGGGCAACTAAAGTAATAACTGGAATGGGGCAACTACAATACCCTGAAAGATTATCAAAATTAGGGTTATTCACTTTAGAAAAAAGACGACTGAGGGGAGATCTAATTACTATGTATAAATATATCAGAGGTCAGTACAGAGATCTATCCCATCATCTATTTATCCCCAGGACTGTGACGAGGGGACATCCTCTGCGTCTAGGAGGAAAGAAGGTTTGTACACAAACATAGAAGAGGATTCTTTACGGTAAGAGCAGTGAGACTATGGAACTCTCTGCCTGAGGAGGTGGTGATGGTGAGTACAATAAAGGAATTCAAGAGGGGTCTGGATGTATTTCTGGAGTGTAATAATATTACAGGATATAGCTACTAGAGAGGGGTCGTTGATCCAGGGAGTTATTCTGATTGCCTGATTGGAGTTGGGAAGGAATTTTTTATTTATTTTTGCCTTCCTCTGGATCAACTTGCAGGATGACAGGCCGACCTGGATGGACAAATGTCTTTTTTCGGCCTATGTTACTATGACTTAGGGTTTTCGGTTCCTGGGTATGAGCCGTCCTACCATCTGGGTCCACTCATACGGTTAGGAGTCAGGGCGAGGATTAGGGAAGCTTTAGGAGGTGACCAGCTCCCTTTTCCCGGTGTCCAGGCCTAGCTGCTTCCCCGTTTTCCCATGTTATACAATGGGGAGTTTCCCCCCACTCCCCACCATGACAATTATACAATGACATAATATACAGTGACCGTATATACAGTGTAGGAAACGGATGGAGTAGCTGCCAGGCCTGATCCGAGAGAGAGCGATCTTTACTAGCCACAGAAGTGGGGGTTGCATGAAAGGAGGGAGTGAGAAAAAAATTACTGGGGAAGGAGGGCCCAGTCATTTCTAGTTACGCCACTGCCTCTTGAGTTACCACTTGGCCATGTAAAGTATATAATAACATGTACATACATGTCATGTATTCAATGTGTGCATAACGCTGTGCATCTTCCATCAATCTATCTGCATTGTTTGGATTTGGAGTTGTTTCAATGTATTTTTGCGTCTGAAATGTTTGGTAACGCTCCCATCTAGACATCAAGAACAAACAGACAGACTACAGAGCTTCATGCCGAAAATCTTTAAAATCTCCTGTAATGCTTTACAGCCCGTTAATCCCCCTCCTGGACTTTCCCAGACTAGCTGATAATTCTTTAAAATAGCAGAAAATCCAGAGATGTATTTCCTGAAGAACAGTGAAGCTTTCCACAGTAGTATCTCGCCTCTCTGTGGGTCTAGCGGCCTGGCCAGATTACTGCTGGCCTCCGTAAGAAGATAGAATAATAATGAAATGTTCAAATCAGTAAAATAAATTCCTGAAATTATGGCCATCTGTAAACACTGCAAAACCATTTTAATGTGCCTGTTGGGTTTGGCCACTTTTAGGGTAGGAACAGATGTGGTGGGCAGTGGAGAAAAGGCTACAATGAGGCCAAAAACTGAGCGGCCGTGGAAGTCGCAGCCGTTTTACTGCTGATGATGGCCACTTGGATTTGCGAGTAAACCTACAAAACCTGGTAAAATTAACAATAAGCAAGTGAGTGATGATAAATGTTACCAATCTACACAAAACAGCTGCAGCTTGCATGGCTGTGCAGTTTAGGCTGGATCACATCTGTTTCTAATTCACATGACGTGACTGCCATTTTCAGAACCACTGCCATCTACAGGATATTTACAGGTTTTTTTTTTTTAACGGATAGTGAATAACGGATGTCCACATATAGGACTTCACTATTTTTGGCCATTTTGACAGCCAGACAGACTCCTCTGAAATCAATAAGCCCATTTTAATGTTTTTTTTTTAGACAGAAGTACTCCCAAACTTACAGGAAAACGTCCCAGTGGGCCGATGGCCAGAAGGACACCTGGGCTCCACTTACAGCCGCCAGCCAGGTAATTATCTGACGCTTCCTGGGTAGTGATGAGCGGCAGGGGAAATATTCGAATTCACGATATTTCACAAATTCGCGATTTTCTTGATTGCGAAAGTCGACAATGTAATATGCGCGAATTGCGCTTGCAATGCAGGCGTGGGTCACTGTTGCTACATTTTTCATGCTGCTAGACGTTCCCTGAGACTGGAGAAAATGGTTGGCATGGAAGAACATTACAATAACTTTTTTATGCATATAGAGTGCTCCAATATATTCGCAATTGCGCAAATCGGCAATTAATGATGCGCATATTTTTGCGCAATACGTGCAACTTCACATTTTAGCAGGTCTGACTACATATTACTGATTGGTGCACTAAGTATTGTTGTGAACTTGTGACATCACAGCACTATGTCTGTAGCATGTATGTATGGACAGCAGAACCTATATTCCTATCAGCTACACTATATTAAAATTCGCAATTCGAATATTCGCGCCAACACTATTCCTGAGTTAATTAACGCTAGGAATGTCAATGACCTTAAGTGCCCTCCTGAATTTGTTGGCACTACTGGGGGTGGGGGAAAATTATATATTATATAACATATATATATATATATATATATATATATATATATATATATATATATATATGGTACAGACCAAAAGTTTGGACACACCTTCTCATTCAAAGAGTTTTCTTTATTTTCATGACTATGAAAATTGTAGATTCACGCTGAAGGCATCAAAACTATGAATTAACACATGTGGAATTATATACATAACAAAAAAGTGTGAAACAACTGAAAATATGTCATATTCTAGGTTCTTCAAAGTAGCCACCTTTTGCTTTCATTACTGCTTTGCACACTCTTGGCATTCTCTTGATGAGCTTCAAGAGGTAGTCAGTCACCTGAAATGGTTTTCACTTCACAGGTGTGCCCCGTCAGGTTTAATAAGTGGGATTTCTTGCCTTATAAATGGGGTTGGGACCATCAGTTGCGTTGTGGAGAAGTCAGGTGGATACACAGCTGATAGTCCTACTGAATAGACTGTTAGAATTTGTATTATGGCAAGAAAAAAGCAGCTAAGTAAAGAAAAACGAGTCACCATCATTACTTTAAGAAATGAAGGTCAGTCAGTCCGAAAAATTGGGAAAACTTTGAAAGTGTCCCCAAGTGCAGTCACAAAAACCATCAAGCGCTACAAAGAAACTGGCTCACATGCGGACCGCTCCAGGAAAGGAAGACCAAGAGTCACCTTTGCTGCGGAGGATAAGTTCATCCGAGTCACCAGCCTCAGAAATCGCAGGTTAACAGCAGCTCAGATTAGAGACCAGGTCAATGCCACACAGAGTTCTAGCAGCAAACACATCTCTAGAACAACTGTTAAGAGGAGACTGTGTGAATCAGGCCTTCATGGTAGAACATCTGCTAGGAAACCACTGCTAAGGACAGGCAACAAGCAGAAGAGACTTGTTTGGGCTAAAGAACACAAGGAATGGACATTAGACCAGTGGAAATCTGTGCTTTGGTCTGATGAGTCCAAATTTGAGATTGTTGGTTCCAACCACCGTGTCTTTGTGCGACGCAGAAAAGGTGAACGGATGGACTCTACATGCCTGGTTCCCACCGTGAAGCATGGAGGAGGAGGTGTGATGGTGTGGGGGTGCTTTGCTGGTGACACTGTTGGGGATTTATTCAAAATTGAAGGCATACTGAACCAGCATGGCTACCACAGCATCTAGCAGCGGCATGCTATTCCATCTGGTTTGCGTTTAGTTGCACCATCATTTATTTTTCAACAGGACAATGACACCAAACACACCTCCAGGCTGTGTAAGGGATATTTGACCATGAAGGAGAGTGATGGGGTGCTGCGCCAGATGACCTGGCCTCCACAGTCACCGGACCTGAACCCAATCGAGGTGGTTTGGGGTGAGCTGGACCGCAGAGTGAAGGCAAAAGGGCCAACAAGGGCTAAGCATCTCTGGGAACTCCTTCAAGACTGTTGGAAGACCATTTCAGGTGACTACCCATTGAAGCTCATCAAGAGAATGCCAAGAAAAAGGTGGCTACTTTGAAGAACCTAGAATATGACATATTTTCAGTTGTTTCACACTTTTTTGTTATGTATATAATTCCACATGTGTTAATTCATAGTTTCGATTACTTCAGTGTGAATCTACCATTTTCATAGTCATGAAAATAAAGAAAACTCTTTGAATGAGAAGGTGTGTCCAAACTTTTGGTCTGTACTGTATGTATGTATATATATATATATATATATATATATATATATATATATATATGTGTGTGTGTGTGTGTGTAAATTTATCACTGACTGCTCATTATCCATCTATGATTATACATTTTGGAATCATGATATATTTATACACACACTGACAATATAAACGCAACACTTTCAGTTTTGCTCCCATTTTGCATGAGCTGAACTCAAAGATCTGAAACATTTTTTACATACACAAAAGACCCATTACTCTCAAACGTTGACTGAAATAGCCACTCGTTACAACCGAGGTATGCAGCAAAGCATTTGTGAAGCCACAACACGCACAACCTTGAGGCGGATGGGCTACAACAGCAGAAGACCCCACCGGGTACCACTCATCTCCACTACAAATAGGAAAAAGAGGCTACAATTTGCACAAGCTCACCAAAATTGGACTGTTGAAGACTGGAAAAATGTTGCCTAGTCTGATGAGTCTCGATTTCTGTTGAGACATTCAAATAGTAGAGTCCGAATTTGGCTTAAACAGAATGAGAACATGTATCCATCATGCCTTGTTACCACTGTGCAGGCTGGCGGTGGTGGTGAAATGGTGTGGGGGATGTTTTCTGGGCACACTTTAGGCCCCTTAGTGCCAATTGGCCATCGTTTAAATGCCACGGGCTACCTGAGCATTGTTTCTGACCATGTCCATCCCTTCATGACCACCATGTACCCATCCTCTGATGGCTACTTCCAGCAGGATAATGCACCATGTCACAAAGCTCGAATCATTTCAAATTGATTTCTTGAACATGACAATGAGTTCACTGTACTAAAATGGCCCCCACAGTCACCAGATCTCAACCCAATAGAGCATCTTTGGGATGTGGTGGAACGGGAGCTTCGTGCCCTGGATGTGCATCCCTCAAATCTCCATCAATTGCAAGATGCTATCTTATCAATATGGGCCAACATTTCTAAAGAATGCTATCAGCACCTTGTTGAATCAATAGAATTAAGGCAGTTCTGAAGGCAAAAGGGGGTCCAACACCGTATTAGTATGGTGTTCCTAATAATTCTTCAGGTGAGTGTATATTATATATACCAGCTGAAGGACCCGGCTTTTCTTGGGTATATTTTATCTATTTCATTTAATGTTTGTGTGTGTAGTTAAAAGATAAACACTACCCACTATAACAGTGACATCTACAGCATCCCACCCCCTAACAGTGACCTCCACAGCCCCCCACCCCTTAACACTGCCCCCCCCCCACAGTGCCCTGTCCCTTAAAATTTGACATCCACAGCAGCCCACCCCCTTAACTTTGACCTTTACAGCAGCCTTCCCCTTTAACAGTGAGTTTTACAGCACACCACCCCCTTGACAGTGACCTCCACAATGGCCCGCCCCCTTAACAGCCTTTACAGCAATCTGCCCCTTAAAACCTACTTCCATAGTGGACCATCCCCTTAATTGTGACCTCCACAGCAGCCTGCCCCTAGGGTGGCCAGAGGTCCAGTTTTAGACTGGACAGTCCGGCTTTCAGACTCTCTGCACCCGACGGACACAAGGATGTCCTTTTGAACAGCTCACTCTCAGACAGCAGCACTGTGCTGTCTGAGTGTGAGCTGCAGGAAGAAAGTCACCCTCCCTCCCACCCCTGCAGCTGACAGAAGTTGATTTTTAACTTCATTTTTTCAATCCCTGTCCGGTGAGGAGTGGGAGGGGACGTGGCCTAACCGGGTCAGGGGCCTGTCCTTTTGAACAGCTCACTCCAAGACAGCAGCACTGTGCTGTCTGAGTGTGAGCTGCAGAGAGAAAGTCACCCTCCCCCCCCCACCCCTGTAGCTGACAGAAGTTGATTTTACCTTAATTTTTTAAATCCCCGTTGGCTGAGTGGGGGTGGCCTAACAGGATATGGGCGTGGCATAGCGTGACCTATAAGTTAATTCTTAACTTCATTTTTTCATTCCCTGTCAGAGGAGTGGAGGGGGTGTGGTCTAACCAGATCAGAGGCGTGGCTTAGTGGGACCTGGGGGCGAGGTTTTAAGTCCATCTTTTCAGGGTGGCCATTCCTCCTGAACTGTGACCTCCACAGCACTCTGCTCCCTTAACAGTGTCATCCACAGCTATTAAACCATGGCTTTACTTCAATAGCAATTATCCTGGTGACCGATTTCCGTAAAAGCTCACCTACAGCAGTGAAGAAAAATGGCTGGATTGTTATGGAACCCGGAGTTAAACTATGTATGTGGAGGCTAATGGACTTCGAGATTCTATTGGCTGATAAGGGTCATGTGACCAAGCTTCTATTGGCTAATGCATTTTTTTTTTTTTATATCTCAGGAACGGTACATCCTAGAGAGCCGAGACCTGATCTAAAACCTTGGTGTACCTGTGTGCCAGATTTTGTGATTGTAAATGTGACAGTGCGGATTCCTTTAGCGGACATACATACACACACACACACACACACACACTGGGGGGAGGGCATTATTATATAGGGAGAGCACAGGTGAGGGAGCAGAATACATACTGGACAGGTAGTCGGCCAGGAATCACACATGGATGCAAAATGGCCATGAAAAACTGACCGTTTTTAACAGCCTTTTTTTTTTTCAGGGTTGTGTCAACGTAACCTACGTTGTATCAATAATGAGACTCCATTCCTCTAATTTCACACAGCTGCTGCACAAGCTAAGATCACTGTACGGCCTAGGGTTGGCACTCAGTTAACCCTTTAAGAGGTCGATAATTAAACCACCTTGGTGAAAAACAATATTAATGAATTTACAGTTTTTTCACATCATGCATTTAAACTCCTTTTTTCCTCTGCAGAGCTCATCTTTCTAATAGAAGATTTCACTAATTGGATACTTTTACTGGATTCTCCATCTTAATTAGATTATTTACCTCCAGCCCTCCACATCTCCTGCACCGTTTGTAGCGTGCAGAAGCAAAACGAAACAGGGAAGGAAATTAATTAAACTCCTATGTGTCAATCATTTTAGGATAAGACAGTCTGTCGCAAGGAACATCCACCCACGTCTAGATCATCTTACATACGCTGATTAGCTACAGATTCTGCAACACTTGGCAGAGAGAAGTCTGATCAACACCGTCAGGCCTCATGCACAAGGCCGCTGCCCGGCCGTGGCCGTATTGCGGCCCGCAAAAAGCGGTTCCGCAATTTGCGGGCACCGGCCGCGTGCTCCCCACATCACGGATGGGGACCCATTCACTTGAATGGGTCCGCAATCCGGAGCTGCGGTGCGTAACGGAGGCACGGAACCCCATGGAAGCACTACGGAGTGCTTCTGTGGTGTTTCTGTTCGTGCCTCCGCACTGTAAAAAAAAAAAAATAGAACATGTTGAATGGGTCTCGATCCGTCCCGGCCACCGCACGGAACGGCCGCACAATGGCCGTGTGCATGAGGCCTCAGTCTGAGTCAATGATGGGAGCTGTAGGTTTGCAACATCAGCAGAGCCTCAGGTTGGAGATCACTGATCTAGCCTATGGATCCACGTGTAGCTCATGTGGTCAGATCATCAGGGCTTTCTACTACTGCATTTGGGAGTTAGAGATGCAGAAATGGCACCAATTTGTTATATTTTTATTAATTTTTTGAGTTATTGGAGTGTGGGAGCAAACCGGAGTACCTGGAGAAAACACGCAAACACAAGGAGAACATACAAACTCCATGCAGATGTTGTCCTTGGTTGTCAGCTAATTGTCTTCTCCTTTGTACCGGACTACAAAAACATGGCTCACTTCGTCCAAAAAACAGCATCACATGGGTCCATGGGCTGTGTGTGGTATAGCACCCATGAGCCATTCACTTTAATGGAGTTGACCTGCGATACCAGGCACATCCCATCTAGTCCTGCACAACCCCTTTGAGTGTCACTTTGCAAGTCACTACATGAAGTCAACTGAACATAAAATTTATTTTTTCATTTGTACCACTTTTATGGGGCGGAAAAAAAAAATCACAAAATTATGATGCACACCATATTTTTGAAAAGTATTGAGAAATATTGACAGGTGTCACCAGGAGAGGGAACAGACGGCATCATTCTGACACATAAATTCAATTTTAAGCCAGAAATTGGCACAATACGTGAGGCATGTCATAGTAGTTGCACATGTCAAATTCTGGCTTAAAGGAGTTGTCCAGCTTTTTGGATTTTTTAAGGACAATAGCAGTCCATCATACCTGTTGAAAATACCGTACTTGCCTAGAACCTGGTGCTCCGTTCCGGTTCCCTGAGTCCCTGACTCCCTTGTGGAGTCGTACAGGTCCCCGTCCTGTAACGTTCTAGATGGACGGAGTCATGTGCACCACTGCAGCCAATGGCTGGCTTCAGCCATGATGTGGCTCATGATCCAGCAGCGATGTGCCAGTGGAGGACACAACACGCCAGTCTTACCAAATCTGTCATGTAGTAGCAGATAACCGTAAATATTTGGCCATCAGTGGACGATAATATGCCAGGACAGAAGATAGATTGCGGGACTTGAGTCAAAAGGTACAGACTATCCCTCCAAGAAAAGGACACAAAGGAAGCGTGCATTTCACTGGCCATACCAGGGTATGCCTTCTCTCTGATATTCACCTATCGAGGCCCATGGAGGTAGGTATTGGATAAATTCCTAACAGCAGCCACATGTAGCCATTCCACGCTATTGAAGGACCAGATAGCAGCATGTTAGGTTAGTGCATCTCTGGCAGAAACATCACGTATTGTTGTACTGCATTGTAAAAATTGTAAGGACTGCAACAAACGCATCGCATTTAGCAGGTGTCAGCTGACAACTCGGACATACAAGTTGTTTTATGCCAGAGCCAGTAGCATGCAGTAGCTGACGACTTTCTATCCAGGGCAAGGAGACATTCGGTGTTAAAATCGATGGCATAAAAAACCATGGGCTCAGTTGTGGCATCAGTTTTCCTCCCGGAGCTTCTGCCCAACACTGGAGAGAAACCACGCCGGATGGCCTGATGTGTGTGAAGCCACAGTCTAATCTCAGGCACATACACCATAGGACCATGTCCACAGGAAGCCAATTAACTAAGCATATTTTGGAGCAAGGAAGGAAACTTACACAAATACAGGAGGAAACTACAAACTCCACGCCGATGATAGCTTGGGTGGGTATGGACTTATGGCCATGACATATTGGTCATCTGAACATGGCAGGCTTTCCTCAAGTTCAGCTTACATCACTGGTGGCTCAGCTGTCATTCCCAAAAGCATTAATGTCTGAGTCAGAGGACATACGGTATTCACAAGTGACAGGGGAGGAAGCAGTGCGATAATACCAGAGTTGGCTTTACTACAGGACCAGAGTAGAAGGTTGTGAAAAGAGAGGGGACCTCTTTTAAAAGAGCATTCCCTTCTTAAAGGAGTTTTCAGATACTTTTCTACTGATGACCTACCTCTAGATAGCTCATCAGTAGCTGATCGGTGGGGGTCTGACACAAGGGACCCCCGCCGATCAGCTGTTTGAGAAGGCACAGGTGCTCACAGAAGCGCCGTGGCCGTCTCCCAGCTTTCCCTAAGACATGTAACATCACTGGATCCTTTCAGAACAGATGCAGATGGTTGTATTATCCCAACGGAAGCATTTTTTATTTTCTGATCCATGACGGATCCAGCAAAAACACTGATGTGAAAGTAGCCCACGACTGGCGTATTAGTAAATGACCCCCTGCCCGTTTTCCTTCCACTGGAGATTTAGGATCCTCGTCTATAATTCCACAATGTCTTATGATGGCTGCTAAAGATCCACTGAAAAAGTGATAGTAAAATGATGCTAAATAGCCGTGGCTCTTTAAATATGAAGAACCACGACCCTTGTATCTCTGGAGTGAGGAAACATCTGAGGTTCTCATACCACAGTGTTATGACTGTACTCCAGATCTAAACCAGAATAAACATCTGCCATGTTTGAAGCGGTTAATAGTGCAACCAGAATGTTACTTCACAAAACCCTGATTTGTCATAGATGAGCGTTGTACCATGGACACATAATGCTAGTGTGCAACAAGCAACAATTCCATGATGTGAAATATAAAAACTAAAATAAAAAAAACAACCAGTAATATGAATCCTCATGTTATTTGGAAAAGTTGGGTGACAACCAAAATGGCTGCCATTACAGCTTCGATAGGTTTTGTGTAAGATCCCGGAGTATGTTACCAAACTCCTTCTCCCCGCTACAACATGTTAGGTGTATGTAAATTGTCATCTTGTGTAATTATTCTGTCATTAATGTCATTTTATGTATTTCTAGGCCTGTTTTATATATTTTGCTGTAATTTCCATGTACACCAGCAGGAGGCAGCAATGTGTTCAGCAGGACCTTAGCCAATTTAGTATTGCTAGACTGGAATAGTTTATTCCAGTTTTAGCTTCCCCATCTGTGAGCAGAAGTGGGCTGGTCCCATGTCCTGTCTCATGGGGAGGAGAGGGAGGTTCTAGTTTAGTGTACTAGCCACCCCGGCTAGGGGAAGGCTGTGTTAGTAGGAGCTCCCAGAAACAGGGATCCCAAGACAGAATTGTGCCTCGGCTGAGGCCAAAGATCACTCTTCCGAGTCCGAGCCCTGCAGCCTCGACTGTGGACAAGCAAGCAGCACCTCCAGAACTATAAAGCTCCAGGAAGAACCATTCCCTGCGAGCAGTACTGTGAGTACATATACAGATTCTCTAGGCACATAGTATAGTTGCAGAAGAGATATTGATCCCTGCCATACATTGCCAATACCTGCTGGGACCTAGATGACTACTGCTGTTACTCGTATGGATTTATGCTGCCTCCAGTAAAAACAAGTTGGATTATATCACCATTCCGTTTCCATATTTCAGTTTTTCCGTTCCGTTGAAAGATAGAACATGTCCTATATTTGGCCGCAAATCACGTTCCGTGGCTCCTTTCAAGTCAATGGGTCCACAAAAAAAACTGAACACATACGGAAATGCATCCGTATGTCTTCCGTATCCATTCCATTTTTGCTGAACCATCTATTGAAAATGTTATGCCCAGCCCAATTTTTTCTATGTAATTACTGTATACTGTATATACCATACGGAAAAACGGAACAGAAACGGAAACACAACGGAAACAAAAAAATGGAACAACGGATCCATGAAAAACGGACCGCAAAAAACTATAAAAGCCATACGTTTGTGTGAACTAGGCCTAAATTCTACCTGTTATGTGCCATGACGGCTACCATAGAATTCAGGGAGTGTAGGTCCCAAATGTAGGCTTTAATTTCTGTCATCTTTGGTGCCAAAATGGCCTCCATTATATCCAAGGAATGCAGGTCCCAACATGCACGCCGGGCCCACTCCACACCACTCCTGGTGCCAAATGGCCACCAAAGACTGCAATGAGAGTCCACACTATACCTCTGCTGGTGCCAAATGGCTTCCAGTGAATGAGGGGGAGCAGGCCAAGCTATATACTCACACTAATTAAAATCAGTCTATGGGGCGGACGAGCTGGTCAGGAGTGTGCGGACTGACCCCCTTTTTCTTTAGAGTTTAGTAGTGTTACAGAGTGGAGTTTAAAGGTGTGACAAGGGCCCCGGATATAACTTTTCCTGGGCCCTAGATATACCAAATCTGATGGTGCTCAGTACATTGTAAGAGCCTGTAGGCACAGTTTATTTGGTATCTTATACTCTGCTCATTAAGTAGGCCACAACTTAAGTCACATATGGCTTCAAAGGGTTGTTCAGGATTAGAAAACATAGGCTCTTTCAAAAACTGGGTCATACCTGTCCTTAGGTTTTGTTTAGTCCTGAAGCTCAAAAGTCATTCACTTCTGGTCCTGAGCTGCAATACCAGAAAAAAATCCATAGAACAGATAGAAAAAAGCAGCCATGTTTTTCTATCTCTGAACAACCCCTTTAAATGTTTGTCTGCAGAATATTGTGGTGCACTTCGTAACCTCTAATGCCCTCTGCCCTTCCCTTCGCTGTGGGTTTGTCTCTCAAGACTTCCAGAAAAATCAGCTGTTTGTAGATCCAGCTAGCTGGAAAAATGTAGTATTAGGCTCCAGTCACACGTCCACGTTCGTTGCGTAACGGGTGCGGACCCATTCATTCTCTATGGGGACGGCATGGATGCAGAGAGCACACAGTTCCGGTCCGCAGCTCCGCAAAAGATAGACAAGAATAGGCATTTCTATAGGGGGTGCCGCCCGGGTGTGTTTGCGGGTCCTCAACACACCACGGACGTGTGAATGGAGCCTTATATGATGGATTACAGGGCAGCATGGTGGCTCGGTGGTTAGCACAGGTGCCTTGTAGTGCTTGGGTCCTAGGTTTGACCAAGGACAACATCTGCATGGAGATTGTATGTTCTCCCGGTGTTTGTGTGGGTTTCCTCCGGGTTCTCCGGTTTCCTCCCACACTCCAAAGTCAAACTGATAGGGACTTCAGATTGTGAGCCCCACTGGGGACAGCGTGATGAGGAATATAGTAGCGCTATATAAGTGTTTACAATAAATAAAATAAATAAATAAATAAATAATAGATGGTAATTTATCTGAAAGGCCATGTAATATATGAATGTCTGAAGTAGAACAGAGCGAGAGCTGCTTCTCTCTATTGTGATTCAGTGGAGGGTCCCGAATGCCCCCGCATCTCATTGGGCCTATGGACAGAGGATAACCCCTTTAATGTAAAATAATCAATGTCAGATGAGTGGTTAGGGGCCAAATACTAATATTACCCAGATTACTGACATAGCCTCCTGCTATGCCCCTAATAATTAAGTACCGGTATATCAATTTTTAATTTATTCATTGAGCATTTATTCTTGAAGAAAGCAATTATTGTACTGCAAGTGATTTAATCAATGAGGTCACCTCCTGCTTGAGATTAATATACTGTGTGTGTCACCTTTATTGAACTAGCTGGAAACTGATTAATTGACTTGGTTATTTCTTTCATTACCCAAGTTCATATACGTACAGCCATTATTATGCCAGTCTGTCTGTTCCTGAGTCTGCTAACACTCCGGAGGTCCTAGTAGACCTCCAAAAACAGTCACCATCGGATTGTATACAGTACTTAAAGGCATGGGCATAACTATAGCCCAGGGATGGCAAATCTGAGGCTCTCCAGCAAAACTACAACTCCCATCATGCCCGGACAGTCTTCAGCTATCAGCCTACAGCAGGGCATGGTGGGAGTTGTAGTTTTACAACAGCTGGAGGGCCGCAGGTTGGCCATGCCTGCTATAGCCATAGCACTTGTAATGCCCTAGAGGTACATTACTACTTCTGCACCCTGCTACTATCTCTAATGGGCTAGAGTCATGTCATTTATGTATTTATTTCCAGGTCCTGTACAATGTGCATTCATAATCTTGTTATGTAACTGTTCAATTGTAATATGCATGGTTCACCAGCAGGTGGCAGCATAAATGGCAGAGCTATCTCACAGAGAATGGAGCTTTCCTTTCCATTCTAACACCCCCCTCTGTGGTGTGGTGGTCATGTCCCACTTGCTGCAGGGAGGGTGGAGTTCTAGTTAGAAGTCAGTTTAGCTTACCCCCTTCTAGGGGAAGTTCAAGTTTACCCCCTGCCAAGGGAGGGTGTGCAGCAGGTGCATGTCTCTGTTGGACGAGCCCTATCTGGACCAGCTAGAGCACCTTCAGCCCTGCTGGACATGGAAGCCAGGAAGTAATGTTCCCTGGACAAATTAATATCAGACTACAGAGAGAAGTTGCAGCACCCAGAGAAAACTAAGTTATACTGCTATCCTGTCAGCACAGCAGAGCCAGAGAGCAACAGATGTAGCAGAGAGGAGTTTGCCTGCCACACTTAATGCAAAGCCTGCTGGAACTTCGATAAAGCCTGCAAATCGTTTTGGAGAACGTTTATGCAAAGTAAAGCTGTTATCAAGCTCATTACAAGGTCTGGACTCAATTTATTTCATCATCCCTTTCTTCAACAAACCCCCTTTTCATTGCTGCGAAGCCAACACCTAGGGTCCAGCGTATCCAGGTAGGAGAACCGTGACACGAGCACCAACATTAAGGGACATTATAGGCTACCCTACACCACTCTGGAATTCCCACACCTGGGTACCATCTACCATATCAATAAAAGGGGCCCTGTACCCATGTTACTCCACTGCAACTGGCGTCACAAAAAACAAGTACTTTTTTCTTCTTAAAGGGCCCTGGGGGAGGCGCCCGCTGCACACTTACTATGGGGCTAGATGCGCTGCACACTTACTATGGGGCTAGATGTTGGGGCCCGGGGGAGGGGGCCCAATCAGGTGTAACAATATGGTGACTTTTTGTCATAAAGTGAGTTTCCTGATATATGGTGCTATCAAACACAGTTGCTACTTATTCTGCTATTAAAATTTTCTTAAAATAGGTGTTTAGGGGCTCTACCTTATTTTGCTATGGGGGCCTAAGAAGTATACTGTAGTTACACCCCTGCTGGATCCAGAGATCTCCCTACTCATTGTTTCAATTGCGCTGCTAGATTTATATCAAACTGGACATTCAGGAGGTGTGCCCTTTATCAGGAGGTGTGTCCTTTCTGCTGCAGCTCTCTCCCGATCATAGCTCAGGTGTCCTTTCTAACCCTGGGTTCAGACCTGAGTGTTTGGAATGGAGCGGTCTGTATGCGCAATTGTACGGGTGTTTGCAATTGCGCATATAGAGACAAGCGAACGCCCATTGTCGCGCGTTCCCGCTGAAGTCTATGTATGGGAACGTGCGACAAGACGCCCCAAAGAAGCTCCTGTACTTCTTGGGGCGTCGGGCGTTTTACAGCGCGATCATACGCGCTGTAAAACGCTCAGGTGAGAACCATTCCCATAGGGAATCATTGGTTCATGCCTGTTGAGCGTTTTACAGCGCGTAGGAACGCGCTGTAAAACGCTCAGGTCTGAACCCAGCCTTAGGGAATCTGTCCTTAATGCTGCAGCTCTGCCCAGAAAAGGGGGCATGTCCTTTCTACTACAACTCTCTCCCTGTAACTGTAGATACAGCTGGTGGCCGTTGACGGATGTAATTGAGCATGTGCATCCATCTGCGCCAAGTGGACAGATAAATAAGGAAAAGAATAAACAGCAGGGGGCCCTAAACAGCTACATTTTATTGAATACCTCAGTAGCTATACTTAATTTTTAATTCCACAAGCATAAAAGTATTGATATCCAGGTACTGGTTTAAAACAGGTAGAATATTTTTCATGGGACAACCCCTCTGCAGAGCTGTTTGGTTTAGAAAATCAATTCCCACCCATTCAGGACCCTCATCTACACGCCAGGACACACCCAGCAGTTTTGGAGGACCTAGCATGGCCATGGCCAAAGACTTCAAATGAGAATTGTGTAATGCTATATTTCTCCTGTAGTGGCGCTGTGGAATCGGACATTTCCGTGATCGGTGGGAACTCAGCTTCTGATCACTGGGGTCTGAGCTTCTGCTCATCATTTGGATAAGCTTCTAACAAAAGATTCTCAAGTGGGAAACCCCTTTAATGAAGAGTTTCTGTCTAGCTGTCCATTACCACATAAAAATTGTATATTGGAGATGTGGAGAAAGGTTCAATTCCATGAAGTTACCTTGCTGAGTATCTTCATTGCTAAACTCCTTGAAAAACAGCTTAACCCTCATAATGTTGAACCATGTATGGACACCATAGTTAGATACATTGACCTGCAGTGGTCTACAACCTGTAACCTTTTTGACAAACTTCAACTCTCCCAGCATAGCTGAAGACCAAAATGTGATGTGGCAGACTCCCAGCTACAGGGGGATACCATTCAAAAAAACTTGTGAAGATTTCAAGACTTATGAAGAAGCATATCTTGGTCCAACCAACAGACTTTTTACTAAGCGTGGCATAAAAAAACACCAACCTCTAGTAAATCTGCCCCAGAGACTAATAAAATAAGCATTTCCAACGTAAGCTACAATGACCTACATAAGCAAAATTCAAAAACAACGTGAGAACCTCTCTGACACAATAGGTGACATTTCACTACACACAAGAGCCAAGTGGTTAGGACTTTCCTCCCAGACCTGCAGCCGTCGGTCAAGTTGCAGCTGTAAATGGAGCTCTGTCAGAGGATTATTAGCAGAGAGCTTCTTCTCCCATGGACAATTCTAGCTCACAATGCATAGAATACACATAAAACACAGTATAAACTACACTCACCACCATAATATTACAGTGCGGTATCTTTTAGAACCTACCTTGAAGGAAGAGGAGCCTTGTCTGCCTCTGCTACATATCACTTCCTGACTTGCTGCTGCTGCTAGTTCCTATTTTGAAACTTGAAGAGCTGCTACCAAAATGACCGAGCATTTACATTTCTGGTAGATTACGTGCAAAGACGACCTACCAGAAACTGTCTGTAAGTCATATTTCACATGCACACAAGATGTGTCACTGACTGCATTGTTGTCAGTAGATTAAGGCCATCATCGGCAGTCATCCTCTAATCCCTACATACAAACAACATACAAATACAACTAGTTCTCATCTGGGGAGGAGATGAGCAGTTTCATCAGGTAATTTCATGAAACCTACTTCCTTGTATAGTAAAACTCTTGATGAGGTCTCATGCACACGACCGTATGTATTGTGTGGTCCGCAAAACCCGGATCCGCAAAAAATATGGATGATGTTAGTAAATGACCCCCAAAATGTGGACCTCTGACCTATTAAAGTCAATAGGTCCACAAAAAATGCAGATGCAACACAGACTGTATCTCTATTTTGCCGATTTTGTCTCCCTTCCTTGTTCCTCTGATAGGCTGCGGGCCTTGTGGCCGCAGGCGGCGCAATGACGTCATCGCGCCGCCTGAGCCGTACAGCGCGGGACACAGGCTGGAAGAGGCCTGCATCACATCGCTGCCACGACAATACTTGTGGCACATAATTGGGGGGGGGGGGCATGGAGAGGCACTTGTTACTGGCACATGATTGGGGGGGCATGGAGAGGCACTTGTTACTGGCACATGATTGGGGGGCATCTATGGGGCACTTACTGGCACATTATTGGGGGGCATCTATGGGGCACTTACTGGCACATTATTGGGGGGCATCTATGGGGCACTTACTGAGGCCACAAAGAAAGGGTATTTTATATGGGGGGCTCTGTGTGGTACTAGTATTATCAGGGGGTTTATCTGTTCCTGCAGTATAGTATTGGGGAGCACAGCGGCACAGTATTGGGGGTAGTAGGATGATTTGTCCAGAAGATGGGAGTATGATGGAAAATACGTAAACTAAGATTTTTTTTTTTGTCAAACTGCAGAGACGAAAAATGCCTGAAAAATGATGGTCTAGTCTGAAGGTCTGAAAGGAGAAGATGAGGAAAGAGAACATCTACGTCAAAGGAGACGTCACTGGATGTAAGAGGTATGTGGGGCTGTCATCGTGTGCGGGGAAGCCTGTTACTGGAAATGCAGTGGTAGATTAAAAGGAAAATATTACTGATAGCAGCCAAAGGCTGTGTATTATGCTGCCGACTGAACCACTCTGTCTTATCTTATCATGTGTAATACTTTTACGCTTTTTTTAATGTTCGCCCTGTTGATAAAATTCCCTAGAAACGGCCATGCATGAAGCCTTAACCCCTCCAGCCACCATGACGTACCAGTATGACAGAGTGGCTGAGGTAATGTATGGAGAGGGCTGCTGCACAGGGTCCGCTCCATACGTGGCGGGTGCCAGCTGTATAATACAGCAGGCACCCAGCTGCAATGACAGGGAACTGCGATTATGCTAAAGATGTAACCCCTCAGGTGCGCAATCAACAGTTCCCTCTGTCTTCCGATCGGAGCCCCAGCAGTGAAATCGCGAGGCTCTGATCAGTTATCATGACAGCCTGGACGCTTCTGAAGCTTACCAGGCCTCCCACGAGGCACAGCTCAGCAGGGAGCGCGTCAAAATCCCATTCACCCTAATAGAATCTCTATTAGAGCTCATGCACACGGCGGTTGCAAAAAGCACCAGCCTATGTGCGCTCCCACCGTTCTGCCCACCAGAAATTCTGGCACTTTTTTCTTTAGTGTGCAAGCACGGCCACTGCTGCTGGATTGCAGGGTGGTCGTAACCATGTAATGAGCAGTGTTTAATGCGATGGAAAAATTAATCCAGCCAGTAAAGGAGGCAATATGGACAATCACAATACATTAATAAGTCCCTTGTATAACTTTCTCTACATGATAAATACTATTTGCTGAAGTGAGAGAACCCCTTTTAAGGGTTAAAGAAATACCCTGGGTGACAAATGTGAACTAAACAGAACATTTTGCCCAGTGTGTTTTGATGGAGGGGTGCTGGGAGTTGGATTCCCACCAATCAGATATTGATGATCTATCCTGAGCATAGGCCATCAATATTAAACCCTTGGACAACCCTTTAAATAAATTTTGTTGGATCAAGAAGAAACTGCGGTGTTGAGTGAACTGATACCCAAGTTCTTTTAAATAGAAAACTGTAATGCATGTAAAAGTTGTAACTATTCCATGTAATGATGTCAATGACGACAATTACAAAAATGTTAATAAAAACTGTTAGGTATAGAGGTTGTTGTGGTAAAAAAATAGGCCTAAAATATGTATTGTGTGAAATATTCCCTGTCTCTGAAAATTAGAATCAGTCCCTGCAAATTCGGGACTTAGCAACTACAGTATGCACATGAAAAGCACTATTATTTTCTTTGCTCCCTATGCTGATACCTTGAGCTCAAAAAGGAACATGAATGGAGAGAAGCCTCCTTAGATCCTCTATAGATCACATGTCCAGATCTCCAATGCTGTGAGTTCAAGCCATTAAACCCACGGTCGGCCAGGAAACACCAAGGGAATACAAACTCCAGAATCCAGGTGTATGAAAACAGCCTTAGGGCTCATGCACGCGACCGTGTGCTGGCCGGGCCTGTTTTGCGGACCTCAATTTGCAGTCAGCAATGCACGGGCACCATGATCCACATCCGACGGTGCATGCACTACTTTTTTGCAGAGGAGTGTCCAGAAAACCCATGGAAGCACTCCGTAGTGCTTCAGTGGGCTTCCGATCCGTGCCTCCGTTGCGCACCTCACCTCCCGGATTGCAGACCCATTCAAGTGAATGGGTCCGCATCCCCTTGTATTGCGGACCCGCTGTATGTGGCTGTGTACATGAGCCCATAGGTACTTACTGTATGTGAGACAAATAATCGTACATACTATCTGGGCTCATGTGTCATGGTGTGGATATGTAGGACACGTCAACTATGCATTACCAATTAAAAAACAATCGGATGGGACTTTTTCTTCTTATAGGCAGGAGACGTTTTTTGGTTTAAATAAGGTTTTTATGAAGGGCTACACAAAGAATCAGAAAGCCCAAAATCTGTTCTTCACATATGGACATTTTAATTACAGGATGATATTTAATCTAGAAGTGTGGATGAGTATTACAAGATAAATATATCTACAGGGAAAAATAACTTTTATGGCTTTTTTCTGGCAAAAATTAAAGACTTTTCATTATCTTGTTTGATATAATTATACAGATTACTTGTTCATTACGCCATGCTTCTTCAGTAATAATGGTGGAAGTAAGTCCACACCCTGCCTAAAAGGGTTTTCCTACTCTGAGAACCTCTGTCCATATACCGTATTCTGGCACATGAATGTCATAGAGGGGAGGGGGATCTGCTTGAGAACACTTTCTGTTAGGGCTCATGCGCACGCCCATTGCCCGACCGTTCCGTGCATTGGGGTCCCCAATGCACGGGCGAAATCTGTGCATTTTCTGCAGACGGATGCAGACCTATTCAACTTGAATGGGTCCAGGGCTTAGCTTGACTACCGAGGACGATCGCCGCATGAGAGCTGAGCTGCGGCACCACAGCGACTTCTTAACAGCAGAACCTTTATGTATTCAGCCTAAACTATACCTCCACTCAGCGTGCATACAGCAGATACTGTCCTCGGTCAGCATGGCCAAAAACAAAACAGCCTAACCCGCTGGCTAGCAGCACACGTCTGGAGTCCTTCTTTGAGAGAGGGAAATGTAAAGATGGCGACGACTCCCGCAGTAAGGTAGAGTCCCCCGCCTCTATTAGAAGCATGTCTCCCGCACTCACCCTCTCCACTGGCAGGACCGAACTCCCCATCTTGCAAGAGCCCTCCATTCCTTCCTTCCCTCCGATGCCAGAGGACACCAGACTGCGGCCATTACTAGAGGCGGACCTCCACAATGAGGCTCCACATGTGCAGTCAGCATTATCTCCCTCTGGAAGCCCACAGAGGTCGAGCTTGGACGCCATGTAGGTGCAGTATCTTGCCCTCACTAACGGAAGCTGACAAGACCTCGGACAATGACACCCCGTCTTCCTCGCAAGGACTTTTGCCCCACTAAGTTCTAAACGGAAATCACTGTTCTGTTATTCATGTTTTTCATTTTGTTGCTTTACTGGTTATATTGTTTTTCATGGTTGCCTTTGCTATCAGGCCTTCTGTTACATTATGTTGATTCAGACAACGCTTCTGTTCTCTTATGGGGCCATTTTCTCGTGCCATGGGAATCAAGATAATGTCCTTCAATGTCAAGGGGCTCAATTGTCCTCAGAAGAGGTCATTTGTATGAAAGGAGGCACTGTCGTTACACGCTGATATATTATGTGTGCAGGAATCCCACCTTTTATGTAGTGACGCCCATCGTATCAAACATCGGTTATTTCCCAACATAGTCCACTTACATTATATCAAAAAAGCTAGAGGTGTGTTTATAGCTGTCAAAAATTCAGTTTCTTTCACACAAATTTACCAAAAAGTGGATCAGAGCGGGAGATATATTATAATGATCTGTTCCATTAACGAACACCAGTTATCCTTCTTACACAAAGTTATGAGACAGGTGCACAGACTCAAGCTGAGTAAACTAGTTTTATGCAGGGACTTCAATGCTGTGATAGATCTGTCCCTGGATTCCACTAACCCATCTAGAAGGACCATGGGCGGTTTGACTTCCTTTATCCAATCAGAAGGACTAGTAGGTCTCTGACGAGCACAACATAATCAGGAGAAGGACTACACCTTCCCCCCCCCCTTCCCTCTCCCATCATAAGTCATACTCACGTATAGACCTATTCTTAGTGGATCAGACTACCCTTTCTCATACTACATCATCTGATATTGGCCTTATTAGTATTTCTCATCATGCTCCCGTAATAATTACACTAGAAGATCTCTATCAGTTTCACGCTACCCCGGTGTGGAGGCATAACTCCTTTTTGTTTAACGTCCCTTCCTACCAGGCGGAAATCTCACAGGCCATGCAGGAATACTTCCTTTTCAATGAAGGGTCGGTTTTAGACCCATTTATCATCTGGGAAGCCCATAAGGCCTTCATTCGTGGGCTGCTCATTAAAATAAATCACAAAGAGAAGAAAAGAAAGGAGCGGTACACTAAGGCATTGCTTGAAAAAATCTCCAAGTTAGAAACAATAAATAAACGGACTCCCACCACCCCGGTTACGGAGGAGCGGAGATTAGATTATTGTTAATGCAGGATTATAAGAAAAGCCTACTTAGGTTAAAATCCAGATACTATGGAAAAGGGAATAAAACGGGATAAACTAAATCAAAGATCCCATATATATATATATATATATATATATATATATATATATATATATATATATATACACACACACACATATACATATATACATACTTAATTCACAGACACAGGCAAAATTAATAGACCCCAGAGATATTGCCGAACAGTTCAGGACTTTATTATATGAATCTATACAACCTCAAAGAGTCTATTTCTCTGCCAGAGAACTATACTGCATTGGTATCCGACTTCTTAGCAAAGGCAGCACTACCATCGCTCACCCAAGTCCAGCTAGAAGTTTAAAATTCCTGCCTCACGGAGCTAGAGATTAATAAATTGTTATCAGCTCTTCCGCAGGGAAAATACCCCGGCCCCGATGGCTTATCGAATGAGTTTTATAAGCAATTCCAGACACTACTAGCTCCCAAGCTCTTGACCATATTCAATCAATGTATGAGAGGAACTCCCTTCCTTAAGGACATGCTACAAGCACTGATTATAACTCTTCCTAAACCGGGCAAACCTACCCATTCACCGCAGAATTTTAGACCCATGTCCCTTTTAAACTCGGATATAAAAATATTTGCAAAACTGATTGCATCTAGGCTTTCCCCTGTACTTCCTTTATTAATAAAAAAGGATCAAACTTGCTTTACTAAAGGCTGTCTTGCATCCTACAACACCCGCAGAGTAATGGATTTATTTAATTATGCTGAAATGCATAAATTACCCCTGTTGGCAGTGGCCTTAGATGCAGAGAAGGCGTTTGACTGACTGCTTTGGCAATACGCTTTCTCCGTTCTAGACGAGATGGGTTTCCAAGGTTCTATTTTAAATGCTATTTACAGCCTTTATTCTAATTTAACCGCAAATGTTTTTGTGAATGTTGTGCTATCTTCTAGCTTTCAGATCTCAAACGGGTCTCGTCAAGGCTGCCCACTACCCCCCTCCTTTTCATTCTGGCCTTGGAGCCTTTAGCTCAGCATATCCGTAATTCAGATGACGTGGCTAGAATCGTGGTAGGCTCCACCACACACACACCATTTCGTTATATGCTGACGATATTATTCTAACTTTGTCAGACCCTCCAAAATCCTTAGGGGCCGCTTTGAAGATTATCTCTAACTCCGGCTCATTGTCCTATTACAAGGTTAACGAATCAAAGTCACAAGCTCTCCCGATTATTATTCCTCATCCAGTTATCAGGCAATTACAGGCTATGCATCCCCTGGACTGCCAGACAACAGAGTTAAAATACTTGGGAATTAAGCTCACAAATTCTAGCTCTCTGTTATATAAACAAAATTATGAACCCCTTCTGTCCACACTTACTCAGGATCTCAACAGCTTCCTCATGAAAGATATATCCTGGATAGGGAGAATAGCTTCTTTCCAGATGATGACATTACCCAAACTTATTTATGTTTTGAGGGCCCTACCTATACCAGTCCCAGAGTCCTTTTCTTAAAAAGCAAATGCAATTCTGAAAAGGTACCTTTGGAAATCTGGCCAACCGCGCATTGCACACAGTTTGATGAAACGGAGGAGGGGTGCAGGACTTCCATCAATAAAAGATTACCAATGCACTATAGGACTATTGTTCCTAAGGAAGCGGTGGACAGACTTACCTGATAAACAGTGGATTCAAATAGAGTTGAAATCAATAAAATCCCACTCGTTGAGAAACTATTTAGTTCAATCGTTATGGTCTCCCAAACACAGCTACTTACGGTGGTTTACACACGGAATTTATGGCAGCCATAAAGTTCATGGTAAAAGGGGACAACTCCTGATCGAGATGGTCCGACCCACATCCTTGAAAGTGGCTCTGAGGGTTTTGACCTGTCTATATGGCGCAAAGCGGGAGTATACACCTTGGATCAGATTGTTCAGGGAACCTCAATGATTCCTTTTGAGTCTACTCGAGACCGCTTCCATATCCCCAATAGGGAAATTTTTTAAACTACCCAAGAGTGAGACATTACTATGACACAAGCTTAAAGGAGCCTTTAAAAATCTATTCAGATCTTCTTAGGTTATTCCTAAACCCGACACTACATAAAAAGCAAACCACAAGATGTATATACAATCTGATAGGGGACAAAAACATGTTTGTTAAATTTAAGCCCATCTTGGCATGGGAAACAGACTTGGGACGTTCATACCGTGAAGAAGAGTGGTCTAGGGCTATTGGTTTCCTTTCTTCCAACTTTAAATGTGTAACCAATTACGAGGCAAGTGTGAAGACCCTCTTAAGATGGTATTTCACTCCAGAAAGGTTGAGTAAAATGTACCCGGGTCTATCAGCTTGCTGCTGGAGAGAGTGTGGAAGTACGGGCAGCTTATATCACATCCTATGGTCCTGCCCCAAACTTCACAACTACTGGCAACAAGTCTTTCTTTTGATTTCTCAAATTGCCCTTAATATGATCCCTCCATCCCCAGAATTAGCGTAATTATTTTTGGGCATCCACCATTGTAATAGGGACTATATGGGCCTGATAGGCCACATATTATTCAGTGCCAAAATAGTTGTTTCTCGCCACTGGAAATCAGTGAATCCCCTGTCTTGCAGGAAGTCATAGGTACAGTGAATAATACATGCAGATATGAGAAACGCCTCCCACCCTCCATTATTGATCCCAGAAAGAGAGACGCTACATGGGCCCCCTGGTTAATAACTCCACTACATGTCCCATGAAGTGTAAGCTTATTCAACGGCAAACATTAGACATGGTCGTTTGAGAGAGAGAAGTGTTCTTTATATGAATGTTTATTTTGTACTGTTCTATACTTGTTCTGTAACTTGTATACCGTTATACCACAGATGGGTGGTTTCCTAGGAGACTTCCATAGTTTCCATCGTTTTATTCATATCATTTGCTCCTGTTAATGTATATATTTCCACTTTATCATGTTGTAACTACCAAAAGGCTTCATTTGTTGATGTCAGAATTCAATGAAAACGATTATTCACAACTTGAATGGGTCCGTGATCTGTCCGCACCGCAAAAAAATAGAAAGTGTTCTAATTTTTTTTGCAGTGCGGAGGCACGGAGAGAAACCCAACAGTAGCGCTCCTTAGTGCCGCACTGCACCTTCTGGATTGCAGACCCGCAATACAGGTTCGGCTGGCACGCGTTTGTGTGCATGAGCCCTTAGTCAGCCTATTTTCATTTAATGGACACTATGCAGTACCACATATCTCCTGCAGTGGCCGCTGCAGGAGAAATCTATGGTCACTTTCAGATTTTCCTGATGATAGCAGCTAATTAATGGGGGTTTCAGTTTTCAGACCATCATTCAAATATGGAAACAGCAGCAAAATGTATTTTCTATTAGTACATATGAAATTAATTGATAAATGCATTACCTGGAAAACTGGCTTTAGGTGCTGTAACAGGGGACCTGGCCCATAACGGCTATTACAAAGCTATATACTCTAACACCTTTAAAACCACTCATCATGAAATCATAATGTGTTAGTTGGCAGTTGAGGGGTGGAGCCAAGTATGTGGTATGACCTCAGTGATGTCACTAAGGTGGACAGAGAAATAAGGGACAGAACAAACAGCAGGTGGCGCATATTATATACACACACACACACACACACACATACATACATATAAGAAAAAGTATGTGAACCCTTTGGAATGATATGGATTTCTGCACAAATTGGCCATAAAATGTGGTCTGATCTTCATCTAAGTCACAACAATAGCCAATCATAGTCTGCTTAAACTAATAACACACAAAGAATTAAATGTTACCATGTTTTTATTGAACACACCATGTAAACATTCACAGTGCAGGTGGAAAAAGTATGTGAACCCCTAGACTAATGACATCTCCAAGAGCTAATTGGAGTGAGGCACCAGCCACCTGGAGTCCAATCAATGAGATGAGATTGGAGGTGTTGGTTACAGCTTCCCTGCTCTATAAAAAACACACACCAGTTCTGGGTTTGCTTTATACAAGAAGCATTGCCTGATGTGAATGATGCTTCGCACAAATGAGCTCTCAGAAGACCTACGATTTAAAATTGTTGACTTACATAAAGCTGGAAAGGGTTATAAAAGTATCTTCAAAAGCCTTGCTGTTCATCAGTCCACGGTAAGACAAATTGTCTATAAATGGAGAAAGTTCAGCCCTGCTGCTACTCTCCCTAGGAGTGGCCGTCCTGTAAAGATGACTGCAAGAGCACAGCGCAGACTGCTCAATGAGGTGAAGAAGAATCCTAGAGTGCCATCTAAAGACTTACAAAAGTCTTTGGCATATGCCAACATCCCTGTTAGCGAATCTACGATACATATAACACTAAACAAGAATGGATTTCATGGGATGATACCACAGAGGAGCCACTGCTGTCCAAAAAAAAACATTGCTGCACGTTTACAGTTTGCACAAGAGCACCTGGATGTTCCACAGCAGTACTGGCAAAATATTCTGTGGACAGATGAAACCAAAGTTTAGTTGTTTGGAAGAAACACATAACACTATGTGTGGAGGAAAGGTGGCACAGCACACCAACATCAAAACTTCATACCAACTGTGAAGTATGGTGGTGGGGACATCATGGTTTGGGGCTGCTTTGCTGCGTCAGAGCCTGGACTGATTGCCATCATCGAAGGAAAAATGAATTCCCAAGTTTATCAAGACATTTTGCAGGAGAGCTCCCAGGCTGTGAGCTCTGCGCTGCGATTGGCCAGCGCTACAGCCTAGGAGGAGGAGACGCTCAGCAGAACAAGGGCAGACTCCGCCTACTATAACTAAGAGTCCTAAGTCTCCGCCTACTATAACCTACTGAGTGAAGATACCGGAGGACATAACGGGAGAACGGAGCGGCGCCCAGGGATAATAGTAAGTGCAGTGAGATCCCTGGGCGCCGCTGTATATGTCAGGATACTTAGTTTACAATGTTTTTCCAGGTGAAAGGTCCTCTTTAAACAGAAGAAAATACGCCTTCTGGAGTGGCCCAGTCAGAGTCATGACCTCAACCCGATTGAGATGCTGTGGCATGACCTCAAGAAAGCGATTCACACCAGACATCTCAAGAATATTGCTGAACTGAAACAGTTCTGTAAAGAGGAATGGTCAAGAATTACTCCTGACCGTTGTGCATGTCTGATCTGCAACTACAGGAAACGTTTAGTTGAAGTTTTTGCTGCCAAAGGAGGTTCAACCAGTTATTAAATCCAAGGGTTCACATACTTTTTCCACCTGCACCGTGAATGTTTACATGGTGTGTTCAATGAAAACATGGAAACATTTAATTCTTTGTGTGTTATTAGTTAAGCAGACTGTGATTGTCTATTGTTGTGACTTTGATGAAGATCAGATCACATTTCATGACCAATTTGTGCAGAAATCCATATCATTCCAAAGGGTTCACATACTTTTTCTTGCAACTGTAGATATATATATATATATATACACACAAACACATTTTATGGAATAATTCACTGGCTATACTAAATTATTAATTACATGCAATTAGAAAAGTGTTCAGATCCAGCTGCTGGTTTGAAAATGTAGGATAATTTTTGTGGGACCAATTTGGCTTACCAAGTTCTAAATATGCAAATATATGGTCAATTTTAACAATATATGGTCATAATTTTAACATAAAATCAAATAAAGATTTCACTAAACATTGCATTACAAACAATGCTACAAACTGCATTTATAATGCTATACTGTATAACACTGAGCAGGTGCAATGACTGTTATACACATTTTAGTAGCCGCAGGCTACTACTAGCCATCAAGCTCTTCAGTTTTCCGGCAACTTCCTGTCTATTAAAATTTCAGTCCCTGCAAAGCTGAATATTTCTGGGGACGAAACGCTGTTCAACAGGAGAAAGATCAAGCAAATAAATTCACAAACTGGTCTATTCCAAAACGAGCCGCAATAGCAAGAAGAGACACACGAGATCTATTAACCAGATTGTTTTCTCGATATTTCCATTGTAATCGGTGCACCTTTCATGGGACATGGACTTCTCCATCTATATGTGTTTATATGCCATTTTAGTTGAACTGGCCAAGCAGGGTGAGCAAATTACTATTTGAAGATCTAAACAAATTATAAATGCCAAAAGTTTACTGTGCGTACGAGACTTTTCACGACCCCTTTGCACCTTTATTGAGCCAAATCTATAAACGTGAACTCCTATGAAAAGCCAATGGCTCCCACTAAACTACCTCTTCACAATATTATTAAAGGGGTTATCCAGGAAAAGAGAATAATGACCTATCCTCAGGGAAGGTCCTCATTATCACATCGGCAGGGGTCCTGGCACCCTCGCTGATCAGCTGTTCCATAGAGCCGCCGTAATTCACCAGTGCTCTGGTTAGCGTGGCCAGCTTCAGGACGGCTCACCAAGCCAGCACCGTACATAGTATCACAGAGGATAGGTCATCAATATATATTACTGGATAACTCCTTTAAAGGGGTTGTCCCATCTCAATATTTATGGCATATCACTAGGATATGTCAAAGAGGTCAGATAGTGGCAGGTCCTAGAATAGGGTCCCTGAAGTAAAGGAAGAGCAGATGCTTTTGATCTGCTATTTCTAGCAGTCCCATTGGTGAACAGATAGGTGGCTGATGTTGTGCAGCTTGTTCTCCATTCACTGATATGGGACTTCGGGAAATAGCCAGTGCTCGGCTTTTTACAGAACTTCCATAGCAATGAATGCAGAGTGACTCTTCATGCGTAGCTGCTTTCCCTTGACTTTGGGTGCCCCATTCTGGAGATAGGTGCATTGTCACAGAGGTGGGCCCTGGACATATCTGATATTTGTGGCATATCCTAGCAATATGCCATAAATGTTGTGATGGGAAACCCCTATAGGGGACAACAGAAGAGTTTGGGAGATTTATCAAAACTGGTGCAAAATGAAAAGTGGAAAGTAGCCCCTAAGAACCAATCAGACTTTCAAAATGGCCTTTGAAAAGCAGGAACTAGAATCTGATTGGTTGCGGTTTGCAACTCCGCTACTTTTCTTATGCTTCAACTTTGGTATGGTAAGTCTTCTTTTAAAGGTCCCCAACCATCAAGCTGAGCTTCAATACCAAGCACAGCTGTTGTCCAATGTACGGCGCTGTGCTTGGCAAGCTGTGAGGTGGTCTCGGCAGTCACCAGAGCATTGTGATCTCCACAGCATTGTGATCTCCACAGCTGATTGGCGGGGGTTCTGGTTGTCTGACCACCACCAATAAGATACTAGTGACTTATCCTGAGGATAGGTCATCAGGATAAAAAAAAGTCAGAAAACCCCTTTACCTGTTATGGACACAGGGCGTACAGGTATGCCCTGATGTCCTGGTACTTAAGGACACAGGACGTACGCCTGTACGCCCTGCGTAGTTCCGATGACCACCGGGTCAATGCAGGCACCCTGAGTCAATTCAGACCTGCGGTTTGCAGCGCTTTCGGAAGTTTCTGATGCCAGCTGTCAGTGACCGTGGGGATCAGAAACTTAAAAATGCATTTTTTTATGATTTAGCCCTCCCCCTGCAGCCCTTTTTGTGATGTGACGGCGTGCTGTGCGGGGGTGAGAAGTGCAGGCGGTGCGGGCGTTCCTGGGGGGCGGGCAAGCGTGCAATCATCCGCCCGCCCCCTCTCTCAGGATGGCCGAGCTTGAAAAGCAAAATGTCAGCACATTGCTGACACTCTGCTTGAAACTGTTGACATCATCACACAGATGTCAGCCGTTTAAAACCCTTCCATGCCGAGGTCCATAGGGACCGCTGTATGGAAGGAGTTAACAGGGAGGGAGCTCTCTCCCTCTCCCATCGGAGGCTGCCGTGCCTTTTCAGCCCCCGATTCTTGACAGGATCACAGAGGGAGGGGACCCCCCTCCCTTTCCATCACCCGCTGCTCTGTTGTGGCAGCGAGTGATGGTTACCATGGCAACCAGACGCCTTCACAGGCTTCCGGCTGTCCATGGTGCTGATCAGACTTCTGCTAAAAGGCAGAAGTCTGACCAGACTAATTAAAGTGAAAATACAGTACAGTACACTATATAGTGTACTGTACTGTATTATACAGACATCAGACCCACTGGATCTGTCAAGAACCAAGTGGGTCTGGGTAAAAAAAAAAAAAAAATGTAAAAAAACCCATTTATTACTGATAAAAAAATAAATAAAAAAATTCCCTACATATGTTTGATATCACCGCATCCGTAACAACCTGATCTATAAAACAGTCATGTTACTTTCCCCGCACGGTGTCTAAAAACTAAGCAAAATCTGCCTTCCAGAAACCATATGGTGTTCCTTTCCTTCTGCGCCGTTCCGTGTGCCCGTACAGTAGTTTAAGACCACATATGGGGTGTTTCTATAAACTACTGAATCAGGGCAATATATATTGAGTTTTGTTTGGCTGTTAACCCTTGCTTTGTTACTGGAAAAAATTTATTAAAATAGAAAATTTGCCCAAAAAATTCATTCTAAAATTTAATCTCCATTTGCCAATAACTCTTGTGGAACACGTAAAGGGTTAACAGTTTGTAAAATCAGTTTTGAATACCTTGAGGGGGTGTAGTTTCTTAGATAGGGTCAATTTTATGGAGTTTCTACTCTAGGGATGCATCAGGGGGGGCTTCAAATGGGACATGGTATAAATAAACCAGTCCAGCAAAATCTGCCTTCCAAAAACCACACGGCGCTCCTTTCCCTCTACGCCCTATCGTGTGCCCATACAGTAGTTTACGACCACATATCGAGTGTTTCTACAAACTACAGAATCAGGGCAATAAATATTGAGTTTTGTTTGGCTGTTAACCCTTGCTTTGTTACTGGGCAAAAATTTATTAAAATGGAAAATTTGCCCAAACGACGTTTGTAAAATCTGTTTTGAATACCTTGGGGGGTGTAGTTTCTAGAATGGGGTCATTTTTGGGTGGTTTCTATTATGTAAGCCATCGCAAAGTGACTTCAGACCTGTACTGGTCCTTAAAAAGTGGGTTTTTGAAAATTTCTGAAGAATTTCAAGATTTGCTTCTAAACTTCTAAGCCTTGTAACATCCCCCAAAAAATAAAATGTCATTTCCAAAACATTAAGTAGACATATGGGGAATGTAAAGTAATAACTGTTTTTGGAGGTATTACTATGTATTATAGAAGTAGAGAAATTGAAACTTGGAAATTTGCACATTTTTACCAGTGTCATGAAGTACAATATGTGCCAAAAAAAACATATCTCAGAATGGCTTGGATAAGTCAAAGCGTTTTAAAGTTATCACCACAAAGTAACACTGGTCAGATTTGCAAAAAATGGCCTGGTCCTTAAGGTAAAAATAAGCCCGGTCTTTAAGGGGTTAAACCATCTTCTTAATACTATGTAGGTCCCCCCCTTGTACCTAAAATATCTCTGACGCATCAAGGCATGGACACCACAAGATCTCTGAAGATATGTTGTGGTATCTGGCACCAAGACGTCAGCAGTTGTGGGGGGCAGCCTTCATGGATCATGCTTCTTTTTCCATTACATGCCACAGATGCTTGATCAGCTTGAGATCTGGGTAACATGGAGGAAGTCAATACGTAAACTCTTTATCATGTTCCCCAATCCATTCCTGAACAATTTTGTCAACAATTTGTGAGTTTTTGTCATGGTTAATGACTGTATAACTTTATGGGAAGCATTTATTTGCTTCCTAAAAATTGGTGTAAAATGATACACTTTGGTGGATGGGAAATCTGTCTATATATTTTCTAAAGGACAAGGCGATTCGCCTGATGAAGGAAATTCCCCTTTGAAACACGTCTCACTGATTTTATTGTTTTGTACTTTTATCCTCTCTACAGGGAGTGCAGAATTATTAGGCAAGTTGTATTTTTGAGGATTAATTTTATTATTGAACAACAACCATGTTCTCAATGAACCCAAAAAACTCATTAATATCAAAGCTGAATATTTTTTTTAAGTAGTTTTTAGTTTGTTTTTAGTTTTAGCTATTTTAGGGGGATATCTGTGTGTGCAGGTGACTATTACTGTGCATAATTATTAGGCAACTTAACAAAAAACAAATATATACCCATTTCAATTATTTATTTTTACCAGTGAAACCAATATAACATCTCAACATTCACAAATATAAATTTCTGACATTCAAAAACAAAACAAAAACAAATCAGTGACCAATATAGCCACCTTTCTTTGCAAGGACACTCAAAAGCCTGCCATCCATGGATTCTGTCAGTGTTTTAATCTGTTCACCATCAACATTGCGTGCAGCAGCAACCACAGCCTCCCAGACACTGTTCAGAGAGGTGTACTGTTTTCCCTCCTTGTAAATCTCACATTTGATGATGGACCACAGGTTCTCAATGGGGTTCAGATCAGGTGAACAAGGAGGCCATGTCATTAGATTTTCTTCTTTTATACCCTTTCTTGCCAGCTACGTTGTGGAGTACTTGGACGCGTGTGATGGAGCATTGTCCTGCATGAAAATCATGTTTTTCTTGAAGGATGCAGACTTCTTCCTGTACCACTGCTTGAAGAAGGTGTCTTCCAGAAACTGGCAGTTTCCTCAACCCAAAAAGGCCCCACAAGCTCATCTTTGATGATACCAGCCCAAACCAGTACTCCACCTCCACCTTGCTGGCGTCTGAGTCGGACTGGAGCTCTCTGCCCTTTACCAATCCAGCCACGGGCCCATCCATCTGGCCCATCAAGACTCACTCTCATTTCATCAGTCCATAAAACCTTAGAAAGATCAGTCTTGAGATATTTCTTGGCCCAGTCTTGACGTTTCAGCTTGTGTGTCTTGTTCAGTGGTGGTCGTCTTTCAGCCTTTCTTACCTTGGCCATGTCTCTGAGTATTGCACACCTTGTGCTTTTGGGCACTCCAGTGATGTTGCAGCTCTGAAATATGGCCAAACTGGTGGCAAGTGGCATCTTGGCAGCTGCACGCTTGACTTTTCTCAGTTCATGGGCAGTTATTTTGCGCCTTGGTTTTTCCACACGCTTCTTGCGACCCTGTTGACTATTTTGAATGAAACGCTTGATTGTTCGATGATCACGCTTCAGAAGCTTTGCAATTTTAAGAGTGCTGCATCCCTCTGCAAGATATCTCACTATTTTTGACTTTTCTGAGCCTGTCAAGTCCTTCTTTTGACCCATTTTGCCAAAGGAAAGGAAGTTGCCTAATAATTATGCACACCTGATATAGGGTGTTGATGTCATTAGACCACACCCCTTCTCATTACAGAGATGCACATCACCTAATATGCTTAATTGGTAGTAGGCTTTCGAGCCTATACAGCTTGGAGTAAGACAACATGCATAAAGAGGATGATGTGGTCAAAATACTCATTTGCCTAATAATTCTGCATGTAGTGTAGTTTTATGGCTTTCAATAAAACTTGTATTTATATAGCACCACTTTTTACCTCCTTTTTTTTATCCTCATCCTTTGCCAGTGGGATCGACCTGATTCCAGGGAGTGGAGCTGCAGGTATTGCACCATTTGAGGATACCCTTTTGATATTTCTGAAGGTGTGGCTGGGAATGCACAACCCCCTCTGGTAAGCTTTGTTATTTACGGTGTGGTAGCAATTTCTCTCACAGGGTTCACACAGGGCAGCGTCCGTGTTCTTTATAGCTAATCAACAAGGGGCATACATAACTAGGTAGGTATTCTGGTTTAAAAAAAAGGACACTTGTCGATCAAGTTCAAGCCTTCTGGGGCTTAGTGGTTTGATCCAGAGGAAGGCATAAGAAAACTATAAACAATTTTAAACTCAGAGAAAATATCTTCCTGGTCCCTCAGGGTCAATATGCATTACTATAGAATGAGGCAAAAAAATAAATAAGACTCGGTAGTTCAGGCCAAACTACAGAAAGTGATTTTGTCTAACCAAAGCTACTGAACAGATCCTGACCCATAGTTGTAATAGGAGACCATAATTTATGCTAATTGTGTTCACATCAATACATGTTCTTATTATAGGCTTCAAGCAATGATGGGATGAGCAACTGTAATGATGAGGCATTTTGAACATGAGAGATATGCTAAATGGTGAGCAATCATACACAAAAAACATTGTAAAAAAAAGATTATTCATACAAGAACAATCACTAATCCAAAACAGCTTACTGGAGATAGCTTTCTATGTGCTTTACATCTACTTGTGGAGCATTCACTTGGAAAACTTTTGTGCTATTCTTTTCCCTTTTAGATGTCTTGTCAATCTCATTGAGTTGTGGTAATCCTCTGACAATGCAATAGAATAGGGAGAGGCCTCTGTATGGCTTTCATGGGGAGAGTGTGATCTTAGTACGAGCACGACCCGGTCAACAAAAAATTGCAACCATGTAGCAGACATTATATCATCAGAGCTTACCCACAAAATATCATGAGTTTAAAAATATCTGCATGTACTAACCACAAGACCAAAGCAATGTTCTATTCTCTTTAAAAAAGTAAGCTCTACATAAAGCTACCGTATTCCACAAAATGGCTGCACACCATTATATATGAAAACAATAGAGCTAACAAATGGGGGTCATTCTAGATAAAAGTGGTACAATACAGACTATAAATGAGTATGAATGAGTAATGGAAGATCTTAGCGCACATACGTGTCAGGCCCACCTACCAGGCGTCAAGGTGGCTTCCGCAGATGGGTCCCTATCACTAAAGATACTGCCTCACTTTAGACTTACTAAAGCCTCCAATATTCAGGGCTGTGTAGGAACCAGCTACAAAAGAACTCTGCTCAGAAGTCCCAGGTAGATGGGCGTGTCTTGCAACTGAATGGTATAATGTAGCCTAAATCCCCAGACAGGAAATAATGGGTATAGTTATGGAGCTGGTTACCAGGGCACATTATCAGGGACGAAGGTTCCTGCAAACGCTCGTTCCCGATAATATGCTGTTCTAAAGGTGCAGCCCATAAGCGGATGAATGAGCAAAACAGTCATTCTTGCAGGCAAATAACCTCCAAAGTATGGGCATGACTTATCACTGCATGTAAATGAACAAGTAGCCAGTTGTCGGGAAGGAATGCTTTCTTCTGGATAATCAGTTCCTCCTCGGTTGCAGGGTGTTGTTTTCTGATGTTTGTCACCTGACACGCCAACGTCGATCCGTTCAATGAAGCAGAAAGGCAACCCTTTGCCAAGGAGCAGAGGTCCAATTCCGATCATGCCGTGAAAATTGAAGCCTTTTCTACCGAAGCAACTTCATTGGTAGAGGTGCAGTGACCATTCGTCTGCCTTGGAGCCCCATTGTCACAGTCCCTCAGGTGACTGATGTCAGGAGATCAAGGAGACTGGCTGAGCGTGGAGGAATCTAACTGCCTCCTTGATTTCTCTTGATTCAGTGTTGATAGGGTTAATGACCACTTCCCTTGTCTCAGCTGTTGCTCAGTGGTCATCACTTATACCCTTTATAGTCTGACCCCATCCTTCTGACTATGCAGTAGATTGCTTCATTTGGGTTTGGAAAGAGCTGGAGCGTGGTTCTCCCCGAGTTCCTGCTCATACTTGTACAACAGAAGCTAAGTGTCTCGCTTGTTTATATTTTGTCTTTTCCCCTTGGTTGTGGTTACTAGGCCTCAGGGAGATGCTTGTTCCTTCATCTTGGAAGGAACGGGTTGTCTCAGCCCTGCCAATATTTTTAGGTCTCCTCGGGGTATCCAGGGCTTCCAGATTCCTGTGTATGGGCATTTCTACCTTCAAGGGGTGCCCATACAGTTAGGAGTCAGGGCCAAGAGTAGGGTTCATTAGGTGGTGACTCTTTCCCTTCCCTAGCGTTGAGGTCTAGTGGCTTTTCCCTTCCCCTCTGATTGTCGGTGTGGTGTTCACTCCTTTACCTCATCCATGACACCCATACTTTGGAGCTGCTCTATTGTAGCATGTCGGTCCACCCCAGGGGCAGACTGGAAACTTAAAGCGGCCCTGGAAAAAAACATGCTGTACGTGGGTCCAAGTTGACAGAAGGCCGGGTAACACCAGTAGATGGGACCAGTAATACCATAGTGCAGGACAAAATACTGCCCCAGCAGAACCAAATACCACAGTGCAGCACAAAATACCACCCCAGCAGAACTAAATACCACAGTGCAGAACAAAATACTGCTGCAGTATTGAATTGTTTCACAATACAGCTGAATTCAGGAAGGCACCTACTACTGCCGGCCAAGTGCATAAGTACCTGCTGCTCCTAGCATTAATTACTACTGAGAGCATGAGATCATTATGTATCCAGCTGGCGGACACGAGGAGGGCTAGGGTGGCCTCCTGGGCTTCGGCCCACCAGGAAATTTCCCTGTAAGGTCTATGGCCAGTCCACCCCTGATCCACCCTTGCGCACCTTCGTACCCATCCTGGCATTCACCTCTCACAACAATGGCAAGTGGTGCTGAGCAGTCTCCACGTCACTTATTCGCAGTGGTGCCATTTGTCCACTCACAATGCACTTTCACCACAGCACGTGAACAATTCACAAACTGCGCAGTTTCAGAAATACTGCCATCCTTGGCCTGAAAGCAAATTATTCCTTTTTGTAACTCTGATAAATCATCCCTTTTACCCATGACGAGGTGTATGTGTGCAGACAGCCTATTGCATACCTAATATACACATTGAAAGTAGAAAGTGGTCATAATAATGTGACTTGATCGTGTTATATATATATAAAATAAAGCATTACATGTCTGTTAGATGAGAAATGCTGAGTGAAATAGTAGGATGAAAGCTGATACTTTCCAACCTCTTTGAAGTAATTGAAAAGGACTAATGCATTTTCCTGCCCCATTGAAAAGCGTACACTGTACCTGTAGACATCTTTTGTCCTTTCAAGGGAAGGTTCTTTCATTCATAAAATGTTTGGCTTTCTCCCTGTCTGGACGTATCTTCAAACAAATTAAAATCGTATATAGATAGCGCTGCCAGGTGTCAGGACAGATTCCAGCAGACTAACTGGATCAGATGGAAAACGGAGCCAGAAGCGATAGTTTTATCCCAGTTCTCATTTGAGTCACTGGCAGCGTTCCTACTTCTCCCTGCACTTATGACTCTCCTGCCATAAACAATCTAGTACTCTGACTATAATGGCATGGGCTGTCAATGGGCCGAGTGTGAAATATCAGTGTCTGAAAGTTGTAAAACAATCTGTAAAGCAATTTCTTGTGTTGAGATCATTCATTTAGGTCTGCTCAACCATGTGCCATAAGTTTTGTGGAGCGTCAGACTTGGTCGGGTACCTTGTGCCCACCAGAGACCAGCTACACAGAATAAGGTCATGCTCACCTCAAATGCATTGTAAATTCTGCTGTAATCATTGCCCACACAGGTCACAACATCAATAGATTATTTGTGAATGACTCAAGAACGGTTATAGATGCTAGAAACAAGTCATCAGCTGTAAGTCAAGCTTTAGCTCAGGTTGTCTTCTACTGGATTTTACGAGTCATGCTATAGCATTGCACATTTTAGAATATGGGTCCACCAGAGAATAATCTAATAAATCAAGCCGACCCTAATTTTGAGTTAATATATCTGAATCAGGGAATAAGCTATAAAGGTAATCGTCTTTGACAGAGTTCTGTTAGTGGTGTGGTTTTAATGGTGGAATATGACCATCTTTGTGGATCCACTGAAGAAGAACTAGCCGACTGGGAATTGTGTAGCCATCAATAATTCCCAAAAGAAAAATAAATCATATGTATCCTAATTCACCTTCATTACACAATTTACAGAAGTTGTCCTCCCTGGACAACCCTTGCCCATATGCCTTTTTCAGGAATATGGACGCCCCAAAGGAGGGAGTCTCCTTGTTTTTAGTCTCTTTGCTCAATTCAGCCGTTAATTATTCTTCATATACATTTGTAGGTGAGAAATAGATGCTACTCACTCTTCCGACATACAATCAGCACTTTCAATTCTTTATTATGAATTAAGAACGATTCATGGCTCGCACACCTATTTCTTTGAGAACACAGTTGTATCCTATCTCATAATGTGTGACGTTTCAACCTCGTTGAATCATTTTTAATTCATAAAAATTATTGAAAGTGCTGATTGTAGGTCAGAAGAGTGAGTAGCATCTATTTCTCACCTGTAAATGTATATGAAGAATAATATACGCCTGAATAGAGTATAGAGACTGATAATACGGAGTCGGGTGAGACTAAGTCCGACCGTGGAGGATTACACGTGGGAGCAGTTTGATTGAATACCTCCTGCCTTAGGTCTTATTCCTTCCTGTACAGAAAAAGGGGGGCAGCACTTTTCCTGATACAGAAGTTACTTACTCAAAGCCTGAAGCTGCACTCTTGATAAACCTTAAAGGGGTTTTCTTAGAAACCCCATCCCCCATAAAATGTGTAAAGGCAGAGCTATTAAAAAAAATAATTTTTTTTAAAGATTACTCACCTGTCCAATCTTTACCTCTGCTGATTTAGTAGATGTCTTTGCTGCGGAGAAATTGACCTGCAAGGCTGCCCAATGTGAACACTGAGGCAGTCTTGCAGGTCCCCTATCACAACTCAGGAGGCAGTTGAAGGATGAAACTGAGCATGTGCGGCCATCTCAGTGAACAGGACAAAGAAATAAGAAAAAAAACAACAGCAGGTGGCGCTATACAGATACATGTTATTGAATAGCTCACTGGCTATACTAAATGTTTAATTACATGCAATAACAAAAGTACTCAGATCTAGGTACTGGTTTGAAAACTGTAGAATATTTTTTATGGGACAACTCCTTTAAGGTTTCTCTTGCTATTTTATAGTTCTGCACCTGACCGAAATCAGAAGGGAGCATGTTGTCATCAGAATCTCTCAGTCATCGGTTGTTCTGCCTTTGGTCTTTGGGCCCCTTAAAATGGTTTTCACATTTTAAAAGGTAGATCATTGAAGGAAACCTGCATTTTGAAGGTTCTGCTAGCAGAACGTAGAACGTAGTAGGAATTCAAGATACGTTGACTTATCTTCTACTTTTCGTCCAGCTTCTAGTTTCAGACTGTTTTACAGAGGCAATTACACCAATCGCTCAGATATTATTAACAAAGGATAAATGGACGTCATTTAGGCGGGAAGATGAAAGACTGAGCTGAAATCTGAACCTGCAATCTAGACATTACAGAACAGATTGAAGAGAACCAGTGATGACTGCTTTGTATTAGTGTGTAACCCGTCTCAGTCCAGCCACGATCACATAGGAGATTATATGAAATGTCAGCGAATGGCACATGACTGATAAGATCCAGCATTTTCCGTTTGCATGGTAACACACAATTCCCATACAGATATTTTTTTTAAAAAAATTTTATCTACAGCTCAGATATTGTAGAACCTAAGGCCGGTCATACCCATGAGATGGTGAATGAACATTCGGCCGACAGCTATCTCTCCTGACATTGGCCGAGCGGGCATTTGTTGTGGACTGGTTGAGGAGAGAAAGCCTCCACTAGACTCATCTGTGGTTATCTCGCAGAGTACAAAAGGATCAGGCGTATTGAAATCCAGACAGATCCGTATCTCCCCCAAACACCTGCCATTGGGGAAAAGTTGTCCAATCCTGCCAATTTAATATACCTCCAATAGATATGGCCAACTTTGGTCATTTATCATTTAATCCCTAGACACAATGGAGTCACAACTTCAAGGTCATCACCATGATAAAACACCTTTTATTTGTTTAGAATTAGAAAAACATGGCTTCTTTCTTCCAAAAACAGCTCCACGTCCATGGGTTGTGCCTGGTATTGCATCTCAGCTCCGCTGAAGAAAATGTAGTGGCACAGAAATACCACACACAACCTGTGGATGGGTGCAGAAGAACGTAGACATAGACTCTGCAGCAGTTACAAAACCACAACGTCTAGCCATTGGTAGAGCCCAAAATTGGGAAACACTGCTGTAGGACATTGCATAAAACTGAGGTGTAAAAGAAGTTTACACTGGAGCAGTAGGTAGGTTAGTAGCAGGGTAGGAGCCATAGGGGGGCAGAGTGAACAGTTACACCTAGGTCCTGGTTCCTGAGGGGGTCCAGAGGCAAGACACACAAGAAGACATAGGTATTATATGTGGCACTTGATAGGCATGGGCCCTATTATGGATTTTTCAGGAGTTTCAAGTAGATGTTAAAGTTTTTCCAGTTTAAAGTATCTGACTGGTGTCCTATTAGAACAGCCAATCCTTACAGATTAGAAAACTGCAGTGGAATAGTTGTATTTCCACTTGGGTCCAATAGCATTCTTACGGATACCCAATTAATTCTATACAGTATAGTATTCAGGCAGCTGTTGAGATTGACTCCCTAGGAGGTCATGTGTTGGGTTTATGGTGTCCTTTTGTGATCCATCTATGCTGCATAGTCTAGAATATAAAGAACAAATTACAGGCATCTTAAGTGGCAAAACATCCATAAGGGGCTGCAATGATGAAAAACACAGGCTTAGGGACTCAACCAAAAGTTAGTTAAAATAATAATATATATATATATATATATATATATATATATATATATATATATATATATATATATATATATATAAAGAATCCGGACTGCACTCCAAAATGAACGTGAAATAAATGATTTATTCACCCATAAAAGTGGCAAACTTGCGACGTTTCGGCTCACAAGAGCCTTCCTCAAGCATGGGAGCAGTGAAAGTGAGAGCATATAAAAGACATTTCATGAATGTGAGACCAATCAGATAGAGATTGCAATTAACATCCAATTACATACATCTGTTGCAAGAAACATACAAAGTGCACGTGCATAAAATGACATGTGTCATGTAGTCTATATTCTCAGAAAGGAATTCCTTTTATGTGAAGATAATGCCAATAAAGATCATAATAAAAACTGTGATATAATGAGGAATTTGGATCATGGAAATAATACCTAGAGAAGCAATAGCGCCCACATAGACTATCACGTTCGTTGGGCGTCTCTATCTCTTCAATGCGCATTGAAGAGATAGAGACGCCCAACGAACGTGATAGTCTATGTGGGCGCTATTGCTTCTCTAGGTATTATTTCCATGATCCAAATTCCTCATTATATCACAGTTTTTATTATGATCTTTATTGGCATTATCTTCACATAAAAGGAATTTTTTTCTGAGAATATAGACTACATGACACATGTCATTTTATGCACGTGCACTTTGTATGTTTCTTGCAACAGATGTATGTAATTGGATGTTAATTGCAATCTCTATCTGATTGGTCTCACATTCATGAAATGTCTTTTATATGCTCTCACTTTCACTGCTCCCATGCTTGAGGAAGGCTCTTGTGAGCCGAAACGTCGCAAGTTTGCCACTTTTATGGGTGAATAAATCATTTATTTCACGTTCATTTTGGAGTGCAGTCCGGATTCTTTCGTCTCTACAATATTTAGGGTAATGCCGCTACCCCGTGCTGGACATTGCACCCACACCTCGGCTGGTGCTCCCGCTGGATTTTTCCTCTTTTCTCTCTCTCTCTCTCTCTCTATATCTATATATATATTATATATATATATATATATATAGAAGGACGTATATATGTGTGTCTGTTCCGCGATCACTCAAAAAACGCGACCATCGATTTCAACGAAACTTGGTATACACATCCCTTGCTACCTGGAAAGAAATCTTGTGGGGGCCACAGCTCTCTAGGAAGTTCCAATTCTAAGATATTCCCCAAAAATGACATGCAGTAGCCAATGCAAGCCTGCAAGTCTTTCTCTCTATATCCCAACTGCCATACACACAGGCACATGTCCCTTATCAGCTAATAGAAGCTTGCAGGCCCTTAGTCTTCACATACACACAGTTTTACTTCAGGTTTCCATAACAACCCAGCCATTTTTTTTCAAAAATGTCGCACAAGACATAGGGCACAACTACACTGCTACATGTGTCGCGCGACATTGATGTCGCACGACAATTTTTATAATAATAGCCTATGGTGTTGCACTCCGACATGTGACATGCTGCGACTGCGATGCGACAGTCGCAGAAAAATCCATCTTGGATGGATTTTTTGCAACTGTCGTGTTGCAGTATGTCACATGTCGCAGTAAGACACCATAGGCTATCATTATAAAAATTGTTTAGAGAAATTGTCACGCGACACACGTCATCGTGTAGCCCTAGTATTAAAGGGGAAGGGCACTTTGGAGGTCACTGTTAAAGGGGCGTTCACTGTGGATGTTACTGTTAAGGGGGCAGGCCGCTGTGGAGGTCACTGTTAAGGCAGCAGGGTACTGTGAGGTCACTATTAAGGCAGCAGGGTACTGTGAGGTCACTATTAAGGCAGCAGGGTACTGTGAGGTCACTATTAAGGCAGCAGGGTACTGTGGAGGTCACTATTAAGGCAGCAGGGTACTGTGGAGGTCACTGTTAAGGGGGCGGGACCCTGAGGAGGTCACTGTCAAGGGAGTGGGGTGCTGTAAAACTCACTGTAAAGGGGCGGGCTGCTGTGAAGGTCAAAGTTAAGGGGATGGGTTGCTGTGGAGCTCCCATTTTAAAGTGGCGGGGCACTGTGGGGGTCAGTGTTAAGGGGTGGGGGGCTGTGGAGTTCACTGTTAAAGGGGCGGGGTGCTGTAGAGGTCACTGTTATGGGGGATACTGTCGTTACACACACAAACATTAAATGAAATAGATGAAATATACCCGTGTAAAGCCGGGTCCTTCGGCTAGTTTGTTCCAAGGAGCTGCTACTAATTTTCTACCAGGATGCCTCATGTGAAATTCTTAAATCCATTACACTTCTGTCTGTGACCATATGGATGTGATTGCAAGACCCATTATGTTATCAGTCTGCACTATGTACTGTATCAATTAAAGGGGTTCTGCACTTTCATTTAACTGATGATCTATTTTCTGGATAGATCATCAGCTTCTGATCGGCAAGGGCTTCTGATCAGCGAGGGTCCAACACAAGGGACCCCCGCCGATCAGCTGTTTGAGAAGGCAGCGGCGCTCCAGCAGCGCCACGGCTTTCTCACTGTTTACCGCCGGGCCGCCCGCCTACTGACATCACGACTAGCATCAACTAGCGTGGGCGCAGCTAAGCTCCATTCAAGTGAACAGAGCTTAGCCCCGCCCATGCTAGTTGATACTAGTTGTGACGTCAGTGGGCGGGCGGCCCAGCGGTAAATAGTGAGAAGCGCCGCTGCCTTCTCAAACAGCTGATCGGCGGGGGTGTTGGACCCCCGCCGATCAGAAGCCCCTGCCGATCAGAAGCTGATGATCTATCCAGAGAATAGATCATCAGTTAAATGAAAGTGCAGAACCCCTTTAAATAAGCAAATAGTCTTGGTCAAAATGTAACCGGATTGAGAGAACTTTCAATATATATGTTTCTCAGTTGATTTCCTCAATCAAATTGTAGCTAGGACCAGGAGTGTAGCTGTAGAGGGTGCAGAGGTAGCAGTTGCTATTGGGCCTAGAAGCTGAGGGGCCCAAAGACCCTTGGCTCATAAGAAGACACAGGTATTATAGAAAGTGCATGCTGGTGAAGTTACACCGCTGGCTGGAGGGAAGTGGTTAGGTCAAGAATTTGGCATAAGGTGGGATGGGGGGGGGGGTGTTAATTTTTGCCTCAGGCAGCACAAAGGATATGTGCTTCCCTGCCCCCCTGGCCACAAAGCACTGAAGGAAGAGGGGTCCAAGCTGAACTTATACACCAGGGCCCATGAGCCTTTGGCTACTCGCCTGGCTAGGACCCCTGTATAACATTATTTTTGCACCAAACAAATCAATCCTTCACTTTTACATGGATCCAACAGAGGGGATTCAGATATCTAATTAATTAGAGCCTTAAAGGGGTTGTCTCACTTTAGGAAATGGCATATATCTTATCTTGTAGACAAAGTTAATACAAGGCACTTACTAATGTATTGTGATTGTCCATATTGCCTCCTTCGCTGGCTCGATTCATTTTTCCATCACATTACACACTGCTTGTATCCAGGGGCCCACGACCCCCGTAGCAGAGGATATACGACGTGGCTGGGACGGAGTCACTGCATATGTGCGCCTATGCGGACTCCCACTGTCCTGGCCACCAGAAAGGCAGGCGCCTTTTCCTATAGTGTGCAAACATGACCACCGCTGCTGGATTGAAGGGTGGTCGTAAACCCCTGGAAATAAGCAGTGCATAATGTGAGGAAAAAATGAATCAAGCCAGCAAGGGAGGCAATATGGACAATCACCATACATTAGTATTAACTTTGTCTACATGATAAATGTCACTTGCTGGAGTGAGACAACCCCTTAAAAAAAAAAAACAACGACTTTATTTCAGGTTCTTCCTGACCCACAATTTTAGCGCTTTTTGCTACAGGACTGAAACTCTGCATTAATGGTGCTGGGCTGCTGACACGAGGCTGGAGTTTGACATTATACAGAGATTACTCCTATGATACACACTGTATGATATAGTTCACACTTCTATAACGTGTTACGCATTCAGCATTACTATCGGGCAGTTTACTGATAAGATTAACACATTTTTACCTGCAGAGTGTAACATTGACAAGTACGTGAATCATCCTCACTCACCAATTAAAGCTGCAACGAACCCACTGATTTATGGCCACTTTTTATCTATAAATTCCCCAGATTTCTAGCAGGATGCTTATGATCTTGCATCATGATGGAAATCAGGTCATATAGTATATCTGAAGTAGATGGAAGTGTAATGGGAGGAGGGGTGAAAACTTCTAGATTCTTGAGCATAATCATAAATAATGTGATAAATAAAGGAGATGACGGCTCTAACCTCAAGGCAACTCCCTCTCCACTCCTTACATGTCTCTTATGTTACCTGAACCCTATCTATGTAATCCTGCAGTAACGTGACCTGGATTTCTTCCTCTGCGTTGAGTATTGTGGTTATTCCTCTAAAGATCCATTGTTCATGCTCCGACTTTGATTTTCTTTCCCGTTTATTTGGCCCGCTGTTCCATCTTTTGAATCCAACGCTTGATCTATTTGGCAATTTACCTGTCTGATTTCTAACTCTGTACTGAGTCATCGCAACCAAGTGTATTCTTTATTAACATCATCAAAGGCAGTGAGGGACATTTATCAAGACCGGCGTTCCCCTACGCTGGTGTTGATCCCTCTGCGCCGGAGTCAGATGGCTTCATTTATTAAGAGGCAGATGAATGTAAATAAAATTTGTTGCACCTCTGGCAACCCAAGCACCGAAAAAGTCTATGACTGCCCCAAGCCCTTTTCTGGTATAAGTTATAATAAATCTGGGGGACCGCGAGAAGCCCTCCTGCCAAGCCCCGTCCACTTTCATCGAGAAGCTCAAAAAGTCCCAAATTATGGCACACGCCATAATTTCCACATTTTTTATGCCACAATAGTGGTGTAAACATCTTAAGTGCCCATTAAGAAGTTCTTTGTAGGGTCCTCTGCTGGGCTATAGGTATTAATAGGCCCAACAGATGTGCCTATTGGTGGCATTAGTCAACAGGAACACTGGTACACGATCTATGGCATCATCCAGATTTCCTTGTAGTAACAGAGAAAATGGATGGAAGGGTTCATTGGTATATACTGCTTAAAACAATGTTCTTTGTGAAAAAAGAAATCCACAGTAAAAACATAGAAGTTGACATTCCTGTAGGCTTCTGCAGGGTGAATCTGACCCAAGAGCCAACTGGTCATCTATGACTGGTAGTTGCCATCAGTTTGCAGGCATATGACACTTGGCTATCATATAGGTGGCTCTACAACTCAACTTTGGAACCATAAGATTGCTTCCACCTGGTTGTTTCATATGTTAATATCATTATAACCATATTCATGTGGTTTTCAATATGCACCACCATACTAGAAGGCTATCTTCCCTTCATAGTGTCTAATGACCATCATCTGAATAGACTGTCTGCTCACTGCATGGTCTTCTATTATCAGGAACAGCAGGACACTTACGATTGCCCTCAATGCCATCCTGACCTTCTCAAAAACTATTCAATGAGGAGTGGTTTTGTTGGGCAGTGACCCAGATGTTATAGGTTTTCACCAAGAAATTCACAGTTCTTCACCGACAAGGAATTTCGGGGAAAAAAAGAGCCACAGTCCTGTCTTCTACATCAGAATACAAAATACAAAGAGCTAAGATAAGTGCATTGTTCTTCAGAGAGTGGGATGCATCCGGAAGACCGCGTCCCCCCCACTCCTTACATGCCACCCAAGAGATAGCGAGCCCACAAGCTATTCATATGTCCCACTGACATCATGGTAAAATACATCACATAATTAGGGCAGCGACTAGAAGAAATGCGCTCATTACACAAAGATCAGTGTCTGCAATTTCAGAACAATCCAATTTATAAAAGCGATAATTATAAAACAAAAAAAATAATAATACTGTATATGAATCAATGAATAAATATCAATATACCGTATGTAAAAGTTCCCTGGGTTAGTTCCTTCTTCCTTTTCCCTCTATATAGTCCTACATTACGCATCCATCTTGTCCTTTTAATGTTAAAGGGCAGGTGCAGTGGTGTAATATTGATGACCTATCCTTAAAGGGGTTCTCCGGGCTTTTACTAATGAGGACCTATCCTCAGAATAGGTCATCAATATCAGATTGGCAGGGGTCCGACACCCGGCACCCCTGCCGATCAGCAGTATAAGAAGATGGCGTGCACAGTGTACGAGTGCCTTCTCCCATCTCTCTTCCTGCTGCTATGTCTATGGCAAAGCAGCAGTGAGCAGGAAGAGAGACAGGAGACGGCACGTGCACACTGTCATCAATATTAAAGGCCTGGAGAACCCCTTTAAAATAGGTGATCGATATCAGATCAGCAGGAACATGACTTCTAGCACCCCCGGCGATAAGCTGTTTGAAGGGGTCGTGGTGCTCGAGTGGACGCTGCTTTCTCTTCAAAGTTTACCTGCATGTCGTCTCCCTTGTAGTGGGAATTATTTTCAATGGGAGAGGGAGCTAAACTTACAATGCACATCAGCTATAAAGGAGACAACCAGGGGCGTAACTATCGCAGAGGGTGCGACCACGACCAGGCCCGGCAGGGGGCCCGCAGTCCTGCAACCTGCCGCAAGTGATCTTAATTATTAATGGTTTAATGGCCAGTCAGGTTGGGCCCAGGGGACCCCACCCACCTGGTGCTGCGCCATTCTTGCTGTGATGAATAATTCAGACCTGTGACCTCAGTGTCAGCAGGATCACGCGGGTTGACGCGGGCCCGCGGCGCACGCCGGATGATGGGATTGTGCGAAGAACAAGACGGCGAGAGCGGAGCAGTCTTAGAGTAGGTAAGTATTTTTTTCTTGTATGTGTAAATGTGTACACACCACCGGCTTCATACTCACAGGGGGGCACCTGGCAGTTCGGCACAGTGGCATGCCGGCACGGCACTGGCAGCAAATCCTTCATTGGGGCCCGGCCTCGGGGGCAATATCATGTAATATAGGGGCAAAACGCAAAAAATGAAAAAAATGAAATATATACAGAGGGTGCAAAATGAAGATATATATATATATATATATATATATATATATATATATATATACACATATATATACAGAGGGGGCAAAATGTATATATACAGTACATACAGAAGGGGCCAAATGGATATATATATACAGAGGGGGCAAAATAATAAAAATTATAATTAAATTAAAATTAATTACAATACAAAAATTAAACACCTACCTCTTCTATTTAATATTCTACTACAACGCATTCAAGCCTATAGTGGGTGGGGGTTCGGGGGGGGGGGGGCCCAATTCAAAGTTTGCCCTGGGGCCCATAGAATTCTAGTTACGCCACTGGAGACCACATGCAGGTAAACTTTGAAGAAGAGGAAGCTGCACGCACTCTTGCGCCGCAACCCTTTCAAAACAGCTGATCGTCGGGATGTGGGAGTCAGGCACCCACCGATCTGATATTGATGACCTATCTTGAGGATAGGTCACTAATAGTATGCCACTGCTCACCCCCTTCAAGCAATAACTAATGATCGGTCCTTGCCTCAAGCAAATTTAGATCAAAACTTTAATTTATGTTTGATTTACGGTTATGTTTTCTAAGATTACAATTCTCGTTTTGTTCTCTCCTGTGCTTCCATGCGCGGTGCTGTAATTAGCTGGGAGGAAACCATGTCAATCTGCTTGACAGCAATGAAACAACTTTTTCCTCTCTGTGTTTTATAGCTGAATTTGAACCTCTGTTTTAGATATTATCCAGATAGATAGATGATAAGATTAAAGGGCGTCTGTCAGCAGTTTTGTACCTATGACACTGGCTGACCTGTTACATGTGCACTTGGCAGCTGAAGGCATCTGTGTTGGTCCCATGTTCATATGTGTCCGCATTACTGAGAGAAATTATGTTTTAATATATGCAAATGAGCCTCTAGGAGCAATGGGGGCGTTGTCGTTACACCTAGAGGCTCTGCTCTCTTTGCAACCTCATTTTTCTCAGCAATGTGGGCACATGTGAACATGGGACCAACACAGATGCCAAACGCACATGTAACAGGTCAGTCAGGTTCATAGGTACAAATCTGATGAGAGATGCCCTTTAGGCCCCATTCACACATCTGTAACGTGTTTTGCGGATCCACAGATCGGCAAAACACAGACACCGGCAATGTGTGTTCCGCATTTTGCAGACCGCACATCGCCAGCACTAATAGAATATGCCTATTCTTGTCCGCAATTGCGGACAAGAATAGGACATGTTCTATTTTTTTCGGCAACGGAATTGCGGGTCCGCCATTGCGTATCCGGGCAGCACATCGTAGAAAATGAATGGGTCCGCGATTCCGTTCCGCAAAATGCGGAACGAAATTGTGGACGTGTGAATGGGGCCTTAAGGCTCCGTTCACGCGACCATGGTGCAGAACCTTTGACTTCAATGGGTCCGCGATCTGGCTAAAGATAGGACAGGTTCTATCTTTTGTGGCACAGAGGCACGGACCCAGAAGCACATGGAAGGGCTTCTATGTGGTTACAGGTGCTTCTGGGTCAGAATCTCTGCAGCGCAAAAGATAGAACCTGTCTCATATCTTTCACTGCATCTTGCGGATCGCTGACCTATTGAAGTCAATTGCTCTGCATGGCAATGCGGAATGCACATGGCTGGTGCCCATGTTCTGCAGACGTGCCGTTTGCGGTCTGCAACACAGGCATGGCGGCACCATGGTCGTATGAATGGGGCCTAATCGTTAGATAATACATAGAGATATATAGATATAGAGAGAGAGAGATAGATTTAATCGATTGATATAAATAGACCAAAAAAGGTAAATAAAATTGATTAAATCGATAGATACGAGGTGGATAGATTATACGATTGATTGCTCCATAGATATTAATAAGTGGATAGAAATTCTGTCTCAAAAATACTCTTAAAAAAATTGGCTCACCTAAATAGTGTTAACTAAAAACGTTTACAACCAAACCAGCCCTTCTCGCAAAAAAAAGTTTATATTTCAGCAGTTGGAAGTTTGTACATTAGAGAAAGTATCTGCGTATGATTAGTGTTGGACTGGGTTTCCTTGGATCCACCAGAGGAAACGATTCTGAAGCCTACAGTCATCCAGATCATGTGCACATCCTCTTATTTGCATTGTAAAGCATGTTGCTATTATTGTACACACAGGACACAATACGATCTGGTTATTTCTGAATCAACCTGCATCCTGCATCAGCTTTAAATAGGACTCCTGCTGGACTTTTGCTATCCAACCCCCTGGAGGAATCCTCTAGTACTGTGGTGGGCCCGTCCAAAGAGAATTTTACACTTTGTGTTGATGTCACAAAAATTAAGAAATTTAACTTCTAACAGTTTCAGACATTAGAGACAAGTGCAATTCAATCCATGCAGCGCAGGACGCCTGGTAAATATTTCTCCTCTTGCTTAAAATACTCTGAGAACCTGGAGAGTTGAGGAGTTTCAAGATCTTTTCAGTGAAGACAGAATGAAGGGACAAGTACAAGATGACCTCTGTTTTATTGAAAGTCAAGCTAATTTGTTTGGTTAGCGGCAGGGACAATAACGGGAGGCAGTGTAGGGTCTGCACTCCCTCCTAACATTTCCATTTCCACATATGAGAAAACATTTCAGAGGCCAAGCAGCCTATTATCCTGAAGATCAGGAGAGGGTAATTACACTTTACAGCTCTGATCTTTCTTGTTGATAAAAAGCAGGCACCAGTTTCTGACTTTTAGCACGGGCCATTCCTGCAAGTTCAGTACTCTCCGATAGTGATAAAATCGGCAGAAACCTAAAAATACAACTCAAAAGACGTCTAAAATAAAGAAATGAGCAGCAAATATAGGCCAGAAGTTTATATGTAATTATCTTCTGTGAAATTGACCACATCTGGTTTTCAGAATTTCTGGGAGGTAAAGAGTTGTCTCATTTGAAAGGGTTGTCCCAGGAAAAACATTCTACAGTTTTCAAACCAGCACCTGGATCTGAATACTTTTGTAATTGCATGTAATAAAACATTTGGTATATCCCCTGAAAATCTATCTGTATAGCACCACCTGTTTGTCTTTTTTCTAATTTCTTTGTCCACCTCACTAAGATGGAAGCACATGCTCATCCTTACATCCTTCAACTGCTACCAGCTGCAGCAGAAAGGACACGATCCCTGAAATCAATCTAAAGAAGGGAGAATAGACCCCGGGTATCTCTAAAACAAATGAAGGAAAATGCCTGCACAATGTAGATGTAGTGAGGTACCCGAAAGGAAGTGACTCGGTACAAGCTCCGAGTATAATGACGAAAGGGAGGGAAAGAAGCTCAGAGTACCCAAAAAGTGATGGTTACATAAATATTTTATTATATCAAAGACATGATTAAAAACACACATGCAAATGATGCCAAGGAACAGAGTAAAGGGAACAGGTGAAGAAAAACGCCACCCTGGATGGACACACAGGTCACACGGTACAGAATATGAAAATGGATAAGGTCGTGAGAAACAATATACAAAGTACAATACCAGCTCATAGACCAAATGTAATGAGAATTGTATGTAGGGTAGTATAAGGTAAGTGAAAGTCAGTGAGAAAAACTGACCACAGCCATAGTGCATAGTATGCTGACCAAAAAATTGATGCAGAAAGTTGTACGAGACCGGCAAAAAAATAAGGAAAGCCAAGTGAGAAGTCTCAACATCGGCAGCACGTATCCGTGGAAGGACGGTTATGACCTCAAACTTACTTTGGCTCCGGCCAAAAATCCGGAACACTTGCCGCAAGGCCGGATCCGGAATGAATGCCCATTGAAAGGCATTGATCCGGATCCGGCCTTAAGCTAAACGTCGTTTCGGCGCATTGCCGGATGTGACGTTTAGCTTTTTCTGAATGGTTACCATGGCTGCCGGGATGCTAAAGTCCTGGCAGCCATGGTAAAGTGCAGTGGGGAGCAGCATACTTACCATCCGTGCGGCTCCCGGGGCGCTCCAGAGTGACGTCAGGGCGCCCCAAGCGCATGGATCACGTGATCGCATGGACACGTCATCCATGCGCATGGGGCGCTCTGACGTCATTCTGGAGCGCCCCGGGAGCCGCACGGATGGTAAGTATGCTGCTCCCCCGCTCCCCACTACTACTATGGCAACCAGGACTTTAATAGCGTCCTGGGTGCCATAGTAACACTGAAAGCATTTTGAAGACGGATCCGTCTTCAAATGCTTTCAGTACACTTGCGTTTTTCCGGATCCGGCGTGTAATTCCGGCAAGTGGAGTACACGCCGGATCCGGACAACGCAAGTGTGAAAGAGGCCTTATCCAAATACGAACCTGCCAAATGGCTGTTTCACTCATCCCTAGTGTTGAGTCCAAATTTCAGGGAAAATTCAATTGGTCACAAAGCTGAATTTCCTCGTGCTTCGTGGTAGTGAATAGATTTTTTCTAAATGGCGGTAAAAAAAAAAAAAAAAAAAACCATACCTACCTCATCCATTTGCTCAGGACGGGCCGGCCGCTGCCATCTTGATTGAAGAGCTTTCACGAAATCCTGTGTACGGTGACCTATAATGTCACCACACCGGCTGACGTGATGACGTCATCGTGGGCCGTGCGAGATTTCGCGCTAGATCTTCAAATCAAGATGGCTGCCGTTGGCAAGTATGAATTATTTTAAAAAAATATTGCACTGTTATTACTGTCAGATGCCGCGATCAGCTGTGAATGCGGCATCTGAGGGGTACAATGACGGAGGGCGGCACAATCGCTTCTCCCTTTCATTGCATCCGCTACTTCCAAAGAAATGCGCTTCATTCCTCACAAAGCAATTTATTTTATTTATTTTTTATTCGGTGAAGCAACCAAATTGAATTTTTGAAAACTTTGCTCATCTCTATTGGTCATTAAAGAACACTACTTTTAAACTAGTTTTTGGGAGAGCCATGGCATTTTTTTCTTCTATTTATTTGGATCCTGGACCGCCTCCGCAGCCGCTGGCACACCGTTGTGCACATTACCTCGTGCCGATCGCGTTTTATTTTCGTCTAGATAGGTAGATAGACGTCTAGAGATATAGATAGATGTCTAGATAGATACAGACGTGGACAAAATTGTTGGTACCCTTTGGTCAATGAAAGAAAAAGTCACAATGGTCACAGAAATAACTTTAATCTGACAAAAGTAATAATAAATTAAAATTCTATAAATGTTAACCAATGAAAGTCAGACATTGTTTTTCAACCATGCTTCAACAGAATTATGTAAAAAAATAAACTCATGAAACAGGCATGGACAAAAATGATGGTACCCCTAGAAAACACAGAACATAATGTGACCAAAGGGACATGTTAATTCAAGGTGTGTCCACTAATTAGCATCACAGGTGTCTACAACCTTGTAATCAGCCATTGGGCCTATATATATGGCTCCAGGTAATCACTGTGTTGTTTGGTGATATGGTGTGTACCACACTCGACATGGACCAGAGGAAGCAAAGGAAAGAGCTGTCTCAAGAGATCAGAAAGAAAATTATAGACAAGCATGTTAAAGGTAAAGGCTATAAGACCATCTCCAAGCAACTAGATGTTCCTGTGAGTACAGTTGCACATATTATTCATAAGTTTAAGATCCATGGGACTGTAGCCAACCTCCCTGGACGTGGCCGCAGGAGGAAAATTGATGACAAATCTAAGAGACGGATAATCCGAATGGTAACAAAAGAGCCTAGAAAGACTTCTAAAGAGATTCAAGGTGAACTTCATGCTCAAGGAACATCAGTGTCAGATCGCACCATCCGTCGTTGTTTGAGCCAAAGTGGACTACATGGGAGACGACCAAGGAGGACACCATTGTTGAAAACGAATCATAAAAAAGCAAGACTGGAATATGCCAAACTACATGTTGACAAGCCACAAAGCTTCTGGGAGAATGTCCTGTGGACAGATGAGACAAAAATCGAAGTTTTTGCCAAGGCACATCAGCTGTATGTTCACAGACGAAAAAATGAAGCATATCAAGAAAAGAACACTGTCCCTACTGTGAAACATGGAGGAGGCTCTGTTATGTTCTGGGGCTGCTTTGCTGCGTCTGGCACAGGGTGTCTTGAATCTGTGCAGGGTACAATGAAATCTCAAGACTATCAAGGAATTCTAGAGAGAAATGTACTAGCCAGTGTCAGAAAGCTTGGTCTCAGTCGCAGGTCATGGGTCTTGCAACAGGACAATGACCCAAAACACACCGCTAAAAACACCCAAGAATGGCTAAGAGGAAAAAATTGGACTATTCTAAAGTGGCCTTCTATGAGCCCTGACCTCAATCCTATTGAGCATCTTTGGAAGGAGCTGAAACATGCAGTCTGGAAAAGGCACCCTTCAAACCGGACACAACTGGAGCAGTTTGCTCATGAGGAGTGGGCCAAAATACCTGCTGAGAGGTGCAGATGTCTCATTGACAGTTACAGGAAGCGTTTGATTGCAGTGATTGCCTCAAAAGGTTGCGCAACAAAATATTAAGTTAGGGGTACCATCATTTTTGTCCATGCCTGTTTCATGAGTTTATTTTTTTACATAATTCTGTTGAAGCATGGTTGAAAAACAATGTCTGACTTTCATTGGTTAACATTTATAGAATTTTAATTTATTATTACTTTTGTCAGATTAAAGTTATTTCTGTGACCATTGTGACTTTTTCTTTCATTGACCAAAGGGTACCAACAATTTTGTCCACGTCTGTAAATGTCTAACATAGCAATAAAAATAAAGATTTAGGACAACCACATACCATCAGGGACAGTGACAAGAACAACACTGCTTATATTTAAACTGAAAAGACCCCCCCAGGCCTTGTGCTTTGAAACGCATCCGATAAGAGTAGATGACAACTTGAATAATTATATATGATGAACCCTTCAAGACATAGGTCAAGGCAGTACAGTCCATGCATCATCCCTTCGTCTGATCACCATCCTTAAGGACAGCATGTTAACACTCCTGTGCATAGCAAGAGCAGCCATGACGAGAGGAACTATCGACCTTGAAAAGATTACCGGTATGTAGAAATCAATAGCTGGAGCCTATTACATCCTTTTAAAGATGTTCTTCCTGGGTCCATCTTTTATTAACCTACTTTGGCCCTTCCTACTTTCTGCCATTAGGCTACAAGTCAGCCATCAAAGTTTTAGAGAGAAAAATCTAGGATTATTTCAGCCCACTCAAGAACATCACCGTTGGAATCTGATAGATGACTATCAATCTACTATTGACTCCATGTTTTCAAGTATCCTCTGATAAGATCTGACAAAAAGATGATTAAAGGAATTGGAGAAATTCCAATAAAATGCACAAATCGAAGATAAATGGTCGGACTAAATCCAAAATAAATTTTGGCAAAATATAATAACATGGGCTTTTGGACTCAAGCAATACACTGTATGTGGACCTTTATGGTGGCACACAGATACCTTCAGGTCCTTATTATGAACCCATAGGCATAATACTATTGTGTTCCACTGTGAGGCAACGGGAGAATAACTCAGTATTATGGGATACCATGTTTTGTGCCCCAAATTTTTTGCATGGATTACAAAAAACTCATGTTAAATTGAAGTAAAACAGAGGTACAGTTACCTACCACAAAGGCAGACCACACGTCTGCTATGGGGTCTCGGGGAGGACTGCTTCACCTTTTCTAACAAAGATTCATTGAATTAACAATCAGCTGCCAAGCTGAGTGCACAGTAATTTACAGCTTCCATTAAAATCCATGGTAACTATGTACATCCCCATCTACTGAGCTCCCCCTAGTGGTGGCTGCAGGCAGCCAGTTTAATCATATAAAATGCTAAAGATTTATCAATGTATTTATATAAAGTGGTGGGGAAATATGGTAAAGTACCTGGAGGGTGATATTTTTTATTACAATTTTAGTTTTTATTAGAAATTATTTTAATTAAATAAAAACAATCATAAATTCATCAGAAATCTGGAGAGTTGATCTTTGTATTCCTCGTTGCATGGGAGTGTTTGACACGTGTACTGGAATCTGGATGCAAGAGAGGGGGCCCATGTTAACTTTTTCTATGGAATCCTAGGAGATCTTTGTACGCCCCCTATTAACCATGTGCATGAGCACTGAAATAATATTTTGTTACCATGAGAGACTATTTAAATGTAATACATGCCTAATGCCGTCCAATATCAGCAAGTAAAGTGTGAAGAGGACGTTTAGGAGTCAGGGTCAACTGCTGAATGGATAAGAGGCTCACGACGAGGCAAATATTTAGCAATACAATGTCAATTGGGAGCGTACTTTGGTGGTAACGCTGCCCTAGATTTGTAATTTACTGCAGGCGCCCAATTAAATATCTTGGTTCTCCGTTCACAAGCACAGAGTGCTTAGGTTTATAGACTACTTTACAATAAGCAAGAAGAAAATCCTTTGACACAAGAGCCTCACATCCTGCGTCCAACCTGGATAATAGGAAATTCGGATGTTTCTGCCACACCGCTAAGATAAGACGATTCTCAATCCTTGTGGATTTTGTCTCAATACAAACACTCTAAGCCATTTACAGGTTAAAAAGATCAGGTCTATCCTCTTATGTGTTTCTCAGTCCTCCAGACATACACATCGCATTGTAACCATGCAGTAAATCCTGATGTTCCTTTTACGAGAGAGACAATCACCCTTGTCAATCACATTTGGCAGACAAGAAAGACAAACCACTTTACAAGACATCAAGTTAAGATATTTCGGCTGAAAATTGCTACCGAGCGTTCACATGAGCGCATGTTAGCGATTATCTTGTGTAATACTGTCACTGATGCATGCTTAAAAATCAGCGCTGTGGTTGCCACAGACGGAGCCGGACACATTCAACTTGAATGGGTCCTTGATCTGTCCGTACTGCCAAAAATTAGAACATGTTCTATATTTTTGCAGTGTGGAGGCACAGAGAGAAACCTCACAGAAGCACTCCCTAGTGCTTCTGTGGAGTTCTGTGCCTCCGTTCCGCACCGCACCGCACCTTCTGGACTGCAGACCCATTCAAGTGATACGATGTGCACACGGCCAGTGCCCGTATATTCGGACCTGCTGTTTGCGGGACGCAATATGGGCACGGCCATGTGCATGAGGCCTAAGGGAGCATTTACACTGCCCAGTTGTCGGGTAGAATATCGAGAACGAACATTCTTACAGACGCTCGTTCCCGATAATCTGTCAGTGTAAAGGTGCAAAGACCACTCGATGAACGACTAAATCGCTTGTTCATTGAGTGAAATGATCAGTAGTGTGGTCACCTCAATCATCTTTTCTGGGCAGCAGATCGTGCTGTGTGAACACAATCTGACAATCAATGTCCCCCATTGACTTTAGCCCCTTTGGCCGGTACTTACTGCATTTCAACATAGCCATAAATCAGTGTCCTGAAAACCAAGGAAGGGGCTTTCAACGTGAACCTCGGCATGGCAAACACCAGGGTTCACTTTAAAGGAGACGCCTGTAGATAGCAGCTGATTTTTTTTCCTTTCTGAGGAAAATGACCTCAAATTCCTACAAATCAACTTTCATGAAATTAAAATAGATAAACATGTTGCAAATCGTATACAATCAAGTGTTATGGCTCCGTTATTCCTGAGGGTAGGGCGATGCACTATGGAAAGAAATGGATTTGTTGAGCTCAGATCCTAGAAAGATTTTTTTCAGACCTCGCATTTATATTTGGCTTTCTGGAGGCAGCAGTTCATTGACCCTCCGCATTCGCACACAATGACATTTTAAATAACTACTTTATCCAACTACTGTAATTTTTATATTCGGTTTATTTATACATGATAGATATCTGGGGAATGTAATCTAGACTGGCCCAAGCCCAAGCTGATGCAGTAAATCTCACACTAATCTTTTAAATGTTCTGCTGACTTCATTCTTAACCCCTGATGCTATTCCCAATTATTTTTTTTGTGCCCCCTAGTACATTACATTTTTAGGTTTTAGGAAGTTCTTGTAAAAGAGAAAACCGAGCTATTAGTTCAAATAATGCTCAGGTTCAAGTCATATTCCTCCAGATTTAGTCAGTATATTTCCCATGGCCCTTAAGCTTCCCCCGTCTCTTGCCCCTACCTGGTGCTGCCTGAGGCGATCTTCTTACCTGGCCTCATTGATGGCGCACCCCTGTACACTGTGCATTAATTGTTCTGCTATATAACTGTTATTTGTTATATTGCATGTTATATGCCTGGTTCACCAGCAGGTGGCAGCGTATATGGCAGAGAGATCTTTAGATAGAATGGAACTTACCATTCCACTCTCACCCTTTTGGGCAGAAGTGGGCCAGTCTTGTTTCCTACCAAAGAAGGGGCTGCAGAAAGTTTTCAGTCAGTCAGTCTTGGTCTAGTCTAGAGGTGGAAGGAGAGGAGAATCCCTTTGACTCCTTACAGATTAACTGACAGAGTGTTGCGAGGGGGTAAACAACCAAAGGCGACCCACTCTAAAAGGTACCAGAACAGCCCTAAAGTCCAGCGACCAGACTAAAGCAGAGTTTAGCACAGCAAAGAGATAAAGCAGAATACTTAAGTTTGCCAGTTTATGCCAAAACCTGCTGGAACCAAGAGAAACACCAATTCTTGTACAGATGCAAGTCGATTCAAGTTAAGCTGTTGAACTTTATAAAAGTCTGGACTCTACTATTTCTCCACCTCCACCATTACTCTCCCCCTATTGCTTCGGAGCCCAAACCTGGGGAGCGACGGTATTCAGGTAGGAGCACCGTGACACACACAGAAAACTATTAAGGCCGCATCACACCACTCAGCATTCCTAAAGACCTGGGACACGATCGGCCTTGAAGGGGGGGGGGGTGGCACATTGCAGAAGCAGATAAAACAACATAAAACAATAGCATAAAACAACAACGTTTAATATAAAAAATAAAAAAGTCAATCGAGGACACCAAACAAATTTCTAACCTGCCCATGTTATTTCTGTATGATTACAGCCCATTAATCAGGGAAGTACATTGTGAAGGGATGGCCTCACAGCAAAATAATTTTATACCCCCACCACACACCCTATGCATGCCTTCAACCACAACTGTAAAGAAGAGCTGTCACCTCTTCGTACATGCCTGTTTTAGTAAATAATTGTATTCCATTTAAATAAGGTTATATGGGAATTAAATAAATGAAAATACTTAAATATATTATAAATATATTACCAAATACCTTTCATTAGTTATAATGACTCATTTTGTCTGGGGAGCAGTCATCGGAGGAAACAAAATGGCAGCTGTCCTATCAGTACACACAAAACCTGTCCTAGTCACACAGGACAAGTTACTTCACCACAATGAGCCATAGTGCTGCCTCATCCTCCTCTCTGCTCTGCTTGTGTAGCTGGCCAGCTAAGACCTGTCCTAGTTTGCTAATATAGCTTATATGTGTATACAGCTAGACCTGCCAATAACCTAAATACAGTTCATATGTTTATGTGCTAAAGACAAAAGCGGAGTTATTTACTGTGACATCATGTTTTGGATGTCATATAACTTATATTTTGTGTTCACAGAAGTAGAAAAGATAATATGCCTTTTAAGATTCATTTTATAGTGTAAGGTAAGATCAGTGACACAGCAACAGAAAGCATAGTGTTAATCTGTTTTTGCTGGGCAGAAGTCTAGACCAATCACAGCCAGCTTCTCACACACCAAGAGTTTTCACCAATCACAGCCAGTCTCACACACAGCCTGTCTGAGAATTACCCTAGCAGAAGCTGCTGGAATCATTGTTCACCAGAGACAGGAGCTGAAGAGACATTCACTCCACTGAGAGCTGGGTTTTATGGGAACAAGAGGCCAAAATAGTTCCACCAAACTACAAATGCAACCATACAATTGCAAATACAAATTGAAAGCATACAAACCAGATTTCATGCAAATTGCATACAAACTGCGAACTGCTCATACCAGATCATAAGCAATTGCATACTGCAAACCAAGTTGAGCAAGTATTACTATTAGTTAGACCTCAGATATACCTCTCAGAGAGATCATAAAGTGCTTAAATAACTTAGAGAGAGTACAGATACTCAAGAGAGAACTATATCCACCATTTTATGTTGAATGACAAGATTGAACAGTTGAACCACCATCTTAATCATACCGCCGTTTTGTGATATGTTTTCAACGCGTGTTATGTACGTGGACTATCTGCTGCGGAGGTGGCAGTGTTATATATGAAGAAAAGTTGAAGTTAATAAAGAAGTTATTTCAAGAATTTGGTGTGCTCTTTAAACCTACTGTTTCCATAGAACTGCGCTAGAGGAATTACAGAGTAACACACAGTCTGGTTAGACTAAAAGTCAGAGATACCAAAATTCTTCTAATGCCACAGCGCAAAAGGCACTTCATAGTGCTGCGCCTGCCATAGCTTGTCAGGAATCATGAGCCTGAATACAGGTGGATCTCTGTGGGAATGGAGATGATGAGGAGACACGAGAGGAGGGTGAGGTGTGGATAATGTGCAGCAGCACTTGTATGCAGTCTGCTTTACCACAACCCCACATTACCGCAGTCTGTCCTGTCCGTGCTCTCTGTACTTCATGTCTCCTCTAACTAAATTCCCCAGAGATTCAGCTAAATTTCTTATCATCTGTATTCAGGATCATAATCCCTGACAAGTAGAAAGCAGGATGAGGCAGATCTTTACCTCAGTGGTGTAAAGTAACTTGTCCTCATGTGTGATCAGGAAAGGTTTTGTGTGAACTAATGGGACAGCGGCCATTTTGTTTCCCCTGATGATTGCTCCCCAGACAAAACGAGCCATTATAAATAATGAAAGGAATTTGGGAATATATATTTATGATAAAGTAATATTTATGTTTTTTCATTTTCTTAATTCCCAGAGTACCCCTTAAAAATGACAATTCTGGAAAATCTTTTTTTATAATTGTGTCATGGGCCATTCCCCTATTATTCCTACTAGAAGTTTCTAAATAAATTGCCAACTGGGCGTTGCTAGTTGGGGGAGTGTCCGTGCACAGTCTGACCAATGAGTGCTGTCAGACAATGCAGTGACAAGGGGGAAAGGTTACATCCAGTTGGCAATGTATTCATATATTTATAATAGGAACAGTAAGAGAAAAGATTCCCCAGAATGGTTAAGGAATGGGGAACACAAGCATTTACTTAAAGAGACATGTTGGGATTGATCACCCTCCTTTCTCATGTATCGGCTGATCACCCACCCACTATAACCTCTTTCCCCTACATGGTCGGTTGGCGAACCAGAATGCCACCAGACACCAAATCGGCAAAGATCAGTATTAGAAGAAGTCAGACGCAGCCCAAAAGTCACAGCATCTTGGGTGTGTTCTCCCAGGCGTTAAAGAGAATCTGTCAGCTCCGAAACACCCCTCATACTAGAGTAAGCGGTGTATAGTTTGTGGTGCCGAGTCTCATTATTAGTGTTGAGAGAATGGAAGTCCACAAAGTAGCCGAAACAAATTTTTCTCTACTCACTATGTAATTTTTATCTTTATACCCACTTGCATTCAGACGCTGTGCTCCGACAAACCAGCAGTAAACAGGACTCCTCTTTAAGCCCTCTCTATTATGTGCATGAACTCAGGAGTCCTCTCAATGCATTTTAATGCTAGTTTGTCGGAGCACAACGTCAAAATGCAAGTAAATATGAAGATAAAAATTACATAACTGGACTCCGCAACACTTACACCATACACTGGTTACTCTAGTTTCGGTGCTAACAGATTCCCTTTAATATCAAAATCTATGCTTCCAAGGGATTTAATTCCTGCTAAGGCTACTTTCACATCTGCGTTTTTGCTGCACGGTTTTGAAATTTTGTGCCCGTCATGGAAACGCAGCAAACCGGAACGGAATGCATTCTGGTGCACTGAGTTCCAGTTTGTTTAGTTTTGTCCCCATTGACAAAGAATGGGGACAAAGCTGAAGGTTTGTGCTGCGGTTTTGAGACTCAGTGCTGGATCTCAAAACCGGACAGCACAACGCAGATGGGAAAGTAGCCTAATCCATCTAATGTACTGGGTTTCATCTTTGGCAACCATGACAGTTGACTTCCTGTAATATTTAGGGGATATTCTACCAAGAAAACCCCTCCTTGAAATTAGGCTGGCCTAGTGATCAGGTGATTGACACTGATGTGGCTGCAACCCCCTAGCAATCAGCTGTCGTGGGTCTAGCGGTCAGCCATACATTTCATGTATTACATGGCAACTATTCAAATGAAGGACTATTCGCGTAGTCCATGGATGGATGGGTCTGCGACAGTGGGAGCCTCTGGTATTTAGTAGTTCTCAGCTCTAGGGCATATGAAAAGGGCTTGTCTTCATGAGACCATAATAAAAGTAAATATTAAAGAATTGCCATTTATTCAGCGTTTCTCACACACATTTGTGTAACCCGCACCACATGGATCAATGTGTCACCTCCTCTTCTCCATGTTAGTTAAAGGGGTAGATGTCACAGATACATGTGGATACTATGAACAACTGCGGTAAATGCAAATGCACAGGTGAACTAGGAGAAAGTATCACGTTACAGATATGTAATGGAATTCCCTACTACGTGCGTCATCGGTATTATCTGCAAACCTGACAAACAGACAGACACCGCCTTTAGGATGAGCAAGCTATAAATCTTCAAGAGAAATGAAATATCCACGTGCGAAGAATAGGCGGTTATGAGGAGGAACAAGTCGCCCAGGTTTTCATAGGCTCAAAAAACAGTAGTTATTACCAGATGCAAAATATATTTTGTGTCAATACACATATACATAGAAATTGTACACGGTATATACATCACAGAAAGTCTTTCTCCAACTTAAAGGGGTTCTGCAGTTTGTTTTAACTGATGATCTATCCTCTGGATAGATCATCAGCATCTGATCAGCGAGGGTCCGAAACCCGGGACCCCCGCCGATCAGCTGTTTGAGAAGGCAGAGGCGCTCCAGCAGCACCACAACCTTCTCACTGTTTACCGCCGGCCCAGTGACGTCACGACTTGTATCAACTGGCCTGGACGCGGCTAAGCTCCATTCAAGTGAACAGAGCTTAGCCTCGCCCAAGCAAATTGATACTAGTCATGACGTCCCTGGGCCGGCGGTAAACAGTAAGAAGGCCCCAGCGCTGCTGGAGCTCCGCTGCCTTCTCAAACAGCTGATCGGCGGGGGTCCCGGGTGTCGGACCCCCGCCGGTCAGATGCTGATGATCTATCCAGAGGATAGATCATCAGTTAAAACAAACTGCAGAACCCCTTTAAAGGAGCAGTACTTCCATTTTTACAGCTACACTGGTTGAATCCTTGTTCAGTAAATGTAGTGCTCAACAATGGTAAGACTAGGGATGGGGTGGGGCTGTGACAACCTGTAAAAAGTGAATGGTTATCTTTATTTACAGCACAGAAAAAATGAAATGGGTCTCAGTCTAGAGCACTAATTGGTCTAGGACAGGGATGCTCGACCTGCGGCCCTCCAGCTGTTGTAAAACTACAACTCCCACCATGCCTTGCTGTAGGCTGTCTGGGCATGCTGGGAGTTGTAGTTTTGCCAAAGCTAAAGGGCCGCAGGCTGGGCATCCCTGGTCTAGGAGAATGGTGTGTATTATGTACACCCAACTTTCATATGATTAGTTTTGCAATTGACTGCAAGGCAGTCCCCCTACAATGATCATTGGTCACTGTCCAAATACCACAATGGTCTGTATGAACCATATGCTTTTTGAGTCAAACAACCAAGGGGGCCCTTTCTTCATGGATTTTCCTTCATCTTAAAGGGGATTTCCAGTGGTGTGAGAGGGGCTTAAAGGGGTTGTCTTGGTTTTGAAATATCAGGATAGGTCATCATCATCCAATTGGTGGGGGTCCTTGAACCTTGGCTAATCAGCTGTTTGAAGAGGCCACATCTCTCCGGTGAGCACAGAGACCTCCTTGCAGCTTAACAAGCACAGCGCCATCCATTACATAGCAGCTGTGCTTGGTATTGCAGCTCAGGCCCACTCACTTGAATGACACTAAGCCACGCCTAGGCCACATGACCGATAAAGCATGACGTCACTAGCCTAGGAAGAGACCATTGCCAACAGCTGATCAGCAGTAGTGTTGGGCGCGAATATTCGAATCGCAAATTTTAATCGCGAATATCACCACTTTGAGAATTCGCAAAGATTTAGAATATAGTGCTATATATTCGTATTCTCGAATATTCTAGATTTTTTTTTTTCATCGGTAACCTCCCTTCTTGCTTGTGGGCCAATGAGAAGGCTGCAATGTCTTTGTCTGAGCTTAGCAACATCCCTAGCAACCAATAGAATATAAGAAGCTCCCCAGCAGCAATTTTCTGTAGTTTCTGGAGTTCTGAGAGAGAGAGAGCAGTGTTATTGCTGTGCTCTGTGCTTTCCTTTGTCATTACATTAGTTAGCTAGCTTATATAATACAGATAGTGGGAGATAGTCAGTGTAGGTTAGATAGTGATATAGTGTAGCTGATAGGTTCTGCTGTCCATACATACATGCTACAGACATAGTGCTGTGATGTCACAAGTTCACAACAATACTTGCACCAAAAGTGCACCAATCAGTAATATGTAGTCAGACTTGATAAAATGTGAAGTTGCACGTATTGCGCATCATTAATTGCCGATTTGGGCAATCGCAAATATATTGGAGCACTTTATCTGCATATAAAGCTATTGTAATGTTCTGCCGAGCCAACCATTTTCTCCAGCAACAGTGACCCACGCCTGTATTGCACGCGCATATTACATTGCCGATATTCGCAATCAAGAAAATAATAGCAAATTCTCGAATTTGCAAATATATGACGAATATTTCCCCAAATATTCGCGCAATATCGCAAATTCGAATATTGCCCCTGACGCTCATCACTAATCAGCGGGGGTTCTGGGAATGGTTGGACCTCCACCAACCAAATATTGATACCCCATCTTGAGGATAGGCAAAGTCAAAATACCAGACAAACCCTTTAAAAACATGAAAGAAGAGATACATCCCTCCGCCGATCCCCTGCTGCTGCCTTTCAAAGATGCCAAAGGCCCCAATTGCCTTGAAATGCCCTCTTAGTCAATTACTGGCTACAGACGTGACCCGCCCCAGCCAGTGACCAGCTTCGAGGGCATTCCAAGAAATTTTCTAGAGTAGATGGGAACCAGAAGTAGAGGACAGCCAAGACTGGACAGCTGTGTCACAACAATGGTGGGGAATAAGTGGAGGTGAGAATCTCTTTTTATATTTTTAAGTCCCGAACAAGCTGCCACCTATTTTGAATTAGCCGGAACACCCCTTTAAATGTACAAATGTGGAATCAGCAGCTGTGTACCAAGTCACACTTCCAGACCCTATATCAGGCATCCTCAAACTGTGGCCCTCCAGCTGTTGCAAAACTACAACTCCCAGCATGCCCAAACAGCCTACAGGTATCAGGGCATTGTGGGAGTTGTAGTTTTGAAACAGCTGGAGGGCCGCAGTTTGAGGATGCCTGCCCTATATCATTGGTCACTGACACATCTGGAATTGTATGGGTTGAGATACCACTTGCCATAAGCCTTCAGTAGAACTATTGGTGATGCTCATAAGAACTGAGTCACTGACGGAAAAAACTCTCTGCTCCCCTGAAACGTCCACTTTGGCTGCTGGACCATGCTGGCTCTTACTGCAGAGGACATCCAATACTGGTTATAATGGCTACAGTGGTCGTTTTTTGCAAGCACTAGAGTAAGCACGAAAGGACAACCCATTCCTATGTGACCGGTACATGGCTGATTATGCTGATCACAGGTGGTTCTGCTGTTGGGTGTCCCAGTAGTTGACCAATAATGGTCCAGAGTTTGGACCTTTCTTCCGTTACATTTACAAGCTCTAAATCAGAGAGATAAGCTGGATGCTAGCATATTTACTAAATGTGCATGACACAAGTATCTCAGATTGTTACTTGATAGGCTGACTCTAGCCAATTCATGGACTGCTCTGAATTATTAGGACTTTATTGCAGAGGAGCCATTTATCTCGTGGCTACATCTGAAATAACATTCTGAATTCTGGGTAAAGCCGACGATAAAATGGTCTTGTGTAATATAATTATGTTATTAGGACGATTTCCAAACCACAATCTTTATCAAAATTCCTTGTGTTCGGGAAGCAGTAAAGCATGACCATAACTCTTGATTTGGCAAATTCAATTGACTGCAGGCACTAGCCCAATATCGAGAGTACTAAATTCTGTAGAATGACTATGGAAGGTTGGCTCTGGAAATCTGCATGCATTTAGGGGTTTTCTGGAATTTTTATATTGATGGTCTATCGTCAGGATACGTCCCACTGGCAGGGGTCCGCACTCCAGCCTCTTCCTAGGCCTGTGACATCACGTTCATTAGTCACATGGCTTAGGCACAGCTCAGTCTCATTCAAGTGAATGGGGCTGAGCTGCAATCACAAGCATAACCGCTATACAATGGACGTGACTCCTGGCACCCCCAACGATCTGATATTGATGACCTAACCTGAGTATAGATCATCAATAGAAATAAAGTGGACAACCCCTTTAAATATTGACACTATATAAATGATTCATAATTATTAATAACAAATTAAAGAAGTTGTCTGGGTGTGTAATATTGATGACCTCTTCTTAGGAAAGGTCATGAATGTCTGACCGGCAGGCGTCCAACTCCTGACACCACCAGGCGCCGTGGCCTCTTCTTAGGGCACTTTCACACTAGCGTTTTTCTTTTCCGGCGCCGAGTTACGTCCTAGGGGCTCAATACCGGAAAAGAACTGATCAGGCATATCCCCATGCATTCTGAATGGAGAGAAATCCGTTCAGGATGCATCAGGATGTCTTCAGTTCACTCATTTTGACTGATCAGGACAAAGATAAAACCGCAGCATGCTACGGTTTTATGTCCGGCCAAAAAAACTGAAGACTTGCCTGAATGCCGGATCCGGCATTTTTTCCCATAGGAATGTATTAGTGCATTCAAAATACCGGAATGCTGGATCCGTTCTTCCGGCCTGCGCATGCGCAGACCGGTAAAAATGTGAAAAAAGATACAAGACGGATCAGTCTGTCCGAATGACAAGCGGAGAGACGGATCCGTCCTTGCAATGCATTTGTGAGATGGCTCCGCATCAGGATCCGTCTCACAAATGCTTTCAGTCAGCAGCAGATCGGCGGATCCGGCGGGCAGTTCTGACTACGGAACTGCCCGCCGGATCGCACTGCCGCAAGTGTGAAAGTAGCCTTAGGCCTGTGACATCACGTTCATCGGTCACATGGCCCATGTGCAGCTCAGCCCCATTTAAGTGAATGGGGCTGAGCTTCAAAACCAAGCATAGGTGCTACACAATGGAAAGTGCTGGGGTTGGTGAGCAGATGATCGTTGGGGTGGTGGGAGTCGGAAACCTGCCAATCTTACATGGATGACCTATCCTGAAGATTGATCATCAATATTAAACACCCAGACAACCCCTTTAAGTTATTAATATTTATGAGTAGGGTTGAGCAAATAGAAGTATCCGAAGTGAGAAGGCAGTGGCACTCACAGGGCAGCGACCTTCTCCCTGCTCACCAGGCACAGCGCCACCCATTTCCTAGTGGCTGTGCTTAGTATCACAGCTCAGCCCCATTCACTTCAATGGGCTGAGCTGTGTGAATGTAAATGCCCATACAGCATAGGTAGGTTTATTGTAGAACCTGCCTGACTGAGACCACCTTGGTGCTGGTAGACGGGCACAGATGTGTTTTGATCAAAATACATTAGCTGAGAGTCTGAGATTTTATCCGATCAGAGTGAGTGCTTAGTCCATATAGGTTTGCATCTATTGTGTTAGTGCATTATTTTCCGTGATTTTTATTATTATTTTTAGATGTGTCTAGGCTAAGTTGAGAGAAGGTCGCGGTGCTATTGCGAGTGCCAGTGCCTTCTCAAACAGCTGACCGGCAGGGGTCCCGGGTGTCGGACCCACACAGATCAGATACTGATGACCTATCCTGAGAATAGGTCATCAGTTAAAAAAAAAATCCCGGAAAACCCCTTTAGCCCACTGATGTTGGCGCTTACTACAATCGGTACATCAAACGCATGTACATTATACCCAGTATTATCTATGGAAACAATACAACTATAGAATGTAAAAATGTGGAGCCTCATAGGGAGTGGAGAGGTCTGTAAATCTTATGATGCCACCCTGCCCATCCCACGTACAGTGGACCCAGGAACGGACTAGTAATATCTTAACTGGCTAGTAACCGGACTTCACATAACAGTTCCTGACTAATACTCTGCAATAATTCATTAAATAATACATTAAACTTTTAACGCGATTGTCCTCGGCTGTCACCCCCTAGGCCCAGCCAAAGCAGAAAGCAGCATAATACAGGGCTGCACACTAACATGACATTTCCCATCATCCCCTGCAGCTGTCTCCGTCTCATCCAGCTGGTGCATCCTCCCGAGGGTTAGCATTAGGACACATTCACATAGGCAGTTTTTGCTGCAGTTTCTGGGCCAAACCTTGGAGTGGATCCAAGAATATAAAGTGACATCTTCTCCACTGTTATATATAGTCACTGCTGTAACACGAAGTGAATGCATGAATCCAGACATGTGCTTAAAGGGGGTGTCTCACTTCAGCAAGTGGCATTTATCATGTAGAGAAAGTTAATACAAGGCACTTACTAATGTATTGTGATTGTCCATATTGCCTCCATTGCTGGCTCATCTGTGGTCATATGTGCCCGCATTGCTGAGAAAAATGATGTTTTATTATATGCAAATGAGCCTCTAGGAGCAAAGGGGGCGTTACCATTACACCTAGAGGCTCTGCTCTCACTGCAACTGCAGCCACTTTGATTGAGAAGGACAGGAGTGATCACGTTTAGACTGCCTGGCCCTGTCAATCAAAGTGCATAGGGCGCAGCAGTTGCAGAGAGAGCAGAGCCTATAGGTGTAATGACAACGCCCCCGTTGCTCCTAGAAGCTTATTTGCATATACCAAAACATCATTTTTCTCAGCAATGCGGGCACATATGGACATGGGACCATGTTTTGCGGACCATAGAACACATATGGTCGTGTGAATGTACTATTACAGGGTGAGAGCTGCAGAAGAAAGAACACACTGCCTGAGAGAGGACACGCCCCCTGAGCTGCTAGATTGAAATACATAATTGGAGCAACGAATACGGGGGATCTCTGGATCCATGTGAGGTACAGGGCTGGTTCTAGCTTTGTTACAAAGAGATTGTCAAGTACAGTGAGGAACAGAAATATTTGAACACCCTGCGATTTTGCAAATTCTCCCACTTAGAGATGGAGGGGTCGGAAATTCACATTGTAGGTGAGGGACAGAATAAAAAAAAATAATTCAGGAAATCACATTGTATGGTCGCAGGGTGTTCAAATACTTCTGTTCCTCACTGTACTATATGATGTCTGATTTACATCAGTCATGGCATAACCTCTTTAAATGAGGGGCCCTGCACTATTAACTCAGAAGTCCCCAGTAGCCTAATTGAAAGGGGATTTTCCTAACCAGACTCCCCCTTCAAATATCTGGTTAATAAAAGCAAAAAAAGCCATATACAAGGATTTTCCTGTACACACAAAGCAAAAGTGACTCTAAACCCATGTAGCAGACATGGCGCTCAGCATTATGCACACAATAATGAATATTTAAAGCCTTAAAATGGTCTCTGACTGCCGGACAACTAGACAGATTTCCTTCCACACAATTAAACCTTCGTGAATGGCCTAGTTTACACACAACTCAAAAATTCTGGCTAATGGAGCAGGATTAGCGGAGCAGGCTGAAAGGACCGCGAACACGGAGCGTTAACCCCTGTGGGAGGCTGACGAGGAACATGAAGACCCTAAAATCATCATCATCATCCTCTCAGCCAGTATGACCGGGGCTGCCGGTTGTCAGGGTAACCTCGCAGACAGCGTTCTTGTCATCGTGAATGTTCACAGGAGTGAAAATTGGTTTTAGAGCTTCCACCTGTCATCAGACTGAAACCGATGAATCCCTTCACATAAATCTCCAGGATTTGTCTTAGGTCATGGAAAAGAAGCATCATTTATAGGTCGGGCTCTTCTCATGATGATTCAGACACTCAAGATCAGGTGAAGGAAACAACCATCCAGATGGAATGCTTCCTGCTTCACTGCACAATGATACAATGTAACAGCTCCTCAGACGGATACATAATAATAATAATAATAATAATAATAATAATAATAAATAATAACGTCTTCTTGCAGTGGCCTGTAGAGGTGAATGGGGCAAGAAAAGTCCATGTTGTATCAGTCCTTTTTTTGCAGACCCATCGTAACAATGCCTATTCTTGTGCGCAAAAGGGACAAGAATAGGACATGTTTATCCTTTTTGCGGAACGTGGACAGTGTGCTGTCTGCATTTCTTAAAAGGGGTTATCCAATGTCTAAAACATGCCCCCCAATGCCTGGGCCCCTCATATAGATTATACTTATCCTGCTCCCCGACACCCGCGTCACTCCTGATCCCCGCACAGCCGCCACATCTCCCGGTCGTGATCAAAACATCCGGCAACAGGGGGATCAGCCAATAGCAGGCCGCAACGGGGACAACCCTCCTAGCGTCACCCGCCATGCTAGGGAGGCTCGTCCCTGTCGGAGCCTGCTATTGGCTGCTCCCCCCGTCGCCAGATGTTTTGATCCACGCAACGGGGAGATGCAGCGGCGGCGGCGGTGCGGGGATCAGGAATGATGTGGGTGCCACAGGCATTGGGGGGGGGGGGCATGTTTTACAAATTGGATAACCCCTTTAAGGACCCTTTGAAATTAATGGGTCCTCATCCAATCTGCAAAAAAATGCGGATTGGATGCAAAGCAAAAATACGGTCGTGTGAATGTAGCACACAAACGTACTTTCTTTCCGTGTCTGTTCCGTTTTTTTTGCAGACCATATGCAGAACCATTCATTTCAATGGGTCCGCAAAAAAAAAAAAAAACGCAAGTTACTCAGAGGGCATTTTGTTTCCGTATTTCCTTTCCGCAAAAACAAATAGAACAGGTCCTATTATTGTCCGTATTACGGACAAGGATAGTTCTGTTCCATTAGGGGCCAGCTGTTCCGTTCCGCAAAATACGGAATGCACACAGACGTCATCCGCATTGTTTGTGGATCCGTTTTTTGCAGACCGCAAAATACATACAGTCGTGTGCATGAGCCCTTAATCTCGTATTAAAAAAAAAAATTTAGATTGCAAGAAAATCCTTTCCAGCTGAATGCATAGGCAAAACGCATGGCAGCTACTTGCATACTGCACCTGTGCGCATCTCCGTGCATCCCTATGGAATGTGACCGTCGCTACTATCCAGCCACCCCCACTCCCCCCCACCCCTGCCTCCAAGTTGAGATTTGCCCTAGCCCTTTAAAAAAACGTTATTGCAATCAAATATCGCCGCAGAACTTTGTGAAGGCGATGATTACAAGTTTAAAGCAAGCAATACCCGGGGTGCAATCTGTGCCGAGTACAACCTTACTAGGTGCCACCTCCAGCCTTGCTACAACGTGATGCTGGTAGGAACCGGCGGAGTCATCCTCAAGGACGTACGTAACCAAAGCTCTGAGGGTAAAGATCAATTTGCAGACAATGAGGGATGCGGAAGGCGCATTATCTGAATTCTACGAACCCGCAAGCAGCCAGACAGGAGCAGAATGAACCTTACCAGCTATAGATCACCAACATCTGCCTTCTATGGTCGACGCCAGGTCCCCGTCTATCTTCTTTCCCATAGAATTAGATAATTCCCCAGCTGGACCAGTAATAGTTGGGGAGGTCATTTGAAGGTTGGTTATTTTCTACCGGTCCTTGGGCCTCTCCGGGACCTAGACATCTCCTGTCCCCTTAATTCATTCGGAGCTGTGCGGACGCGCTGAGCCCTGACAATGCCAGCTTGCACGGAGAAAGTAGTTTGCAGCCTGCAGAATGCCTTGGAATTGTTGCCATGGAAATAAATGTGAAATGGGGAGGGGAAAGGAGGAGGGGTAGGGGATGACAAAAGCATCCAGTGCACACATTCAGGAGCTGCAAGGAAGCTGCGGCGAGGATGAGTCGTCCTGTTCTCGCTCTATATTTTCCTTTTTTTTTTTTTTTTTTAGGAAAAAAAGGGGATGGGGGGCTGCACTCTGAGAGTAAAGGCGAATCCCTGGCTTATTCCTAGTGGTGCAGGGGCTGGGGATGCGCAGACACATGTTCTATTAGCATTATGATAGGAGGCATTGTTGGGGAGAGACTTGTAAATGGGATGGGGATGTCCCAAGTGAGATCTGTAGCACTAAAGGAAGTGTCAGATCAGAGGAGGCCGTCAGCCCTGCCGCATGAAATCACCGCGCCCCCCACCCCCGGGGCTACATTTTCATGGACGTCACAACAGGTGCAGACTATGGTTTTCATTTGAAGTGCAGCCCTTGTAACTAGAGAGAGATGAGCGAATTTCAGATTTTGAAAATTCGTTCACGCTTCGTTTTGTTGGTAAAAGCAGAATTGCGTTATGGATTCCGTTACCACGGACCTCCCCTGCATAACGGAAACGTGACGGATGCGTTTTGCAGCCCGTAGACTTCTGTTATGTCTCTAAAGGCATTCAGTCATAGAATTGCGTTATGGTCCGTGGAAACTGAACCCATAACGCAATTCTGCTTTTACCAACAAACGAAGTGTGAACGAATTTCAAAATATGAAATTCGCTTATCTCTACGTGTAACCCACATTACAGTCCGGAAGTGCAACACAAACACATACATTATATATATTTCATATTTACATTACGCTATATATTATAACTATAATGATGTTTTATTATGTAAAAAAATAAAAATAAAAATAAAATAAAAAATATATATATATATATATATATATATATATATATATATATACACATACACATACACACACATATATATATATATATATATATATACACACATATACATACATACACACATACATATACACACACACACTAATATATATATATATATAAAATAAAAAATATATAGATATATGTATAATAATAAATAGATATATATTCATTACAGGGAAAAATATATATATTTTATGTACTGTATATATACTGTGTATGTATTATTATTAGTATTTTATGCACTTGTATAGCACTACTATATTCCGCAGCGCCTTACAGACATTAGCATCACGCTGTCCCCAATGGGGCTCACAATCTAAGTTCCCCATCAGTATGTCTTTGGAGTGTGGGAGGAAACCAGAGAACCCGGAGGAAACCCAGACAAACACGGGGAGAACATACAAACTCCATGCAGATGTTGTCCATGATCAGATTTGAACTTAGGACCCCAGCGTTGCATACATGGTATATACACACACCCATTCACTTTGTGGCAGACAGCCATCAGTATAGGGGCTCACTCCATACAGTACAAGTGGGCACCACATTTATAAACTGACTGCAACATCTATGACTCATAAAGCTGTCAGCTGGTGACAGTCCTAACACACCAGGTTCACCTTGCGGGAGGCGGCTGCACGCGGTGCAGATTTAGGGCTCATGCACAGGACCGTAAGTATTCTGCGGTCTGCAAAACACGGATCCACAAAAAAAAAAACGGATGACATCAGTGTGACGTCTGTGTTACAATGGAGCCGCAAAAAAATGGATGTGACAATGCCTGTCCTTGTCCGCAAAACGGACAAGAATAGGACATGTTCTATTTCTTTGCGTAACGGACTTGCGGACATATGGATACGGAATGCACACAGAGTCATTTCAGTTTTTTTTGAAGACCTATTGAAATTATAGGTTCCGCAAAGAAAACGGAAAGGACCTGGACAAAAAATAGGTTTGTGTGCATGAGCCCTTATGTGCAGAAAATCTGCATGAATTCTGCACCAAAACCTCACAAAAATGCACTATTTATCACGTTTTCGTGGGGGTTTTGGTGCGGATTTGGTACAGATTTTCCACAAATCTCGCCCTTCTGATGAAACAAAATACGCAACAATTGACATGCTGCAGATTTCAAAATCCACACAGCAGGTCAATTTCCGCACCTATGAAAAAAAGCAAAGTGTATATGAGATTAGACAAATGGAAAAACCGCAAGTAATCTGCACCGTGTGCATTCTTTCTAAAAGCCATGCATTTATTCAGACAAATTAATGCAACATTTTTGAGCATTGCCCCAAATTCATATACATTCTTTAGAATCCTAAATTTGTCACAATTCTTAAATGGGGGTTGTCCACACCTATTGAGGGCCTATCTTCAGGATAGACCATCCATATCTGATTTTGCAGTAGTTCTGGCGCTGGACAGGAGCAGCACTACACATCTCTGTCTTTTGTGTAGCGAACTGAGCTTTTTACTGCAGTACTGCTCCCACTGAAGTGAATGGGGGCAGTGCTGCAGTTACCAGCCCCATCCAATATATTAAAAAAAGAGCTGTGTAACAGAACTACTGCAGAACAGCTGATCGTGGGGGTGCAGGGTGTCAAGAAGATATTGATGGCATGTCCTGAGGACAGGACATCAATAGTAAAGGAGTGGCATATAGGTAGTAAATGGCTTTAAACATGAAACATTACATCTATTGCTCATGGTACAATTGCCATTCATGGTACAATTACCAGGGAAAGCTGGGTGACAACCCCAGAGAGAGATGTCCTAGCGGCCATATAAGTTGTCAGCCAGCTTTCCAAGAAACAGGGATGTAAGAAACTGGTAAGCAGAATTATGTTTGATGCACAGAGGAGGACATTTCAGTGACATGGCTCTTTAATGATTTATAGTTTATGCATATAGAGGATTAACCCCGTCATGAGACTGAAACCAGAACAGCCTCTTAATCCTCTTCATTTTTAAATCAGGACGTTTTTTTCTCCCCATGTGTTTCCTTTGGGTTCTCCAGTTTCCAGTGTGTGTATCTGAGATAGGGAAAATTAAACAGGGAGTCAGCTGCACGGGGGAATAGGGGCTGATGCAGGCACAATCTAAAATTTACAGGGAGGCTTCAGAGGTTTATGCCTATAAATTCTGGCCAGACAAATGTGTAATGACCCAGAGTGGCATTACCACCTATTTTGTACCCCTACTATGTCCTTTGTGTGATCCTGTGTCATAATACATATTTATTGCCATGTCCTGCATAGTGTATGTATGTATTTCCTTATAAATGGCTGTTCACATGTAATGTGCCTGGTTCACCAGAAGATGGCGTTAATCTGTGCAGAGCTAGTTTCCCTGGAGAGGAACCTTCTAGTTCCATTCCAGCCCTCTCTAGAGAGGGAGGAGTAAGTTAGTTGGAAGTCAGTCTAGTCTATCCCTTCCTAAGGGAAGGTTGTGTGTTGGCCAGCAGAGCGCTGTCTGCTCTGCTGGGCCCAGAGGCCGTGCCTCTGAAGGTCTACATGGTTGCTTGTCCCCTCCCGGGCTCGCATTGCCTATACCCAAGCTAAGTATGCTTGATGTTAGTAAGAAGTTCCTAGGATTAAAGAGCTGAGAAAGCTACAGCATAGCAGAGCTGAGATTGTTGCAGAAGTGTTTGCTTGCAGAAGTGTTTGCCTGCCAGAAGTTAAGCCAATACCTGCTGATGACCAAGATAAAGTTTGGAAGATTGTTCCTTGATAAAGGTTATGTCAAGTAAAGCTGTGTTCAACGTTAATACAAAAGTCTGAACTCTGTTTATTCCACTCACTCATTACCCAAGTTCAAGTACCCCTTTTGCACTGCTTCAGACTGTCACAACCAGACAGCTGAGAAGCTCTGACAGAGGCCTTTCAGAACCTCCTCCTTGAATTTCTGTGTTGTGGTATTCAGCTCCTCCTCTCGTCAGCCTCTCTCAGCTGTCATGTCTTAATTGCTTCCCTTTAAATGCCTCCTCAGAATGCTTTTCTGGGCGGCTTATATTTCCTCCTGGAGTGTGTGTGCACGCTGATCTGTCCTCCTGTTTGCTTCAAAGCTAAGTGTACTTTTATATGTTTATATCTGTTTGCTGGATCCCAGATGACCCTGACTCCCTCCGTGTCTTGTGTAGGGAGCCGGTGGTCGTGTCCCCTCACTATAGTAGGGTGCTCAGGGCTTTATAGTCAAGGTTCGTGGATATGCAAACCTCCACCATTAGGATCTTTGCATAGGCTGAGCAGCCAGGGAAAGTGCCAGGTCTTCTGCAGGGGTCTCCCTTGGTTCCTTAGTTTTTGGATCCAGCGAGTCGTTTATACATGTTGCTTTGCCTTGTTACCTGTACACATTCCGTGACATTATAAGCCGCCAAAACCGTCTTAAGCATGGATCCGGTTTCACTTTTGGCTGAACGCTTCCAGGGTCTTTCATTGGAGGTAGCTGACCTCCGTAAGACTTTGTCTCAGCTTCAAGTGACCGGTTCAGCTTGCGTTCATGGAGCTTGTTCTGAGCCTAAGATCTCGCTCCCGGATACGTTCTCCGGGGGTAGTGAGAATTTTGTGCGTTTTAGAGAGGCTTGCAAACTCCATTTTCGCCTTCTTCCCCATTCTTCTGGTGATGAGGAACGGAGGGTGGGGATCATTATATCGCTGCTCAGGGGTAACGCTCAGTCCTGGGCCTTTTCGCTGCCGGAGGGGGCACGGCCCCTCCGTTCAGTGGATGAATTCTTTTTAGCCCTGGGTCAGATATATGATGATCCGGATCGTATTGCTCTGGCGGAGTCTAGACTACGTCTCCTATGCCAGGGTAAACAATCCGCAGAAATATACTGCTCAGAATTTCGGAGTTGGGCAGCTGATACTGGTTGGAATGATGCTGCACTCCGAAGTCAATTTTGCCATGGTCTTTCAGAGGGATTGAAAGATGCATTTGCCTTTCATGAAAGGCCTATTTCTTTGGACTCTGCTATGTCTCAGGCCGTTCGTATTGACAGGCGTCTTAGAGAGAGAGGAGAGATCTCTCTTTCCTGCCATACTCGGTCCCAGGACTGTGCAGCGGTCCCATTCTGTGCGCAGGGGTCTCAGTCGCTGTCAGCCCCTTCTGAGCAGGAGCCCATGCAGCTGGGGTTGATTGCTTCTGACAATAGAAGATTCAGCCCGCATGAGAGGGTTTGTTTTTGTTGTGGAGGTATAAATCATTTGGCAAATATTTGTCCCTCTAGGAGATTCAGGCAGTTCTCTGGGTATAATAAAGAAACAAAGAGGAAAAAATCTTTGAAAAATGTTCCGTCTGTTACTATTGGCAGGATTGAGGCGGAAATTGAAGATTTTCCGTTTGCTTGTAGTTCCCGTTTTGTCCTGCCGGCTAGGGTGGCGCTAGAGAGCAAGAACATTTTTTGTGAGATTTTTGTGGATAGTGGAGCAGCGGTTAATCTCATTGATAATCACTTTGCGATAACTCATGGTTTCCAGGTGTGCGCTTTGAGAAAGGATATTCCTGTGTTTTCTATCGATTCCGCTCCACTTTCTCAGAAGTCATTAAAGGGCATAGTTCACAATATCCGTTTAATTGTGAGTGATGCTCATGTTGAGGATGTGTCATGTTTCGTCCTTAGCGGTTTGCCGACTCCTCTAGTGTTGGGGCTACCCTGGCTCACTAAACATAACCCCACCATTGATTGGCAAGCAAGGCAAATAAATGGTTGGAGTGACTTTTGCAGAGAGAATTGCCTCACGACATCTGTTTCTGAGGTTGCTACTAAGACTGTACCATCTTTTCTCTCTGAATTTTCGGATGTCTTCTCTGAGAGTGGAGTTCAGGATTTGCCCCCGCACAGGGAGTACGATTGCCCTATTAATCTCATCCCAGACGCCAAGCTGCCTAAATCTCGTTTATACAATCTTTCCCAACCTGAGAGGATCGCTATGCGTACTTATATCTCTGAGAGTCTGAGAAAGGGACACATACGACCCTCAAAGTCACCTGTTGCCGCTGGTTTTTTCTTTGTTAAGAAAAAAGATGGTTCTTTAAGACCTTGTCTGGATTTCAGGGAGCTGAACAATATCACAATTCGTGACCCTTATCCGCTTCCTCTGATCCCGGACCTGTTTAACCAGGTTGTTGGGGCTAAAGTCTTTTCCAAATTAGATTTAAGAGGGGCATACAACCTGGTCAGGGTCAGAGAAGGGGACGAATGGAAGACGGCCTTCAATACCCCTGAGGGCCATTTTGAGAATTTGGTTATGCCTTTTGGGTTGATGAATGCCCCAGCCGTTTTTCAGCATTTCGTGAACAGCATTTTTTATCATTTGATGGGAAAATTTGTATTGGTGTATTTGGATGACATTTTGATTTTTTCTCCCGATTTCAAAACTCATAAGGAACATTTACGTCAGGTCTTGCTCATCCTGCGGGAGAATAAACTATATGCGAAACTGGAAAAATGTGTGTTTGCGGTTCCAGAAATTCAATTTCTGGGGTTTCTTCTCTCCGCTTCTGGTTTTCGCATGGACCCCGAGAAGGTCCGCGCTGTGCTTGAGTGGGAGCTTCCTGAGAATCAAAAGGCGCTGATGCGTTTTTTGGGCTTTGCCAATTATTACAGGAAGTTCATTTTGAATTATTCTTCTATTGTTAAACCACTCACTGATATGACCAGAAAGGGGGTAGATTTTTCTTCTTGGTCAGTAGAGGCGCGTAAGGCCTTTTCTGATATCAAGGAGAGTTTTGCTTCCGCTCCCATCTTGGTGCAACCTGATGTTTCATTACCCTTCATAGTTGAGGTTGATGCTTCTGAGGTGGGTGTGGGGGCGGTCTTGTCTCAGGGTTCCTCTCCTGCCAATTGGCGACCGTGTGCCTTTTTCTCAAGAAAACTCTCCTCCGCAGAGAGAAATTACGATGTGGGAGATAGGGAATTGTTGGCCATCAAGTTGGCTTTTGAGGAATGGCGCCATTGGCTAGAGGGGGCCAGACACCCTATTACCGTATTTACTGACCATAAAAATCTGGCCTACTTGGAGTCAGCCAAGCGTCTGAACCCGAGACAGGCCAGATGGTCGTTGTTCTTTTCTAGGTTTAATTTTGTTGTCACGTTCCGCCCTGGAGTTAAGAATGTGAAGGCAGATGCCCTGTCACGTTGTTTTCCGGGAGGCGGGAATTTTGAAGACCCGGGTCCCATTTTGGCTGAAGGTGTGGTGGTCTCTGCTCTTTTTCCTGAATTGGAGGCAGAGGTGCAGGCAGCCCAGTCAGAGGCTCCTGATCTTTGTCCTCCTGGGAGGTTGTTTGTGCCTCTCGCTTTAAGACACAAGATTTTTAAAGAACACCACGATACGGTCCTTGCTGGGCACCCGGGGGTAAGAGCCACACTGGATCTCATCGCTCGGAGATTCTGGTGGCCTGCGCTTCGTAAGTCGGTTGAGGGTTTTGTGGCAGCCTGCGAGACTTGCGCTCGTGCCAAGGTCCCTCATTCACGGCCATCAGGTCCTCTCCTTCCCTTACCCATTCCTTCCCGTCCTTGGACACATCTGTCCATGGACTTTATCACGGACCTGCCTCGTTCCTCGGGGAAGACTGTGATTCTGGTGGTGGTGGACCGTTTTAGCAAAATGGTGCATTTCATCCCTTTTCCTGGTTTGCCCAATGCTAAGACGCTGGCGCAGGCATTTGTTGATCACATTGTCAAGTTGCACGGTATTCAGGGGTCGAGTGGAGGGGGAACGCATGGGAACGGCGTTCCTGCACTATTTTCATGGCGCCGTTCCCTTTCAGCCTCAAGTCAGGAGAACACGGCTGAATCAGATTCACAGGGGGAGACGGAGCGCACTGTGCAGGGCAGGCTAAGGGAGAAGGGGCGGCTTCAGTTGAGAGGAAGCTGTCTGTGCCGCTGCCTGCGACTCCTCTCATGGCGCCCCGCCCCCTAATGACATCATCTCCTTCACTACGAGATCATTCATTTAGAAAAGTTTGTCCTAGGATTCGAACTCACGACCTCTACACATCAGAGGAAGGCATTTAACCTCACAGCCATGAAAGCTGTCTAGGTAGTTGCTTAAAAAAAAAAATATAAGACTTCTACTTATACCTAGTGTACTGATACCTAGTGTACAACCATACACATGACAGCTGCCCACTGTGTATGGATGTAGCAGAGCTGGGTGTGTTGGGGCAGCTGTCATGTGTATGGTTGTACACTAGGTATCAGTACACTAGGCATAAGTAGAAGTCTTATTTTTTTTTTTTTAAACAGCTACCTAGATAGCTTTTATGGCTGTGAGGGTAAATGCCTTGCCTCTGATGTGTAGAGGTCATGAGTTCGAATCCCAAGACAAACTTTTCTAAAAGTGTTTTTTTTTTTTTTTTATAAGACTTCTACTGATACCTAGTTTACTGATACCTAGTGTACAACCATACACATGACAGCTGCCCACTGTGTATGGATGTAGCAGAGCTGGGTGTGTTGGGGCAGCTGTCATGTGTATGGTTGTACACTAGGTATCAGTACACTAGGTATAAGTAGAAGTCTTAGTTTTTTTTTTTTTAAGCAACTACCTCAACAGCTTTTATGGCTGTGAGGGTAAATGCCTTGCCTGTAATGTGTAGAGGTCATGAGTTCGAATCCCAGGACAAACTTTTCTAAAAGTGTTTTTTTTTTCTTTTTCTGATACTTCTACTGATACCTAGTGTACTGATACCTAGTGTACAACCATACACATGACAGCTGCCCCAACACACCCAGCTCTGCTACATCCATACACAGTGGGCAAAGTTACCTACAGTAGAAGTCTTATATTTTTTTTTTTTTTAAAGTAACAAGCTAGACAGCTTTCATAGCTGTGAGGGTATATGCCTGGCTTCTCCTGTGTAGAGGTCATGAGATCGAATCCCAGGACAAACTTTTCTAAAAGTGTTATTTTTTTTATTTATTTTTTTAGTCCGCAGCGGCACAAATTACAGCATGCTAGATTTTCTGTGCTTTTTTATTTTTTGGAGGGGGGGGGGGGGGGGTGTTGCAGTGGATCTTGGGTGAGTTCCCACACTTTTTTTCCCAGGACTTGACCCCTGACGGTATTCCTTCAGACATAGTCTCTGATAGGGGCACGCAGTTTGTTTCCAGATTCTGGAAGGCTTTCTGTTCTCGCTTGGGGGTTCGGTTGTCATTCTCTTCTGCTTTCCACCCGCAGTCGAATGGCCAGACAGAGCGCGTCAATCAGAATCTGGAGACATATCTGCGTTGTTTTGTGGCGGAGAATCAAGAGGATTGGTGTTCTTTTTTGTCCCTTGCTGAGTTTGCTTTAAATAACCGTCGTCAGGAGTCCTCTGATAAGTCACCATTTTTTGGTGCATATGGGTTTCATCCACAGTTTGGGACTTTCTCGGGAGAGGGGTCTTCTGGTTTACCTGATGAGGACAGATTCTCCTCGTCTTTGTCATCTATTTGGCAAAAGATTCAAGATAATCTAAAGAGCATGAGTGAGAGATATAAGCGTGTGGCTGATAAGAGACGTGTGCTTGGTCCGGACCTGAATGTTGGTGATCTGGTGTGGTTGTCTACCAAGAATATCAAATTGAAGGTTCCCTCCTGGAAGTTGGGTCCTAGGTTTATTGGGCCTTACAAAATCCTGTCTGTCATCAATCCTGTTGCATACCGTCTTGATCTTCCTCAGACTTGGAAGATCCATAATGTTTTTCATAAGTCCTTATTGAAACCTTATGTTCAACCCATTGTACCCTCGCCTTTGCCTCCTCCTCCGATTATGGTTGATGGGAATCTTGAATTCCAGGTCTCTAGGATTGTGGATTCTCGTCTTGTCCGCGGTTCTCTTCAGTACCTTGTTCAGTGGGAGGGGTATGGTCCTGAGGAGAGGATGTGGGTCCCAGTGACGGACATTAAGGCCTCTCGTCTCATCAGGGCATTCCATAGGTCCCATCCTGAGAAGGTGGGCTCTGAGTGTCCGGAGTCCACTCATAGAGGGAGGGGTACTGTCACAACCAGACAGCTGAGAAGCTCTGACAGAGGCCTTTCAGAACCTCCTCCTTGAATTTCTGTGTTGTGGTATTCAGCTCCTCCTCTCGTCAGCCTCTCTCAGCTGTCATGTCTTAATTGCTTCCCTTTAAATGCCTCCTCAGAATGCTTTTCTGGGCGGCTTATATTTCCTCCTGGAGTGTGTGTGCACGCTGATCTGTCCTCCTGTTTGCTTCAAAGCTAAGTGTACTTTTATATGTTTATATCTGTTTGCTGGATCCCAGATGACCCTGACTCCCTCCGTGTCTTGTGTAGGGAGCCGGTGGTCGTGTCCCCTCACTATAGTAGGGTGCTCAGGGCTTTATAGTCAAGGTTCGTGGATATGCAAACCTCCACCATTAGGATCTTTGCATAGGCTGAGCAGCCAGGGAAAGTGCCAGGTCTTCTGCAGGGGTCTCCCTTGGTTCCTTAGTTTTTGGATCCAGCGAGTCGTTTATACATGTTGCTTTGCCTTGTTACCTGTACACATTCCGTGACACAGACTACATCACGTCTGGGATTCAAGGATATCCAGGTAGGAGCACCATGACACGTGCGTACAACACCTTCGGAGACATTGTAGTCTACTCTACTAAACTCTGGCAATCCTACCCTGGGTGCCAACACTAACATCTACAAAGGGGACTCTAGGTCCTCGTTGCTTAACTGCAACTGGCGTCACTACTACTTGCTCTAACAGAGGGACATATATCGTTAAAACCTCTTACAGGGTAAGGGATACCCCAGATGCCTTGAGAGTAGGCCGCTGGGGCCCATGGGGAAGTCATTGTAGTCTTAGCAAAATAGGTTTCCATATTGCAACGTTTATCCACTACTTGGTGTCTATGGTTGTTACACAGAAGGACGTGGAGCCCACTGAAATTTTTGGATTCACTGACCACAGTTCAATCAATCTAGATCCATACACTTCTGTCACAGTTGAGCTACCTGGCAAGGTGTGCCCATCAATGGTCCATATCTACCATGCAATCTACAGAGAGAGTCATAAGGATTCAGCTTTCACTACTGGCTGATAGCAAAAGGGGTCAGCATTACATTATTGTAATTTTGGGACAACCTCTCTCTATTGCCCTACTAGAACACACACAATAAATAAAAGGATCCCTATACGGGACTGCATTACACAGCTCTCACGCTGCATGACCACCGATGTCCATACAAAAGATGGTGCCCAACGATGTTATGTATCACACCATCTCATGCAGCTAGTCTTAGAAGGAACCAACTCTATAATAAAGGTGATGTCAAGGGTGACAACCTGTCAATTAATAGACAAATTCTCAAGACAGGTGAACACCAAACTGGGAGGACCTACAAGAAGGGTGCCAAGAATGACCATGAAACAACCACAGCAGGAGTTCAGATGTCCACCTAACACATTAATTTGATGCCAAATCAGATGAAAATTCAGGCAGGCTGAGAGCCACCGACAGACAGGACCTCTCTTCAATGGCACTAATCTGTAGACGGATTGAGCTAGTAAGTGGACACCATTTACAGGTACCAGGTATGGTGGTTGCTGTCGTCACTTACTGTGTTAACACCTCATGGACATCATGAAGCTGCCCCTATTTAATCTTCATTTTAAAGTGGCTGCATGGCTTAGAAAACCCATTTTCAAATATCTTAGCAGGCAAATAGGGGTTAATAGCGGAAAACGCATCCGACAAGGCTGTCAGCCATTGTGGAGAGCGGCTGCACAGAGGGCTTCTCACTTTGGCGTACACATCATTTTGGTATTTTATGGATAGCCCATTGATTTACAGATGACACAACCCCTTTAACAATTTTAAATGGTAAAAGGGGTTTTCAGGTCCTCAGAATAGACCATCAATATCTGATCACTGGTGGTCCGACACATCCCAGCCAATCAGCTGTTCTGCAGTAGCTCCGGCACCAGAACTACAGCTTCGTCCATTTCTGTAGCGGATGGAGGTGGTTACTGTAGCGCTGCTCCCATTGAAGAGAATGGAGTCGGGCACAGGTCCAAGCCAGAACCAGAAAAGACGTCCTGATTTTAGAGATGCGATTTCAAGCTAGTTTCAGACTAGTGCTAGAGATCCAGAAAGCTGTTCCAGAGTGCGGGCGGATCTCTACAGCTCCAGATTATAGAAAATGGGGCCGAAAGGAGACAATGTCGAATTTCACCAAAAATGTAATTTGTTACAAATCACTACATCACGAACCAGGTTCCTTTGTAAGTAGCGGGCGCAATGATGCGGAACAGCGATCGCGCCGCCCCCAGTCATGAACCTCTCAGATGCTGCATTCATCACTGATTGCGGCATCTGATATTAAAATGGAGGCCTCACCTTATCTCTTTGCTCGTGGAGAGGCCGTTGCAGCCATCTTGATTAAAGAAATGGCGCAAAATCTTGTGCGGTGACATAATGACATCACATCATCACGCTGGCCGGCCAGCACAGTGACGTCATGCCGTGCAAGATTTTGCACAACAGCCTCTCCATAAACAAATAGATGATGTGAATGTGTATATATATTTTTTTTTTTTTTTTTTTTCTTTCCGCCATTTCAGGAAAAATTGATTCGTTACCACGAAGCGCAGGAAATTTTGCTTCGTGGTGAATTAAGTTTTTCCTGAAACTCAGATCGAAGTCAATTTGTTTGTCTTCGATTCCCTCAACACTTATTATAATGTTGGTTCCCGGCCGTCACTTAAAGGGGTTATGCCATGAAGAAAACGTATCCCCTATTCACAGGTTAGGGGAGAAGTGTCTGATGGGTGGGGGTCAGGGGTAGACTGGGAAAATGGCTCCGTAAAAAAACCTAAAAGTGGGCCCATGTTGTAGGTGGATCCAGATTGTCAGAAGGTGAGGCAACACAAGTAGGCAGGGACAACAGAAGTGGGTGGAGGCCAGCAGTACCTAAGTGTAGCACAAAGTACCGCCCCAGCAGAACCAAATACCACAGTGCAGCATAAGATACTGTCGCCCACATCACAGTAAGCAAATTTATCACTGTCCTAAGGGCGGTAATACAGTTGAATTCAGGAGGGCACCAGTGGATACCGGACAGGGGCATAAGTAACTGATGGTCTTAGATTAATGCTGAGAGAATCAGATCATTATGTACACTGCCTGCAGTCATGAGGAGGCCTCGGGTGCACCCCTGGGCATTGGCCCACTGGGAAATTTCCCTGTAGGGTCTACGGCCAGTCCGCCCTTGCCAATCACAAGAACAGGGCCTCATGCTCTCCATTTGAATGGAGAGGCAGATACAGATGCATAACCGCTCCCCCAATCAAACAAGGGTAAAGGGGTCTCTTTTCTGGTGATCAGCGGTGGCCCCAGCAGTCTGACCCCCACTAATCACACACTTTGGAAAGGGGATGAGTGGTCTTCATGGGACAACCCCTTCAGTGAGGACAGCATAAAATGGATGACGGCTTCCCTTTAATTACTTTTACATTCTCATCTTCCGCTTACTAATCTATTCACAGCAGGGGTAGGAGTCAGGAGAACCTATGGATTTTCCATTAGGGCAAAATGCCTGAACTCAAGCAATACATTCAGTCTAAACTATTTTTTCAATAGGATTTAATGCATGAATTGATATTCCTCTGACCATGCTGTTTTCTCTCCCAGTGACTCACATCCAACATCAATGAAACACTTGGAAGGATCTACCTTGTCTCTTAGCAACTAAAGGACTTACACCACCGCACTTCCACCTCGGAGATTCGGAAAAGAACCACAGGAAATGCCCTTCCCCCAACCCAAAGGGATCTGACTCAGGGATTTTTTTTTTTTTCTCACATTCATCCTTGAGAAGCCTTAAGACCTCCTGGGTCATTTCTAATGTATACAGTCTTCCCAGCTTCAGCATTACAAATATGGTAGACCTCACGTCGTACATCACCAGCCGCTACCGACACTTGGGATGACACATGGCCAGATGCTGCTAATTGGACCTAAACAGTGCAGAGGTGAAAGATCAAGTGTGATTAATTCACCGCCACAAATCAGAAGCCCCTATAAGCCTGAAGATGAATGGCGTTAACTGCTCGCCCTTTGCCCATAGTCATCTCTACAACACAGATTTTTTTAAAATAATTTTATCAATCTTTAAAATGATATATATATATATATACACACACATATACACTGTATCTAGCGCTGGCGAATTGTAGAATTGACTCTCATAGCATTGTACGTGTCCCACATGACTGGGGTATATCTGCTGTTTGTGCAGACTATGAAAAAACTGGATTGTAAGTGGCTCACCTATCGAACCGGAGATGGAGACGGTGCACACCCCACTGGCTCACCCTATGCCTGTAATACAACCAACCTAAAATATGAAAGCACGGGGGGGGGATCCGGCTATATGGATCGCTAAAAATACGTTTATTATAAACACCACGTAGTAAATAGACTAAATACCAAGCTCAGATAAAATGAAATCCATAGGCAACAATATTGCTAACGTGACCAACTGTATTCTAATCACATTAGTTCACTGGTATATCTCTCAATAGTAGTGAGCAATTATTTGTCGGTACAATGTTGATAATAATCTTGCATCATATCACTTAATCAGAGTCCTCCTCCTCCTTTCATTTCCAAACTGCGTTCACAATCTGAGTGTTCAATCAATACTGTGTCGGATCATGCGTTGGATACATTAATACCGATGTGTATGCAGTCAACACATAGATAACAGCGCAAGTGTAAGTACTTGTTCGGTCTTGTATCGTCTCGAGACTGGTTCTTTCTCTTTTGGCCTGCCAGGACCTACGCCGCGTCCCACGTGATCCCGCCGTCTCCTCGTGGCGTCCCACGTGATGGAGGCAGGTAGAAGAGCGTATCCTCTAGGTCCTAGCTTTTTCACTGCTCCGATGCAATAGTAAAACACAATCTGTGTGCCGAACATCTTCATTTTTGAATATCCACACGCTACCCCTATAGTGGGGCCACACGGGTGGGGTCCAGGTTCTTTACTGTCTTTACCAAACGCGTTTTGGGGCTACAACATGCCCCTTCCTCAGTGGTTTGGTCTGTGCAGACTAGATGAAATTGTACTGACAGACAGTATAACTACTCCTGGGATTTCCCAGGTCAAGGCTCCACCAATTATCTCCCTCCTATAATGAACAGAAGAAGGAGACCCGGTGATTGGCAGCAAACGGAAATAATGTCCCCTGTATACGGGCATTATAGAATGGGCAAAACATAGATTACCCCAGGATTCCTTCAGATTTAGGATTGCACAGCCTGGGCCCACCGTGGTCTAAATCAATGTTCTCTGCTGCAAAACTACAACTCCTAACATTCCTGCGGCTGTCAGGCTGTATTGGGAGTTGTAGCTTCACAACAGCTGGAAAGCAACACGTGGAGATGGCTTGTGTAAGTGTACATCATGGTGACTGCATTGTGTGATGTGTCTACCTTAGGTGTCCACTATATGGCACAGTCATTGGGGCAGTATTGCAGTTTAAATGCCCCCATGCCAACCCTACTTGCTCTGCTCTCTGGCCTTAGTCTGCCTCGTCACATTGATACTACATGAACCAGAGTCAACATCCAATTGTTTGTTTCAATGTTCTATTCTAATGTATATAAGCACAAATAAATATTATTGTTTGTAAACCTTTCTGTTGCTTTTTAATACATTTTAAAAATAAAAAAAAATAGAGACTGAAATAAATATTGTGGCCGAAATGTTTTGACGGCTTATCAGTTTTGGAGCTATAGCTACAGAAATCACATGGCCAGATTTGTCAATACTCAGCTCTGCTACATCTGTAGTATGTACTACGTAGGTCTAAATGAACTTACATGTACTGATCACTGAGGTCTCAGGTTCTTCAAGTCACCTGAGGCCAATACTATGGAGAATAAGACATGAGGTCATATAATACAGGTAGTGATAGTATAAAACAGTAAAGAGCGTCCACAGGCAGAGAGGATGACAATGGTACCGTATACTCCGCAGGAGAATATTGTTTTAAAGATAGCAATAAAAAAAAGACTGTTCACACTGTTCATTATTACTACTACCCTCAGCATTATCTGATGAAAGATTCGAGTTTTGCCAATTTATAACCATAATCTTATGGACTGTCCACCATTAGGACTAATTTTGTCTGGGATTGATTCAGGGGTGGACTGGGAACTTAAAGGGGTTTTCCGATCTCAGACAAAGGGGGCATATTGCTAGGATATGCCCCCACTGTCCGCTAGGTGCAGGTCCCATACCTACACTGAGAATGGAGCACCAAAAGTTGTGGAGGGCACACTGCGCATGCGCAGCCGCCCCCAATTCACCTCTATGGGGCTGCCGAAAATAGCCGAGCACTGGCTCTGTCATTTCCATCGGCCCATAGAAATGAATGGCAGTGGTGGCCGCACAAGCACGGTGCACTACCATTCACTACTACAGGGAGAGTGATTGGTGGTGGCTGGACGCTGGAAAACCCGGGGTCCTCCGGCCACCACTTTCCCCGCTCCGTTGTCAGTATAGTTGCGGGTCCCAGAGGTGGGACCCACACCTATCAGACAATGTCTCAGATGGGAATATTCCTTTAAAGTGGCCTTATGTCCAAATGGACAGAAGGCAGGGCTAGCCATACCTTAGTGCAGCACAAAATACCACCCAAGAAGAACCAAATACCACAGTGCAGCACACAATGCTTCCACCACTGCTGAAGTATTCAACTGTATCACCGTTCTGAGGATGGTACTATTGTTGAATTCAGGAGAGCACCTCCCGCCGCCAGCCAGGTGCATAAGTACCTGATGCTGCTAGCATTATTTAAGGCTAAGAGCATTATGTACCCGACTGGCATCCATGAAAAGGGCTCAGGCAGCTTCCCTGGGCATCGGCTCACTGGGAAATTTCCCTGTAGGGTCTATGGCCAGTCTGTCCCTGGATTGACTTTTGGCAAAATCTGTGATGGCTTTAGTCCAGTTTCACACATGCATACATCCACTTCATGTTGTGAGCCCAGGTCCGAACACCAGTGGTCGGACTAGGACACTCAGCTGTAATAAGGGCGCAAAAATGTGCCCATAATACGCCTGTGTGAATCTGGCCTTTCAGTTTTTATATCTCACAGGCAGACAAGTTAGTGAACTAGGAGGATCTAATTTCTCATCTGTGCTCGGTAGATGTGCCAGGCATATTCAAGACCACATTGTACGAACTTACTGCTTATGGGGGTACAGTAGCTTAATCTTATTAGGGCCCTTGAATTGTCTTACGTGGCAACACAGGGCCAACTTCTGGTGTATATGGGTGAGTGTTACAGTGGACCTTCTCTATCTTCCTTTAACAAGCATAGGGTACGCTTACCCAAATCACTATGGGCCCTCTAAATACAGCGCGCACTGGTAACTGTCGACATTTGGTTCGAGCCGACAATCTAGGGCTACCACTGCTGTATGTGCAGTGACCCAGTCGCTCACTGCAGAAGGGGTTAAATTGTAGAGTTATGTATTTATATTGTTTTTATGTTTTCATCCCTGGAGGCTGTGAATATGGGGTTAACAGACTCTCCTTGGATACTGTTGCTCCACAGTAGTGGACTAGTCCTGTAATCGGCAACCTCCGGCACTCCAGCTGTGGTGAAACTACGACTCCCAGCATGCACACTTGCCTAGCTGTTTATTAAACTCCGACAGAAGTGAATAGAACATGCTGGGAGCTGTAGTTTCAACACAGTTTGAGTGCCAGAGGTTGCTGACCCCTGTTCTAGTGTAAGACAGAGCGCGACACTGGAAACAGCAGGGAACAGCCAAAACGGACAAGAGGTGCCACTCTTTAAGGAAAAGAAAAACTGTTGTATTCTGGAGTGGTTAAGCAGCCATATAGAGGGACAGTGCATACTACAAATCTGTGAAGGTAATCCACACATTCCTGCTTTGGACTTCATAGCATTGGCTGGGCTAGAGGCTTCAGGCTCCCAGTCATAATGAACAGACAGGACTGTTAAAGGACTACAAGCCACAGTGGTATTGTAGAATGACATAATGTTTAAGTGATGTGTCTGCACCCCATGGTGTATGAAAATGCTGCTGAATTTCAAGTTATGTTTGTTGGCGCTTGTTCAATGAACTTACTATTTTACCACCATACCACTGCTGGCGGACAGTTTATGTCACGTTCCCTGCCTTGCACTCTACTACTCACCAACACCAAGGGCAAACCAACCGCCATCAGGCAAGAGACCAGGGAAAGAGACCAGGGACACAGCAGCCTGCAGGGGAGTTAAGAGGACAGGAGTGGTGGTGGCGGCATGTATGGTGGTGGCACTAGTACTCACGGTGGCTATGGTCCTCCCCAGAGCTCCCTGGACCAAGCACAGTGAGGGGGGGGGGGGGCCCTCACTGTGCTTGGTCCAGGGAGCTCTGGTGAGGACCATAGCCACCGTGAGTACTAGTGCCACCACTATACATGCCGCCACCACCACTCCTGTCCTCTCATCTCCCCTGCAGGCTGCGTATATGTCTGTATAATTTGGGGTGATAACTATGATATATATATACCGTATACACACACACACACATATAGCCTTCAAAGGGAGGAGCAAAACATCAAGATACAAAAAGATGTATTTTTGGGATTACCGTGTGCTATTATTATGCAGTTGAACTTGATCTGGATCTAAGATCTTGTCAGCACATAAAGGACTTCTCATTCATTGTGAATGGTAAACAATGGTCTGTGACGTCAGTAGCAAAATTACATGTAGACAAGGGGATGATTCACATCGTCAATTTACAGGTCACTTCCCAGAATTTGCAGAGGTTCAGAAAGCAGAGCTTTATTACTCTGTGGGTAAGCGCTTTCCGCAGTCTTCTGCAATTCATACAGTAAACATATATGGCCATCTGCTGGTCATCAGCAGTACTTCTTCCAACACATTTTTTTTGCATGGTAAAAGTAGCATTACCATTTTTTCCATTAAAAACACTATTTCCAGGGCCGACTACTGTACCTCCATATCATAGTATTCGATGTACAATGCCAATTGTCAATCTGTAAGGGGAAGAAAACCTTTCATTCTGATTTGTGTAAATTCCAAACCATATGGAGATATAGAATGGGCACACACAATTCTAAGGCTGTGGACATGGGTCCTATATGATGGCCCCATACACTTCATACCAGACCACCCTTATATACAGTCCTCAGAACAGAACTTTACATTTACAGACCCCAGACCATCCCCTATCTGTTTATATACACCAAACCAGACCCCCATTATATTGGTATCTCCCCCCCCCCCCCCCCCCCCCCGTAAAAAAAAAAAAAAAAAAAAAAAAAGACAGGTTCCTCTGGTTCCCTTAGCTCCGGGGTGCTGCTGTGGACAACTCCTAAGTGCAGAGGAAAGTCGTGTAGGAACATCAAGGGAGGTGAATATGTGGGGCAACCAAGCTCTTGACATTACATTGAAAGAAAGTTGGCAATTATGTGGCAAAGTTTATGGTGAAGTTTAGTAGAACCATGAGCCAGTTATTTGAGACTTGATATGGGCCTTAGGCCTGTTGAACACCACTGCAATGAGGGTGCATTTTCATAGCCATAGTATGGCTGCAAATCTTGGTCCGTCCAGGGATTTAGTGACTTGGACTGAAAGTTTCATGGGAGTGTCATAGTTCTCATTTTCGGACCACAGTTGGGCTTGGATCATGACTGTGTGGAGACTCTCAGGCAACACCATTTAACCACCGAGTTCTAGCCTTAAAGGGGTTGACCAGGATTGATTTGTCTTGTAAGCACCACCCTCTACCTGTGACGGGAAGCCTACTTACCTGCTCCCTGCTGCTCTGTCCTCACTCCATGGGTCCCTGCATGGAAAGTTCCAGGACGTGGAGTCATGTGCGCCAATGCAGCAGTTTGTAAACTGTTCTCGTGCTGCTGTAGTGAAAGCGTGGACAAATGGCATCATTGCAAATAAGCCGTATGTAAAATGCGCAGCACCAGTGGGCTATCAGATGTGTGTCTAAGGCCCCATTCACAGGACCAGCATCAGATCAGCATTTTTTGCGGAACAAATGCATGCCCATTAATTTCAATGGGGCCACACAAAATAAAAAAATACAGACAGCCCCATCATCTGCTGTCCGCATCCATAGGTCCGTTACGCAGCCCGGTAAAAAAAGACCGAACATGTCCTATTCTTGTCCATTTTGCAGACAAGAATACGGCATTGCTACAAGGGGTCCGCAAAAAAATAAATAAATTATGGATACAACACGGACGTCACCCTTATTTTTGGGGGATCAGTATTTTGATGACTTCAAAATACATACGTTGGTGTGAATACACCCTAGAACAACAGCTCAGCTAACCATACTGCATACGGTCACTGCACCTCTGCTAAGGAGGTTACATCAGCAAAAAAGGGGTACATTTTTGCGGCAGTGTCGGAATTAAACATCCGTTAATTGGTTAAAGGGTTTCCTTCATCAATAAAGCCTTCTGCTTCATCGAACTGATGGACGTTTTTGTGTCAGGTGACAAACATCAGAAACCAACACCCTGCAACCATTGCTGGAAGGATACAAGCTGGTGGTGGCAGCACTATGGTCTGGGGAATGTTTTTGTGGCATTCTTTGGGCCCACTCATCCACGTGGAAGGCACACCACAGATTGGGTATGAATCCATCCTTGTAGATCACATACACCTATACATGCTGATGGTCTTCCCTGGGGAGGATGAGATCTTCTAGAAAGATAATGCGGCACGTCACACAGCTAGAAATGTCCAACATTGTTTGGAAGAGGCTGACCAAGACTTCAAAGTACTACCCTGGACCCCTAATTCCCCAGACTTGAACCCAATTGAGTGTTTGTGGGAACACCTCGATCGTCATGTCCACTCTATGGATCCCCCCCACTCACCCCTCAGCAGCTGTCGGATGCTCTGCAGTCAGTCAGTCATGGCTCCAGATATCTGGGACAACCTACCAGGACCTTATTAAGTCTCTCCTGGCCGTCTAGCTGCTGTCCATCCTGCACACAGAGGTTACTCTGGATATTAGTGGATGGTCATAATAATGTGGCTAAAATTGGTGTCCAGAAAAGGAGGTGTTGCCCTGGTCACCCAGAATCCTCTATTTTCTGAGATGCAGCTCCTTGATTGATTTGTTCACATTTTTCCTCCAGTTTTCATACACAAGCCTCAGAGTTCCTTGGATTTTGTCATGTCTAGTGCCTAACATTAAGAACTCCGGCTGACAATTAAAGCTATATCTTCAAGCAGCGGCACAGAGCCGCTCTGTTCTAATAACCACACTCATTTAATCTACTCTCATAACATCCTCAGTAAATAATTGACTTCATTTCAAGGAGGCTCCATGAATACTTTACATGGCTCATCCACAGCCTCGGAAAAATAAAAAACATTATCAGTAGACAGTAATAAATATGCCAATTACATGCATACAAGTACTGCACAAAAAAATCTGGAGTCTGAACCTAGTGTTCTACGAGATTACAAAATAGTGCCTAACCTGTCCTTAGGTTGTTTGTGGTATGGCAGTGCCAGATACAACCTACTGGCAAGTGTGGCGCTGATTATGGAAGCCAACACCCATGTTATCTGTTCCGGAATTCCTCCAATTTTGCACCTTGGCCTGTAAAGTTTTCTAGGGATTTTTTTTTATTCACCAACAGTAAATGGCTTGTAAAATCTTAGGTGGTTGATTAGTCTTGGAGGAACCACCTAAAATTTGGGGGCTACAGAAATAATCTATCCAACAATTAATTTTTTGACATAAGTCTTTTCTTACAGGATCCAAATACTGATCAGTTGTACTATAAACAACTGTAATAGACGCCAAGGACCGAAGCGCGTCAGGGTCTGAAGTGGATTCTCTGGGGTCTCTGAACTGCCATATTGCCTAATTACTATTACTCCCATTCTTTATCCAATTGCTACAGTTGGTGTTTGCTCACCCTGTGTTGATGGGCCTCCTATTTTGTAGGTATACTCATTTTTTTTATATTTTGGACAATGTGCGTTTGTGTACCAGTGGATTTTTTAGGTTATAGGTCTCCGAGTACATGGTTGTATTAAATGGGTTGTTTTAACACTTTTAACCCTTTCCATGATCGGACAATTTTTCGTCTTTACGTTTATCACTCCCTGCCTTCCCATAAATTTTCTAATTTTCCATTCACACAGCTGTGGGAAACTAAAAAAAAATATCAAATGGGGTGGATTTGAAAAATTAAATAAATAAATAAATAAACAAACCACACAATTCCACCACAGTCTTAGGCCCCTTTCACACAAACGTATTGGTTCTGCTCCGTGCATTGGGGACTGCAATTTGCGATCCCCAATGCACGGGCAACGTCCGTGTGGCTGCCGAGACGGATCCAGACCCATTCAACTTGAATGGGTCCGTGATCCGTCCGTTCCATAAAAAGATAGAACAAGTTTTATTTTTTTGCGTAACGGAAGCACGGATCGGAACCCCCGGAAGCACTCCATAGTGCTTCCGTGGGGTTCCGTTCCGTGCTTCCGTTCCGTATCCATTCAAGTGAATGGGTCCGCATCCGTGATGCGGAATGCACACGGCCAGTGCCCCGTGTATTGCGGTCCGCAATACGGCCACGGGAGCACAACGGGCGTGTGAAAGAGGCCTTATGGGTTTTATTTTTACTGTGTTCTCTATGCAGAAAAACTGGCCTGTTCCGTTCATTCTCCGGGTCAGAGCGATTACAGCGATACCACATTTATATTAATATTCTGACCCCCATTTTTATAGTTACTTCTACAGAGCTGTTTGAGGGCTAATTTTTTGCAGGGTGATCTGTAATTTTTATTGATTCGCTTTTTGAGTGTGTATGACTTTTTGATCGCCTTGTATTCAATTATTTGGGGGAGGTGAAAAGATGAAGAAAAATTTGCTATTTAGATTTACGGAATTCACCGCACAGGTTAAATAAATTAATATTTTACTAGTACATGCATTTTGGGAGTGATGGCTATGATTTTTATTTATTTTTTAATTTATTTATATATATATAAATATCGGAAAAGAGGCGATTTTTTTTTTTTTGCATTTGCCCACATTTAGTGTCTGCTCCCATTACCACAGGATAGGGGATAAATATGTGATCGCTGGAGGTATGACGGCTGGGATCCTCACAATAATGGGTGTCCCGTGTCTCCCATATCATTGGAGTGGTGGTCACTCATACATTCAGTCTCTATGGGACTGACAGATATAGTTGTGTACAGTACTTGGCAATCTCCATCATCTCCACAGACCTTGAACAGAGCAGTAGTGCGCACATGTGAGCTCCGCTCCATTAAAATGGGAGACACGGGACCCTTCTCATTGTTATTGGTTGGGGTAACAGCAGTCACCCAGACTTCATACATTTAAGTAAAAAAATAGTCTGGACACATGGATTACCCCTCACATATCAGTAAAATAGAGGACTGCCCCCTAATCAACAGCTTCCAGGGGGCTGTTTCACTGTTCCCTCACAGCAGGTCATTGGGGGTGTTGAGTGTGGGGAGAATGTAACGGGGGCCACAGCGGCGGAACGGAGCGGCACCCAGAAATAATAGTAAGTGCAGGGACATCCCCCATGTATGCTCTACATGTCCTGCTACTTAGTTAATAAAGTATGGACCCCTGAAAAGGTCCTCCAGTGACCAGAGGGGCTACCTGCCCTGCCCCTTTTGCCCTGCGTTGAAGACGGCCCTGCCTCCAGAGATCCGATTTTGATGACTTATCCTGAGGATAGGTCATCAATATCTGTAGCCTAGAAAACCCCATTCATTCAGAATGTTGTTACACAATTATACACCATCTCTACTTGAACCAATATGTAACATTATGCTCAGAGATGGGAGTGGGGCCACAGAGATCTGCAAATTTCTCTGTAAAAGGGTCCTTGCCCACGAGATTTAGGACTATTGTCCCTCACTCATAGGATCATATGAGTGCAGGACAATAGCCCTGCGGGGCGGCCCGACGTGCACAGCTTCATTGTAATCTATGATGCTGTATACTCCCGTGCGCACGATCAATACCGCTCCAGGACATATAGCCGCTCACGGAGCGTATATCTCTGAGGGCATACAGTCGTGTGCAAGAGGCCTAAGGCCCAGAAACTTCTGATGGTGGCAAAAAGTGAAGACCAAAATAGTCATAAGCTTTCCATGGTCATAACTCCCTATTTATGGTGGTCACATTGGAGTGGGGCACCACTCCAAGTTTTGCTATGAGGCCAAATAGTTAAAGCAACCCTCTGATTCAAGAAAAGAAAAATCACATTAACTGGGGAACGAACAGAATGCTTACATGGTGACCTCCTTTTCATTGTTTTAGCTGCAGATCCACTAATTCCCAGGCTCTTCTTCTGCCATTCAAGATGGCCGCACCGCTGTACATTTGGTAGCCCAGGACACTTCCTGCTGACCTTGGTTTGGCCAGCACTTCTCAAATGAACAGTGTTGGCCAATCCAAGAGCAGGGCTGGACAAACGGGAAGTGTCTGGGACTACCAAATGTACTGTGTGCATCAGGTAGTCTCAGAAGCAGGGCGGCCATCTTGGATGGTAGAATCGGAGCCCAAGAATTAGCAGATCTTCAACTATAAAGATGAAAAGGAAGGCGCCATGTAAGGCTACTCTTACCCATGTATTAGTTTTTTTCCGGCCTAAACCCAGCACTGTTGCCAAAAACTAGCTGGATCTCATTATGGTCAATCGGACCTGGCGGTGAACGGCACCAGGTGTGGAACTAGCCTAAGGCCTCTTTCGCACGAACGATTTGGATTGGCTCATGATGCGTTCAGGGTGCAGTCAGTGAAACTCGTACCATTTCGCAAGCAAGTTCAGTCAGTTTTGTCTGCAATTGCGTTCAGCAGTTCCGTTAGTTTTGATTCGTTTTTCGCCCTCGTGAAAAATAAAAAAAATGAAGATCATCTCTTAGTACCCATCAGTGAAAAATGCATTGCACCCGGACTGCATCTAGGTTACATCTGGATACAATGCGTTTTTCACGGAAGCCCCATTCACTTCTATGGGACCAGGGCTGCGTGAAAAATGCAGAATATAGAGCGTGCTTCAAGTTTTCCTGAACGCAGAAATGATGCGTGAAAAACAGCGCCCATGTGCACAGACCCAGTAAAATGAATGGGTCAGGATTCAGTGTGGGCAGGGGCGTACCGACAGGGGTGGTCCAATGAGTCTGGACCCCCCTAGAGCCATTCATTCATTCTGGAAGCACTCATCTCCATATTTATCTGTATGGACAGCGATACAGATGGTTGTGCTGTGGTGGAGCAGGCGTCTCCCTTACCCGTTCTTCTGATAGGCTGCAGGCACTAGGCCACTCCGGCTCATTATCATCACGCAGCCGGAGCCGGGCAGCACACAGCGCAGGACACAGGCCGGAAGAGGTCTGCATCGTATCGCTGCCAGCCTCATGGAGGTAATATAGTGGGATTTTTATTTTTTATAGATGCCACATTATAGGGGGCACCTGGTGACACTAAGGGGGCATTTCTTACTGGCCCATTTGGGGGGTAGCACTATGGGGGCATTAATTACTGGCACATTATGGGGGGTGCACCATGGGGGAGAGGAACACTATGGGGGCATCTGGGGCTCTAAAGGGACTTTTTTTTACTGGCACATTATAGGGAGCACTATGGCATCTGGCACTAAGGGGGCATTTTTTACTGGCACATTATGGGAGGCACTATAGGGGAGAGCAGCACTATGGAGCATCTGGTGGCACTATAGGGGAATTATTTACTGGCACATTATGGGGGAACTATGGGGAGAGGAGCACTATGGGGGCATCTGGTGGCACTAAGAAGGGGGATTTTTTTATTGGCATATTGTGGGGGAGAGGCTCACTAAAGGGGCATTTGCTGGGGGCACTAAAGAAGGGGCATTTTTTACTGGCACATTATGGGGGCATCTGGAGGCACTAAGAAAAGGGATTTCTTATTGACACATTATGGGGGAGAGGAGCACTATAGGGACATCTGCTGGGGGCACTAAAAAGGGGCATTTTTTTACTGGCATATTATGGGGGTCACTATAGGGAAGGGGGAGAGGAGCACAATGGAGGCATATGGGGGCACTAAGATGGGGTATTTTATACTGACTCATTATGGGGCACTATGGAGAAGGGGGAGAAGAGTACTATGGGGCCATTTACTGGGGCACTATATAGGGGTATTTTACAGGTATACTGGCATACATTATGGGGACATTAGCTCAACTGTGGGCACTAAGGCTACTTTCACACTAGCGTTCGTCGGTCCGCTCGTAAGCTCCGTTTGAAGGGGCTCACGAGCGGACCCGAACGCAGCCGTCCAGCCCTGATGCAGTCTGAATGGAGCGGATCCGCTCAGACTGCATCAGTCTGGCGGCGTTCAGCCTCCGCTCCGCTCGCCTCCGCACGGACAGGCGGACAGCTGAACGCTGCTTGCAGCGTTCGGGTGTCCGCCTGGCCGTGCGGAGGCGTGCGGATCCGTGCGGATCCGTCCAGACTTACAATGTAAGTCAATGGGGACGGATCCGTTTGAAGATGCCACCATATGGCTCAATCTTCAGGCGGATCCGTCCCCCATTGACTTTACATTGAAAGTCTGGACGGATCCGTACGAGGCTATTTTCACACTTAGCTGTTATATGCTAAAATAATGCAGACGGATCCGTACTGAACGGAGCCTCCGTCTGCATTATTATGATCGGATCCGTTCAGAACGGATCCGATCGAACGCTAGTGTGAAAGTAGCCTTAGCGGGGGTATTTCTTGTACTGTCATATTATAAGGAGAATTATTACTACTAGGGGGCATTATGGTGGGCTTTACTACTACTGGGGGGCTATGGAGAACATGATTACTAGCATGGCACTATGGGGGCATTATTACTACTAAGTGTGCTCTGGCAGAGAATTATTTCTATTGGTGGGAATTTTGAGGGACATTATGTTTATACTATAAGGCCTCTTTCACACGGGCGTCATGTTTTTTGCACGGATAAGAGGCGGGTGCGTTGCGGGAAAATGCGCGATTTTTCCGCGCGAGTGCAAAACATTGTCATGCGTTTTGCACTCGCGTGAGAAAAATCGCGCATGTTTGGTACCCAAACCCGTACTTCTTCACAGAAGTTTGGGCTTGATGTTCTGAAGATTGTATTATTTTCCCTTATAACATGGTTATAAGGGAAAATAATAGCATTCTGACTACAGAATGCATAGTATAATAGTGCTGGAGGGGTTAAAAAAATAAAAAAGTTACTCACCTTATCCTCTTGTTCGCGTAGTTCGTTCCCGGTCTGTTCTTTGCTAGCTGTGGGCTTGGGCTGAATGACCTGTGGTGACGTCAGATCACATGCTCCAATCACATGGTCCATCACTTCAATTATGTCATTGAGGCTCCGATATCAGGTTAATATAAAGCAAGCGCCATTACTGAATAAGAACCAGAGAGTATACAGGTGGGGTTATACCCTGGTGTATGTGCGGAGGTCATTTCACAGAAGGTAAACAATGTCTGCAGTAACAGCCAGCCACAACCACTAGGTGGCGCTACTGACGAACACTGTTACACCTTATTGCGGAAAAGGAAGATAATTACAGCAGCAGACGCACATTTAGCTTTAAAGGGAGTCTGTCGCCTACAAAATCAGTTTCACCGTAAGCATCCCACTATTTAGGGTAGGTGCCCCAAAATATAACAATACCTATTTAGCAAAAAGCATCATTTTGCTATTATGCAAATAAGGCTACTTTCACATCTGCGTTTTTGCTGAAATCCGACAGAGGATCAGCAAAAATGCATCCGGTTAATCATACAACCGTCTGCATCCGTTCAGAACAGGTCCGCGTGTATTATGTCCAAAATGAACAAGAGGGATACGGCACTAAAACCATTATAAATCAATGGGCGCCGGATCTGGGGGGTTTTCGTGTCCAAAAAAACAGATCTGGCATGAAACACAATGTAAGTCAATGGTGCTGGATCTGTTTTTTTCGGTATCCCATAACGCACACAAAAACACTGCTCGCAGCGGTTTTGTGTCCGGCATGGGAACGCAACAAAACGGAACGGAATGAATTCTGGTTTGTTCAGTTTTGTCCCCATGGATTGTCAATGGGGACACAACGGATGCGTTTTCCTCTGGTTTTCAGATCCTCTGCCAGATCTCAAATTCGGAAATAAAAACGCAGATATGAAAGTAGCCTAAGGTTTTCATTGCACGTAGGTGTTGCCGCTTCATGTGGTGCACCCGGCTTCCCCTGCATCATGGCTACTGGCTCCGAAGCATTAACGACTGTCAATCAATCATGAGGGGGAGGACTGGATGGCGTTACTGGTTAAACAATGGTCAGAGGCCACCACCTACAGGGCATCAAAAAAATGGATATGCATAAAAACAAAAAGACGCATTTCTTGATATTATAAGCCCGGATTTTCACAAGAAAGGTATGGCTATCTTTGGAGAAACCGACCCTATATGGCAGTAACTTTACTTTGAAACTTATTTTGGAGGAGGCAGACTCCCTTGAAGGATATTCTCAAAAAGTAGAAATTGAGAAAAGTTTCAGTGGAGTGTTGCTAAGCGGGGCATACACAGATATCATAGGGCCAAGGCACAACTTAGGGTCCTATGGTGACATTTCTTATACATTTACAGATTTATTTTTATTAAGTGGAGGAAATGTTTTAATACAATAGGAATGGTGCTCGGCCTCAGCCACGTCACCCAACTTCCAATATGTCTATGTACATTAGACAGCTGGTATAAATAAGATAAATGCCCCCTCCCCCCCCAAAAACACATCTGTGTCCACTGCTTCCCTTCCATATATAATAAAACTGGCTGCATGAAACCACCACTAGGGGGAGCTCAGTCCACAGTAAATTTTAAATGTATAATTAAACCCAATGGCAGCTGAAAAGTATATGGGGGGTGGGGGGGGGGGGGGTATGACAGCTATGGCTGCTTTGAAAACTCTGCTAGTGTTTCTCCACTCCAATGTCGGACTTTGTTAGCTTTGTTAAATGGATTTTCCACGATTTTAATAAATAATCAATATACCATCATCGGGTGTTTTGCTCCCGGCACTCGCGCCGATTAGCCGTTTCAGGAAGCCGAGCGTGAGCGTTGTGGCCTCTTTGCCACTTACCAAGCACAGCGCCATACATTAAATAGTGGTTGTGCCTGGTATTGCAGCTCAGACCCATTCACTTGAATGAGACTGAGCTGCGCCTAGGCCACGTGACCGATAAACGTGACTCCACATGGCCTAGGAAGAGGCCTAAGCATTTACAGAGCATTGTGACCTCTTTATACAGCTGATTGGCGGAGGTGCTGGGAGTCGGACCCCCACTGATCTCACATTGACCTATCCACATATGGCCTATCCATCAATATGAAAATCACGGAAAACCCCTTTAATTCATCTGAGCTCCCACAATGCATTGCTCTCTAAACCAGAAAAATACACAATTTACCTTTACACGTGAATAAAGAAGAAAACATTCCGTAATTCAGGGTTGGAAATTATCGCCCAAAAGCAGCATTTTGCTTGAAGGAACATATATACAGAAATCAGCCCGCCAGCACCACCTAGTGGCAAGTTCTTGCCTACAGCATTCCTAATTGGTCTTGACATACCCTGGCGCTGCTGTGCGTAGCTAGAACATAAATAAAATATTATGACAGAGACGATAATGAGAGCTGATGGAGATTTCTACTCCACGTGATGACAATGAGGCGGTAACTTTTAAGGAAGCGTGCAACAAAGCTGCCAAGACTTTACATTCGTTTCTAGGGAAATTTCGCTGCTGGGCCAGTTGATCTTAGCATGTCATGCAGAATACTGCCTCAACCCGTCAAGTCATGTTTACCAAGCCACATTATAATAGAGAAGAGGAAATATGTGAGAAGAATGGTGTGCCACAAGCAAAATAGCGTTACTGTGCAGTCAGCTAATAACGAAGACCAAGGACAAGTCCGAAAACAAGCTCCTTCGAGGAGAAAAGGGCAAATAAGGAAAACTTCTGAAGCTGTCTACACATCACTTATGAGTTATAGATAAGAGACAGGAAAATAAAAGAATAAACCACCAGCAAGGCCTTTGTCTTCCACTCTGACAGACGTGTGACCAGTAGGTTTGGAAAAAGGGTCAAAGCTTAGCTTGCCCCTCGCTAGGAGGTCACTTACTGCAGCAGGAACCTGCCATGGAGATCGGTCCTATGTATTTAAAGGGGATTTCCAGGTTCCTGATATCGATGTCCTATCATCAGGATAGGTCATTAATATCCAATCATGCAGCACCCCCGCCGATAAGCTGTTCTTTGCAGCCTCCAATGGAATCAATATCAGTTGCTTGGAAAATCCATTTAAAGGGGTTTTCCAGTTTGCATCAACATCCTTTAAAATAACCATTTATGAAGCTCGTTGCTTTTACCTTTATTGCTCCTATCTCCTGTTCTCCTGTTCATGACCATGTCCATGCAGCTCTTTTGTATTTCCTGTGATGTTATGTCTATGGGTGGGGCAGTGATAGGGGAGTGTCTATGTAACTAGCTGGGTGGGAGGAGCTAGAAACTAGCTGGGTGTTAGGGGTGGTGATAGGGGAGTGTCTATGTAACTAGCTGTGTGGGAGGAGCTAGAAACTAGCTGGGTGTTAGGGGTGGTGATAGGGGAGTGTCTATAACTAAGCTGGGTGGGAGGGGCTAGAAACTAGCTGGGTGTTGTTAGGGGCGGTGCTGGAGGTGTGGCAGAGGAAGAAGTGCATCATGGGTTTGGTGGGATATAGCAACAGGAAGTGCTAGATACATGATGAAAAACAAACCAGAGGGATTCGTTTACATGGTGAAAAAGGGTCAAAATTGAAAAAATTTAATGTGTGATGAAGATGTACATGAGGTAAGCAGCTACATGGGCATATCTGTTAAATACCATAGGAATACTGGAAAACCCCTTTAAATGCCCGGTTTCAGGATCTTGAAGAAAATATAGTCTCAGTTGTACATGTAGTACTGCAAACTTTCATACAAGTTGGCCAAGGAACCTCTAGAAATGTTTATATTTTAAAAGGTTTTTTTCTTGGATAATAGAAACAAATTATTTTTGTTCAAAATGCTAAAAAAAAAAAAAAAAAAAAAAAAGAATCCAGCTTGTGGACATCCTTTTTTATGTGAGCAGGCTACTCAACGGCGCATCACTGCAATGACATGTTGACCAGAGTGATGTCCACCCCGGGGCTTCTGGATACCTGAGATGGCAAAGATGAAGAACTGAGAATTGAAAGGGCTTTATGGTAATTCAATATTGATCTCCTGTCAGGCTAGGTCATCATTAGCAGATTGTTGAGGGTCTGAGTCCTCGCACCTTTGCAGATCAGCTGTTTGAAAGGGCAAACAAATGCTGTGGCCTCTTCACTGTATACCGGGCACAGCGCCATACATTGTTCAGTGGCTGTGCTTTGTATTGCAGCACTTTCCCATTCAAATAACGTACAAAGGATATCTGACCGATGGATGTGACATCCCTGGCCCAGGAAGAAGCCCCAGAGCACCACTGCCCCTTCCCACAGCCGATCGGTGATGGGGAGTCAGCCCCCCACCAATCTAATATTAATGCACTATCCTGGAAAACTCTTTTAATTTTTTGGCCATTTTACACAAAGATAATTTTGTTTTATCTTTTGAAAATCCCAAAAATCACAACTGCTGCTCCTATAATAAAGTTTGAAAACAACTTGCAGTGGTCAGAAGAAAATATTTCTCATTTTTAATGTTTTTTTTATATATAAAATAATGAATAATATATTTCTTTACCCTGGGTTCAGACCTGAGCGTTTTACAGCGCGTTCCTACGCGCTGTAAAACGCACAACAGGCAAGAACCAATGATTCCCTATGGGAATGGTTCTCACCTGGGCGTTTTACAGCGCGTACGATCGCGCTGTAAAACGCCTGACGCTCAAACAAGTGCTTGAGCTTTTTTTTGGGCGTTTGTCGCGCGTTCCCGCACATAGAAATTCGGGAACGCGCGACAATGTGTGAACGCCAGTCTCTATATGCGCGATTGTAAACGCCCGTACAATCGCGCATACAGAGCGCTCGTTTCAGAACGCTCAGGTCTGAACCCAGCGTCATGGTACATTCCCTATAATTCTATTTATCCTCGGAGAACCGTATACTGTACAATACATTTGTGCTTTTTTTATTTATATGGATAAATCGCGAGGTCATGTTTCTAGTTTATTTTGCTCATCTGCATCATTTGGTTTTGTTTTTCTATAGAACACACCCGTTCTAGTGGAAAGGGAGGGACATTTCCATCCGAATATTTGCGATTGAAGGGAAAACAGGAAGATTAGGGTTAATTGTTTCCAACAATGGAAACACAATTATCATTACTGAATGAAGCGTCACATTTCTAAACCAACCACATTTACCATGTCACCCAGCTCGCAATTAACAGCACAACACGGCAGGGCAATACGGAACCCAAACCTTTGCATTATACTCCATCCCTGTCATTACACTTTAAAAAAAATGTTTTTTCGTTTTTGTTTTTTACTCCCAGAGCCATAACGTTTTTAATTTTCCATTTACAGTTATTCGTGTGTTTAGTTACAGTTCCAACAAATCAAACTACAAAGTTCAAATACAATTGCAAACTACAAATACCATACAAACAAATTGCAATCCAAATTGCATACAACCATACCAGATCATACTCAACCAATCTGCAAATAGCAAACTGCAAACCCAGTTTAGCCAGTAGAACTGCTAAATCTCAGATATCAGAGAGATCATAAAGTGCTTAAATAACTTAAAGTGAGGATACAGATACTCAAGAGAGAAATATATCCACCATTTTATGTTGAATGACAAGATTGAACAGTTGAACCACCATCTTATGCATAGCGCCATTTTATGAATCTTTATGCAACACGTGTTATGTACATGGACTATCTGCTGCGGAGGTGGAAGTGTTATATGAAGAAAAGTTGAAGTTAATAAAGAAGTTATTTCCAGCATTTGGTGTGCTCTTTAAACCTACTGTTTCCATAGAACGGCGCTAGAGGAATTACAGAGTAATAGACAGTCTGATTAGACTAAGGCCTCATGCACACGACCATTGTTGTGTTCCGTTCCGCAAAATGGGGTTCCGTTGTTCCGTGATCCGTTTCCGTTTTTTTTTCCGTGTGTCTTCCTTTATTTTTGGAGGATCATCAGACATAAAGAAAAAGTAAAAAAAAGTCTAAGACAGGTTTGCCATGCAAATTATAGGAAAAAAAACGGACATGGACGACAATCTTGTGTGCCTCTGCGTTTTTTAACGGTCCCATTGACTTGAATGGGTCCGCGAACTGGAACCACGGATCACGGACGCGGATGGCAAACGGTGCATTAGCCGAGTTTTTAACGGACCCATTGAAAGTCAATGGGTCCGCAGAAAATTACGAAAAATGGCACAACGGATACGGAATAAAACAACGGTCGTGTGCATGAGGCCTAAAAGTCAGAGATATCAGAATTCTTCTAATGCCACAGCGCAAAAAGGCACTTCATAGAGCTGCGCCTGCCACAGGATGAAAACGCTTCAGTTTTGTCCCCATTTATTGTCAATGGGGACAAAACTGAGCGGAATGGAGTGCACCAGAATGCATTTCGTTCCGTTTCGTTGCGGTCCTTTGATGCACACAAAAGCGCAGCAAGCAGCGTATTTGAGTACGTCATGGGATACTGATAGAGACTGATCGGTTATGAAACAGAAAGTCAATGGTGCCGGATCCTTTTTTCGGACATGTATAAAAAAAAATAAAAAAACATATGGAGCCCATTTACTTACAATGGATTTAGTGATGGGTCCGTCTTGTTCATTTGGGATATAATACAACTGGATGCGTTCTGAACGGATGCAGGCGGTTGTATTATATACCGGATGCGTTTTTGCTGAACCCATGTGCAGGGCCGTCTTTAATATTGATTGGACCCTGGGCAAAAATTTACTTGGGCCCCCTGGATCCCGCCTTCCCACACCCTAGCATGCAATCACGCCCTCCACCACAACACACACACAAAAAAATCCACACATCTGGTAGAGTACAGTGAATGACTGTAAATACTTCCAGTTCTGAAGACTCCAGCGGCTCAGGATCAGTGTTCTGGGCAGCTGGGCTCAGGCTGGAAGTGGGCACCGCTCTGCAGGAAGGAGACCAGGGCTCGGCTCACCCTAGTGTTACAGTGCACCCCAGCACCCCACAGTATGCAGTATAGCACCCTATAGTATACAGCACCACACAGTATGCAGTATAGCACCCCACACTATACAGTACCCCACAGTATATAGTAGAGCAGTATAGCACCCCACAGTATACAGCACCCCACAGTATACAGTAGAGCAGTATAGCACCTCACTGTATACAGCATCCCAAACTATACACAATACAGCCCCCCACACTATACAGCACCCACAGTATACAGACCCCCACACTATACAGCCCCCCCCCCCACACTATACAGGCCCCCCCACAGTATACAGTCCCCCCCACAGTATAGAGGCCCCCACACAGTATAGAGGCCCCCACACAGTATACAGCACCCCACTATACAGTAGTTTACAGTATATTAGCATAACAGCCCCTGTCACCTTTTTCTGATGTAATCTTCACAAAAAAAGCCCCACAGATAAGGCAAACTTCTCCTGCAGCAACACTCCTGCTAGGACCTGTGATGACCTCATAGCCATGTGACCAGTAATATTGCTAGGTTACTGGTCACATGGTGATGATGTCATTAAGGTCCTAGATCACAGCTTTTACAGACACAGTACGCTGGCTGGAGTGCCGGCAGGCATGGCAGCACCCCCTGTGTAGCTGACAGCCTGACACCCGGGGCAGCTGCCCCTTTTGCCCCTTGGTAAAGACGGCCCTGCCCATGTGGGATCCAGCAAAAACACAAATGTGAAAGTAGCCTTATTCTTGTGGGAAATTTGCATGGATTCTCACCACGGATTTCACCCTTTGCAATGCATAGGGAGAAATATTTGAAAAATCTACAACAAAATCCACATTTATAGGGTTTGTCCAGTTTCAGATTTTGATGACCTATCCTCAGGAGTCGGACCCCCGGCGATCAGTTATTTGAAGATAGAGCGAGCGTTGTGTTTTCTTCACCGGTTACAGTCAATATTGCAGCGGCGAGCAGTTGTAATTACTGCTCCTTCTTCCCATTCAGTTGAATGGGACGGAGTGTAACTACAATTGCTCCTTCCCATTCAAGTGCCGGGAGTCGGACTCCCGCCCATCTGATATGGATGACCCATCCTGAGGATAGGTCATCAATATAGGACTACCCCTTTAACACGTGTAGATTTGCTGCAGCTTCATGGAGTAAAATGTCTGCCACGTGCGTATTTACCCTCATTTACAAACTTACAACGTGGATAAACTATAAATAGAATATTGCTTTTCTCCCGTAGATACGAAATGTGAACAGAGCGATCCGAATGTGGTTGCGATCGGCATAGTTACATGACCCACGCATACTATTGAGCCTTAGAGGGCTCAGATCAACATTTTACTCATATTTAGGCATTTTTTGTCTCTGTTCATGCTACCATCATGCCTTATGTTATCAACATAGCCATGACCACCATGAGAGATCAATTTTCAAATGGATTCAACTGAATCTTGTCAGATCCTATTGATTGATAATGAGATCTATCCCTTTTTGTCTATAATCTGGTGTTTTTGATACCAAGAATATATCTGTAAATTGCAATATTCTTGTCAAAGACAGTGTGTACAGCGCCTTATGAAGGTGCACACCCCCCCCCCCCCCACCCAAAAAAAAGAGTTACAACAATAAGCCACTTACCATTGGAATGGCCTGAGAAGTTAGGTAGGTTTGTGCTCTTTCTTATAGCCAGCTACAAGTCCACATAGAATAGGTATTTTGTGATCAGCCTTTCATATCCCAGTCCGTCGGATGGACACAATTACAAAAGGGGATTGTAAACTCATTATGAACGAGCATTTTCCACTTTGTGATGTCAAAGCTTATCATATGCTTCATTATTTCCTTTTGATGTCCACTAACTTTTCACAATCCTGTTGATTTTTAGCATAACAGCCCAAAAAATTATAATATAGGTAAGAGCGCCCCCTAGTGATCTGTGTAGGAATATAAACTTACACTCAGTATAGGCAGACTATGGGGACAGTAGGACTGTTCAGAAATGCTCCAAAGCCATGAATTACAAAATCTAAAACGTTCGTCCTGTGGGCTTCAAAGAAGGTCGGGTTTAATGGTGTTTTTAGTGCGCTTTGCTGCTTTTTTTTTTTTTTTTTTTTTTTTTTATAGGCAAAAATGGCAGCTCCAGATGTTGCATGGAAGTATATGGGTGTTTATTTTAGTAGTGGTGTTTTATTTTCACCCTTGGAGGTGCCTTTTTTATCTTTTTTTCAAATTACAGCATTTTCTGGGTTGGGCATTCTTCCCCATACTGCTCAACAAAGAAAGTGACATCACAAGGGGGAAGGGGACATACTTTCCTCTAAAAGATGGTATGTATACAAAATATACACTTAAAACAGGTTCTAAAACACACTATAAAAAGGATAAAAACAGCTAAAAATAAAATACGGCAAAAATTCCATTATTTGGGGGCAGCACCCTGAGACTGGTTTCAGGCAAATTATATTTTCACACTCAGGCTACATGCACACAACCGTGTTTTGCAGGGCTACGGAACGGACATACTGATGCTGACAGCACACACTGTGCTGTCCGCATTTTTTGCTGAACCATTAAAATGAATGGGTCTGCATCCTATCCACAAAAAAACTGAACAGATACAAACAACGTTCGTGTGCATGTAGCCTCAAGCTGAACACGGACAGTAATTGAGTGATTTTGTGCCCAGACCTTGCCAAGAAAAATCACAGCATGTTCTGCATTTGTCCATATTTCTCAGAAAACTGTCACTTAGGGCTCATGCACACGACCGTATGTATTTTGTGGTCCGCAAAAAATACGGATGACATCTGTGTGCATTCCGTATTTTGCGGAACGGAACTGCTGGCCCTTCATAGAACAGTACTATCCTTGTCCGTAATACGGACAATAATAATAATAGGAATTTTTTTGCGGAACGGAAATACAGACATACGGAAACAGAATGCACACTGAGTAACTCTTTTTTTTTTGTGGACCCAATGAAGCGAATGGTTCTGCACATGGAACGAAAATACGTTTGTGTGCATGAGCCCTTAGGGATCTGCAAAAAAACGGATGTAACAATAACGTCACACTGATTTTTTTGCGGTCCATGTTTTGCGGACCGCAAAAACACATATGGTCATGTGCATGAGCCCTTAAATGCTTAAAAACTTGTCTATGTTCATTGTCTGGAATACGGGTGAGCCTATGGTTTCCAAAATGCGCCCCATCACCTCCGATCCCTGAAGATCAGCATGATAACCGTCAAATAGACAATTATTTGCCTTTTGTCCCCTAGACCCCATCAATCCCTACAGTGTTTGTGCATGATACATGTTCCCCATTTTCCTCTTTGCTCATCCCTTCCATACATGTGCAGTTGTCGGGGGCCACCTTAAAGGGGTTGTCTGGGATTTTGGTACTGATGGGCTATTTTCAGGGTAGATCACCAATATCTGATTAGTGGGGGCGTCCAAATCCCGGCACCCCCAGAAACAGTTGTTTGAAGAGGCCATAGCACTCCAGTGAGAGCCTCCTCACAACTTGCCAAGCACAGCGCCGTACATTGGATAGTGGTTGTGCTTGGTATTGCAGTTCATGCTCAGTCACTTGAATGGGAATGTGCTGCAAATAGGCCATGAGACCGACGAACGTGATGTCACTGGCCTAGGAAGAGGCCAGAGTGCCATGGCTTCTTCAAACAGTTGGTCAGTCGGGGCGCCGGGAGTTGGACCTCGGACAATTAGATATCGATGCTATCCTGAACATCGACCATCAATATCAAAATCCTGGAAAATCCATTCAACACATATCTACAGCTACTCTGCCAGACCTCTCATTACATCCATAAATCACAACCCCCAAACAGCTCCATAGGCAGCTGCCCACTCTACCTAACCCTCATCTCAGCCTATTTACCAACATGCCACTCAGCCTCCTACGAAACAGCCTTGTAGTAATGGATCGTCTACAACTGGACTACCACCAACAGATACATGGCAACCCGACACACAAGTTTGGGATTTAAAGGGGTATTACTCATGACTCTCTTAACATTCCCCTTTAATATGACCCACAGTACCTTGGAAACTATTTGGTTATATGTTAATTTACAGTGTGGCGTTCCTCAGCTGAGGGGGCTTCAGCCGCTTCACAATGTGTTACTGGCTCACCAACCCCATCACACCAGTCAAATCCATGAGGATGAGGCAGCTATCTGGCATTGATGTGCTTACCACACATAAGAGGGGCCTCGTCGCTCTGTCATAAGTCATTATATTGAAGTCATTTTTTTTTTTAAGTCTCCTCACATACATTAAATATGACATATTCTAATTAGCATGCCTTCCTTGAGTATGCAAGAATTATCTTCTTAAGTCCTAAATTCCTAATCTGTTTAAATATGACCTTCCCTTGAAGTCTTCCTCTGCCGCAGACTTCCAGTATTACTGAAGGCGAATGATATTCTTAAAAATAGCACACATAAGATTTGATAGCAGTCATTCTCAATTCGGTCTGCCCGGGACCCAATTATCCTGCACACATTAATTCTGCACGATCAGCATTTTCAGAGAGGACTGCCGCTTCTCAGCTAAATCCCAGAGGTACTTATCCCTCAAATAAAAACTTTTCATGCTGACATTGTTACGGGCATAATTTTTTTTTATTTTTTTAGAAATTGATCCCATCAATCCTATAAAACCTACAGCACTGGTGCCCATCACTGCATCTTTAGTATTACAATATTTTAAGAGCTTTTCGATCTTAAAGGGGTTTTCCACTACCTTTAACAGATATGCTCGTGTATTTTCCTACCTCATGAACATCTTCAAATTCTCCTGACCTATTTTCACCATGTAAACCAATCCCTCTGGTTTGTTTCCATCCTGTATGAACCTCTTGCTGTTGCTATATCCAACCAAACCCATGATGCACTTCTCCTTCCTCTGTCATGCAGTAGCCAGGTTTGGGGTGGTCCCAACACTATGCTGGGTCCCCCGGGTACCGTCGTGGTGTCGCCACCTGTTGCTGCTCTCCGGAAGGCATGGTAAGGCATGGTGCACCCCAATGGGAGTCAGGGTCTGCAATAAGCCAGGGTGCTTCTGTACTCTGGGAATTCAGGTGCAAAACATTACAGGCGAGGCATAGAGTTGGTTTCTTCAGTCTCCTCTCTGGCATAAGGATGGTTTGATGCTGAGGAAAGGCCTGAGCTAGCTGTCCCTCTGTCTTTAGAAGGCTGGTACCCTGGCCAAAGGCTGGTGATCCAGGGTCTGTGGCAGAGTATCCCTGTCTCAGTGTCTTCTTCTGTTACTCAGTAGTCTGGCAGAGTCTCCTCTTCCAAGCACTGTTCCCTAACTGCAGCACACTAGGGGCTCCGACTGCTCTCCTTATATACAGATTTTTGCTAGACTAGAACCTTCTAGTGGGAGGTGTGGAGTGGAGAAACTCAGCACAAACAAATACAATGTTACAAATATCGTCTTTCATATAGACTTGCTTTAGAGCTTTAATGATACTCAATGGCAATAACACAACAGTTTTTCCAGACAAAAACATGTCTTCAGAAATAATAACATAGCAAAACCAGACATTTAAAAGGTCAGTCTATCTGGTTTTGGTGGTAAACAAGTCTGTCTTTTTCACTCCAAAACATGCTCTTTAAACCTTATGGTAGTGTAACACCCCACAGTGGTGTTACCACTTCTGTACCTTGCTACTGTCTTTATTGGTCTAACCTCATGTATTTATTCCAGGTCCTCCACAATGTGCATTCCTATTTTGTTATGTAACAGTTTTATTCATATGTAATGTGCCTGGTTCACCAGCAGGTGGCAGCAAATATGGCAGAGCTGTATGTAGAGAGAACGGAACCTGCAGGAAGGGTAGGGACCAGTTTCTAGTTAGTCTAGCTTACCCCCCTACTAGGGGACAGGTGTGCAGGTGGCACGTCTCTGCTGGATGTGCCCATGCCAGCCAGAGTGCCTTAAGCTCTGCTGGCCATGGAGGTCAACGCTTAAAGCCTCAGGAGGAAAGTTCCCTGGCATAACCATAAGTCAGACCAATGAGAGAAATGCAGCATACAGAAGTAACAGTATATTAAGCAAGCCTATCAGTACGGCAGAAAGAGAGAAAGAAAGCATAGTGGAGTTTGCCGGCCAGTTTAATGCTAAAGCATGCTGGAACCAAGACAAAGCCTGTAAACAGTTTTGGAGAACGTTTATGCAAAGTAAAGCTGCAATTGACCTTCATCTCAAGATCTGGACTCCAGTTATTCTTTTATCCCTCAATTATTTCCCGTATTTTTTGCTTCAGAGCCACTACCTGGGGTCCAGCCATATCCAGGTAGGAGCAACGTGACACACATAAAGAGACATTTTAGGTCGCGCTATACCACTCAGCATTCCTACACCTGGGTCGTGTTATAGAGGGCCCTAGGGGGAGGCAGCCATTCCTCCCATTGCAGTAGCTATGGAAAATGACCAGCTTCTCATTATTAGCTAGAAAGTCCCAAAAGTCTCTCAGTATTCCTTAAACCTTTCCACAGTGCTGTGCAAAAGCAGTACAAATGAAAAGGATATATAGTACATGCTTATAAAATGCAGTTACACGGTATTAAACAGTATAAGACAGTGCAAGTTAACCCTTTAAAGTAAAAGGCATTGATTACTTTGCATAGGGGAAACAGGCAAATGTCCACAAATATCAAGACTTTAAAGTACCCCTACTCCAGGGCACTACAGTCACAGCTCCTGCACCATCCCTGATTACATCCAGCTAGTTTCTAGCTCCTGCTACCCACCTAGTTACATATACACACTCCTATCACCGTCCTGCCCATGGACATAGCATCACAGAGGATAAGAAAGAGATCCTCTGGATAGGTCATCAGTATCTGATAAGTGGGGGTCTGACACCCAGGACTCTGGCTGATCAACTGCACTTCTGTTTTGCGGCTTACCCATAAGCCAGTGACATCATGTTCATCAGTCACATCGCCTAGGCGCAAGTCAGTCCGATTCAAGTGAACGAGCTGAGCCTCAATATCAAGGACCGCTGCTATCTAATGTACTATCTAATGAGGCAGAGGTGCTGACCGAAACTCTCCCTAGAATTGTAAATGGTGCCACCACAAATTGTCACGGGTAGAGTCACAGGAATCAAGATAGAGCGGAGGTGCACCCCCTGAGCTGCCACCCAGGTCCCCTGTCCCTGCCTACTTGCACCACCTGCCCTAGGTGACGGAGTGCAACTGGGCGACAGTCCCTAACCTTCTAAGTGCAAGCATTGAGAAAAGAGACGCAGGGAAGAGGACAGCCACTGAGAAGTTACAATTAGCGGACCAGAGGTAGAACAAAAAACTGAAGGCGAGGCGGGTCAACTAGCCGAGGTCAGTCCAGGAGGTCACATCAGAACAAGGAAAGAGGCAAAAACAAATCCGTAAACAAGCAGAGGTCAAAATCCGAGAGGTAGCGTCAAGGTACAGGAAGCAGGCAGAAGAGGTGTCAAGAGGCGGATCGAGGTTCAATTCCAGAGGTAGCTTAATAACAATAAAGTACACAGCCTATAGGACGAAAATCACAGGCAACCTGTAGCCAGCAGGCCGCCTGTATTTATAGTGGGGAGTGAGGGTCATGTGACGTGGCCAGCGTCACATGACCGACAGACAAACAAGTCGAGCACCGAGTGATCAGCTCGGCGCTCAAGGCAGACCTAGGAGCAGGGAGCCTACCAGCAGCAAAGCTGCCCTGGGAGCAAGGCCAAACACAGATCCTCGCTCCCGAAGCTAAGCAGCAGGTCTGCGGCTGATGAGAGACCGAGTGCGCCTTTGGCACCCCATTACACAAATGCTTGTTTGTCAGTGATCTCTTTTATGTGGCCCATAAAATCCTCTTTCTCCAGCAGCACATTGCTCTGGGATGTACTGTACTGCCAGGAAACAATGAATCTGTATGGAGATGAATGATCACAGTAGTGATTGTTCAGTCCCATACAAAGGAGGCGATTGCTGCATGTAACACCTCGGCTAAACAATCAATTATCTCTTCTGATAATCGCTCGTGCATCAGCCCGGTAATGGTACAAGCACACAGGACGGTCGTGTAGTGGTTGCAACACAGCCATGCTGTAGTCGACCCCTGAGGAAGCTGGTTGGTCCGGCGATACGCGTGGGGCATATACCATGATCACCACTTTTTGATGCCATATTTAAGTATTTTGCATGACGAGGGTATTGGTTATCCCCGTTCGCCACTTTCCTTTCCCTTCGTACCCTCACCATACCACTTCACCACCAATACACTTCCCCACCACAGCGCCCCCATCCCAATAAAACTCGGACCACTGACTGGAAATGTAATGGCCACAGCAGCCGTTTATTAAATAACAATTACAAAATAACATAGCATAATACTGTAAACCCAATGGGGGGAGGTCCTTGAAGCCCCAAAGCATCGAGCTGTCGAACCAGGGTGAGCCATTCTTGCCTCCAGCCGTAACGCCCAGCTCAAAGGCACCACCGAATGACCCCCCCTCGATTCACCACAACCGCTCGGTCCACCTGGGAGTCCAGCCCCCACCGTGGGGCCCCCCCAATTGTCCTCAGCTTCCACCGTGACCAACTCCAAGGACCCCCCCCCCCCACCGCCACGAGCCGCCGTGACAAAACCACCCCCACTAAAAAAACTCCCAATACCCCATCCCCCAATCCCTGCACCCTAAATCCAGAAAAAAGGGGAGGGTGGGTGGGAGCTTCTCTTCTCCTCAAAATGGCGTCCTAACTACTACTTCCCTGCTTATTTAACCCCTTAACTCCACCCCCCTGCTCAAATTAACCTATCCTGACCTTACTCCCTACCCTAGCCCCCTCCCTCTACTCTAGCCTAACCACCCCCCCACCCGGCTCACTAAACCAAACCCCCGTCATGGGGGCCTCCCCTAAAGGGGGCTCCGCCCCCCCCAGTCCGGCCATGCTTTTCTGTGGCAGCGCATATATGTTATTTTCTAGAACTTGGTAACTGTGGGTATGTGTGTTGGACATATTGTTGGTCCACACACAATGCTGTAATTTGTACACAATTATTTTAATTCTTGGGCTTTGTGTTTCTAAATAAATTATATATTTTTCTAATAAGATGTGCGGCCTTTGTATGCGGTATTTCTTTATCTTGTTATGTGTAGTTACATGGTGATGCCGTGGTCTGCACTCTTGGATCTTTATTTGGTGTGTCCCCGCATTTTATTTCCCTGCATGCTGCAGTCGAGTACCACACACCCGTAATCGAGCGCTCAGTAAACCAATTTGGCTTGCACTGTTTCGTTGATCTGCATGGTTAACATTGCAGACCGATGAAACAGTCTGGTCCCAATTAGTTTTTTTAGATTCTGACGTGACTCATATGGCCCGGTGGTAATTGACCACAGTGCGGCTGCGTTGCAACCGTGACACCACCGTGCCAGGTGGTTGTACTCACAAAGGGCCTTTGACAATTAGCTTCTGTTTGTAAGTCATGCAGATGACTGTAGCCGGTTTTACGGTCCGCAAATTGCAGATCCACAAAACACGGATACCGGCTGTGTGCGTTCCGCATTTTGCAAAATGGAACGCCTTGGCCTCTATAGAACAGTCCTATCCTTGTCTGTAAAATAGACAAGAATAGGACACGTTCTATTTTTTTGCGTGTGCCACGGAAAGGACATGCGTTCGGTTCGCTGTCCGCATCTTTTGTGCTCCTATTGAAGTAAATGGGTCCTCATCCGACCAGCACAATATGTGGATCGGATGTGGAAAAAAAAAATATACATTCGTGTGCATGAGCCCTTATATTTTTGTTGACAGAACCCGCACAGAACAGCAAGTCCCGCCGTCACATTAAAGTGCGCAGGGAGCTCCCGACTCTCCATGACAGACGGGGAGAAAAGGATTGGGCAAAATGAATATTTTCACCCCATACTTTTGTTCTCCCAGGAGATAAGCCCCCACTAGAAGTGTCTGGCAGCGGATTTCTTCGCTCTCCCCCATAGAATATGCATACACGTCTGGCAAAGCCGAACGTGTATGGAGAAGACGGGGGGTTGGCAGGAGAGATAACCGCCGGCCGAACAATCACTATTGAATGTGTAGCTTTAGGGCATAACCATTCAGTTATATCCGCACTGCTATGTCCACACTATACTACCGTCACATGGGGTTGCTAGCAGTTGTCAGACAAGGACTGTTTTCCTACTCTATGCGATCTCGTGACATGTGTCTGCGGCACAGCTGTGCGCTCCATGCTGAATTTCCGGTTCCAAGTATTTCAGAAGAGTCAGGCCTAACTATTCTGCTGAGCCCCATCCCTTTACCCAGTCGTAGCGCCCACCCCACATTGGCACACTCAACCGTCCTGATCTTAGCTGCTGATGTGGATGTTTTACGAGCCTGTAATGAGCGTGCCAGCGCCGAGGCGAGAGGGGCTTTACATCTGTCAACTGTTCGGCCCCCATTAACTGATCTACAGCTGTTGAAAAAAAGCAAATGTTCACTGGGTGCAGTTACCCGGCTGTATCTTATGAGCCAAACGTGACCTAGTTTAGAAGCGGAGACCCATTTTTGGCCCAGAATATTTTAGAAAATCATATTTCAATAGCCAAAGGCTGTATCAATTCTTTATTTTTTACTGACTTCTAGAGATAGTGATATATCAATTCTGTGTCTAAACAGTAGATGTGTTTTCTTTCACACTATCTCTATTATTATATTAGAGGTTTTTGTAAACCACGTTATATTATTTATGTAGATCATACACACAGAGATATCCATTTCTTACTAGTGTACCTGGTAAAGGGAACCTGTCCCCGGGATTTTGGGTTGCTAGATGGCCGCTAGCACATACGCAATACCCAGTCGCCATAGCTCTGTGTGCTTTTAGGGTCCATTCACACGTCCGTTGTTTCTTTTCTGATCTGTTCAGTTTTTTGCGGAACAGATCTGGACCCATTCATTTTCAATGGGTCCTGAAAAAAAAAAATCGGACAGCACAATGTCCGATTTTTTTTTTCAGGACTCATTGAAAATGAATGGGTCCAGATCTGTTCCGCAAAAAACGGAACAGATCAGGAAAGAAACAACGGATGTGTGAATGGACCCTGAAAGCACACAGAGCTATGGCGACTGGGTATTGCGTATGTGTGTAAAAAAAACGATTTGATCCATATGCAAATTAACCTGAGATGAGTCCAGCATGAAGGAGCCCAGCACCGCCCCGCATCTTCAGAATCTCCTCCTTGCTCCTCGACGTCAAAGCTAGAGCGCCTTAATCTCGCGATGCGCGAGCTAGCGCATGCGCTATTCCTTCCCTGAGGCTGAAGCCAGCACAGGGAAGGAACACTATGATGACGCTCGCGCATTGCGAGATTACGGCGCTCTAGCTTTCTGACGTCGAGGAGCAAGGAGGAGATTCTGAGGATGCGGGGCGGTGCTGGGCTCCTTCATGCTGGACTCATCTCAGGTTAATTTGCATATGGATCAAATCGTTTTTTTTTACACAATAAAAGCACACAGAGCTATGGGGACTGGGTATTGCGGATGTGCTAGCTGCCATCTAGCAACCCATGTCCTCATCTCTATACACAAAATCCCGGTGACAGGTTCCCTTTAAGAAATATATTAACTTTCTTTTGGCATCTTAAATCAGATCACTTTGATGTTTGCTATTTTTATTTGCAACATTACTATCTGCTACAAATAAACACTTCCTAGATCATGAGTTAATAGTTCTCCTATATATCTATAACAGAGTATCACTAAAAGTATCACATGATTAACAGGACTTTTCCCAACACACACTATCTCTATCCATTTGCTTTGGTCAGTCTCATATATCTACTATCATTCCCATTTTGGGAGCATCTGCAGTGCGTTCCCTTGTGGATCACTCATCTGCTTTTTAGTTTAAAAAACAAAATAGAAGCTCCCCCAATATCTAAACGTCGCCTAGCAAATCCAATCAGCACTTCAAACTTCGCAATGAAATGGCGTTCAAGACAATAATGCAGATCTGTGCGCAGCAATCAGCAAGGAAAAATTTGCTATTGCCCACAGCAACCAATCACGGCACAGCTTTCATTTCCTGCAGTGCTCTAGAAAAATTAAAGCTGTGCTGTGATTGGTATCCATGGCGTTGGAGACAGTTTTATAAATCTGCCCCATCTGTACTGCTCCAGAGGAATATGGTAAAGCAGGGCTCCACAGGCTTCTATATAGAGCTTGTGTGGCGCAATGATATGTGTGCATTAACGCAACTTGGGTCGCTGCTTTTTTGTTTGGTCAGTCTACCATTAAAGGGGTTATGCCATGACTAATGTAAAAAATTAAAAATCAGACATAATATAGTACACAACAATCTATTTCTAACAAAGCTAGAACCAGCCCTGCACCTCACATGGATCCAGAGATCTCCACATTCATTGCTCTTCTAGATTTATACAGGGGAGGGTCTTTTCTGCTGCAGGTAAGGGGGCGTGTCCATTCTCTCCCTATCACAGCTCAGGGGGCGTGTCCATTCTCTCCCTATCACAACTCAGGAGGCAGTTAAAGGATGAAACTGAGCATGTGCGGCCATCTCAGTGAGCAGGACAAAGAAATAAGAAGAAAAAAAAACAGCAGGTGGCGCTATACAGATACATTTTATTGAATAACTCATTGGCTATACTAAATTTTTAATTATATGCAATTACAAAAGTATTCAGATCCAGGGGCTGGTTTGAAAACTGTAGAATACTTTTTTTTTGTGGGACAATCCCTTTAAGGCTAGAACTACATGGAAAAATGTGTTCCATGACAAGAAAGGCACACATTTCATGTAATGTATCCCAATGGTGTTGCCATGCGGCATGCCACATGCTGATACTGCGATGCAACTATTGCATGCAGGACTTTCGACTCCGCTCAAAAATCATATTCTGAGCGGACACAGAACGGACCCCATTATAGTCTATGGGGTCTTTAGGCTTCGTTACGCTCAGTTAGGTCTCAGTTATCTGCAGAATCCGTCCTTTCTGTTCTCTTGCTCCTCAACGGAGCTGGAGAACGGAAAGGAGAAACGGTGATGGGAAAGGGTTGGAGAACTTCTTTAAACGGGTGTCGCAATGGGACAGTTAGACACCTCATATCCACATTTCCACCCACATTTCTCATGAAAAATAATCTACATTTTTCAAACCAGCCCCTGGATCTGAATACCTTTGTAATGGTATGTAATTAAAAATTTATTATAGCTGCCGAGTTATTCACTGAAATCTATCGGTACAGCGCCACCTGCTGTTTGCTCTTTTTCTATATTCCATCCTTCAACTGCCACCAGCTGCAGCAGAAGGGGCACACCCCCTGAGAAAGGACATGCCCCCTAAGCTGCCAGCTTGAAATAAACCTAGCAGAACAATTGGAGCTATAAGAGGCGAGATCTCTGGATACATGTGAGGTACAGGGCTGGTTCTAGCTTTCTTAAAAAAAGAGGTTTTCATGTACTAGATCAGGAATGCTCAACCTGCGGCCCTCCAGCTGTTGTAAAACTACAACTCCCACCATGCTCTGCTGTAGGCTGTCCAGGCATGCTGGTAGTTGTAGTTTTGCAACAGCTGGAGGGACGCAGGTTGGGTATCCCTGTGCTAGATGATGTATAATTTTCATTTTTTACATTATTCATGGGATACCTCTTTAACTTTGCTGGTACTGTATTACGCCGCTGACTTTTCACACGAAAATTTGCATGGAAAAACCGCGAGTAATACATACGGTGTGCATGTCGCCTAATGGGGGATTTTCCTGATACAGATCAGAGATACAGAAATCTCTAAGCTATAACCTGAAGGGTCACAAGGCTCGGCAGAGCATTAATCAGCGGGGGACCCAACGAGTGGTCACTGACCCCCCCAATACCTACTCTACAGGTCTCTATGGCTCCTTCCCTCTGACTCTACATGGAGGAGGACACTCGCTCTGCTACTCCGCAGTCTGGGAGGCGATTTGTTATTGGATGAAATATAATTACTGTCTATGTTTCCGACTATTTACTCTGCGAGCTGCAATTAATATTTCTAATCTGTACTTTCTGCATTTCCTCACACACGTTTGCAGATATTAATTACCGCCCGACATGTTTTGCCTGTAATTAGCCGTCTGGCAGCTACGCGTACAGTCTGCGCTCATTACATTTCTAAAAATGAATAGCTGCTTGTGCATAGAATAGAATGACGCCCTCTGGTACTATAATAGGTTAACGTTACAGAATGGCCCCCACCGCCGGAGGACGTCCCAGGCAGAGACACACACGTGTCTATAATACCGTAGACCGCGTCTCCTGTCCGCATCGCTAGGTTATGACCATTCATGCGCCAGATTTATGACTGTTGGGACATTTTCCCTACTTTTGAGTAGTGCGTGAAGGGATTGGCAGGGACAGTGAACGTCTCACATTTATTGTCACACATAGGGCAGGTGTATATGTGCGTCACCCACCTCATGGCCACCATCGACGTGAAATCTGTAATTAAGTTTGTGTCATTCTGCATCAGTGGATGAGGAAACAGCATGTTTTTTAGGCAGGGTTCACATAGCACGATATTATCTGAACCTGAAAAGTATAAGACTTCATGCACACAGGCGAGCCTTTACAGCAGCACATAAGCACGGTGCCTCCGTACAACGGTATTAAAGGGGTTTTATAGGATTTTAAATAGGTCATAAATAGCTGATCGGTGCGGGTCCGCCACCCGTCAGCTGTTTGAAAAGCGCTGCAGCCTCATCACAGTGCCGCACGTTGTATAGTGGCTGTGCTTGGTATTGCAGCCCAGACCCATTCGCTTGAATAGGACTGAGCTGCGTCTAGGCCATGCAGGGTCGCCACTTGCTTCACCCCAAAAAGGCATTCTAGGCCACGCCCCAACCCCCCCTCAGACAAAAACCTTTCCTAGTAGTCAATGCAAGAAAAATAAAAAATAAGCCCTCTTTTACGCAACATTTATTTTTAATTTTTTTACCGTTTATGGGCCGTTTTTTGCGTTCCATATACGGAACCATTCATTTCAATGGTTCCACAAAAAAACGTAATGTACTCTGTATGCATTCCTTTCCGTATTTCCGTTCCATTGAAAGATAGAACATGTCCTATTATTGACCACAAATCACGTTATGTGGCTCCATTCAAGTCAATTGGTCCGCAAAAAAAAAAAAAAAACACAGAACACATACGGAAATGCATCAGTATGTCTTCCGTATCTGTTCCGTTTTTTGCGGAACCATCTATTGAAAATGATATGGCCAGCCAAATTTTTTCTATGTAATTACTGTATATGCCATATGGAAAAACAGAACGGAAAAGCGGAACAGAAACAAAAATGGAACAACGGATATCCGTGAAAAGCGGACCGCAAAACACTGAAATAGCCATACGGTCGTGTGAAAGAGGCCTAAGACAGGATGACCATAAGATGGACTGCGTGCGGACCCGAGTGCCTCTCTCACCCTCAGTCAGACACAGAGTGACATTTCCGCCGGCTCTAGTGACTGAGTGGAGGTGACGGATAGCCTCAGGCTACTTTCACACTAGCGCTTTTACTGGATCCGGCAGGGTTCAGCAAAAACGCTTTCATTATGAAAGGATCCGGTTGTATTATCTTTAACATTGCCAAGATGGATCCGTAATGAACTCCATTGAAAGTCAATGGAGGATGGATCCGTTTTCTATTGTGTCAGAGAAAATAAATCCGTCCGCATTGACTTGCATTGGGGGTCATGCCGGATCCGTCTTGCTCCGCATCCCAGGATGGAAAGCAAACCGCAGCATGTTGCGGTTTGCACTCCGGTTGGAGAACGCAACTAAACGGAATGGAATGCATTTTGGAGCATTCCGTTCTGTTCAGTTCAGTTTTGTCCCCATTGACAATGAATTGGGACAAAACTGAAGCGCTTTTTTCCCGGTATTGAGCCCCTATGACGGAACTCAACACAGGAAACTTTAAACGCTAGTGTGAAAAGTAGCCTCAGTCAGTTTGTGGCTGCTGAAAAGGAGGGCACACCAGTGTCTATCCAGGTCTAGCTCTGAACGGAGGACAGGCTGTCAGGAAACCAGACTGTCTGGCCTAAAGCCGGACATCTGGCCACTATAAGGCCATGTGACAGATTGATGTCACTGGCCTAGGAAGAGGCCACAGTTCATCAGCAGGTGTGCCAGGAGTCAGGCCCCCACTAAAGAGATATTGATGGCCTTGGGGATATCAAAATCCTTCACAACCCCTTTAAAGAGATGTTCGTCCTTAGATCTTTTAGGGCAATAACTATATAATGCAGTGTCCACCTCATCCATCCACATGTCTCCATAGAAATCAAAAAGTATTAAAAAAACGTACAGCACAGTCCCTAGGATATGCCATTCCTTTAAAAAATAGTAGCAGCACTGACTGCTCAGCACAAGCGAATGGAGCCGAGCGGCGGTCATCCAGCTGAGCAGTGAAGTGGCTGCAGTGGCGAATCCGCACTGCAGCCCCTTTATTTTCACAGAGAACATTGCCGATGTCCGTCCCTCACCACCAGTGGGAATGACCCTTTCATGTCACTGATGTCTCAGGCAAGAGGACAATGCAAATTTGCATGCAAAATTTTAGTTGCGTTTCTAAACTGGATTTCTGTAATTGTCACATGATGTCACATGATGCTCATAGGCTACAACTGCGTGTTGTTGTTGCAGTGCAGATTTCAAGGGGTTTTCCTGGTGTTTTAGCCACATCCTGATCGTGTGCGTTTAGCCTTAAAAGGGGTTGTCCAGGACTAGAAAAAGATGGCTGCTTTCTTCCAAAAACAGCTCCACCTGTTATGTGTGGTATTAGGCTAGGTCTACACGACGACATTTGACGCGCGACTTTAAGTCGCACGACAGATAGGGCACAACTACACTGCAACATTTGTCTCACGACATTTTTTATAATGGCAGTCTATGGTGTCGCACTGAACCATGCGACATGCTGCGACTGCGACGTGACAGTCGCAGAAAAATCCATCTCGAATGGATTTTCTGCGACTGTCGCGTCGCAGTCGCAGCATGTCACATGTTGCAGTGCGACACCATAGACTGCCATTATTAAAATTGTCGCGCGACATTAGTGCAACAAAATGTTGCGCGACAAATGTCGTCGTGTAGACCTAGCCTTACAGCTCAGCGATTTCACAAGCGGTTTTCTGATTCCCAGAGGCTTCTGAATCACAATGGGACAGATTTACTAATCCTATTGGTGACTAAAGCCCCATTCACACATCAGTGTTCCACATACGTGTGCTGTACATGTTCTCCACGGACAGTACACGTCCCTATTTATTTTAATGTGTGTATTCACACATCTGTTTTTTACCACGGTCCGTGGGTCCGTGTTTTTAGCATGGATGCATGCTCATGAGGGGTTAAAAAATAAAATAAATTAACTCACCCCATCCACTTGTTTGCGCAGCCGGCATCATCTTCTTTCAGGACCTGCCAAAGGACCTTTGATGACGTAATCTTCTATCTTCATTCAGCAGGACCTGCGCTGACATCACCACGTGGTGAGCTCAATTACATCAAAGGTCCTTTTGCAGGTCCTGAAAGATGAAGAAAGAAGACGATGCCGGCTGCGCGAACAACAGGATGAGGGGAGTTAATTTATTTCTATTTTTTAACCCCTTAATCGACATTTTACTAAGCATTCTGTATTAAGAATGCTATTATTTTCCTTTTTAACCATGTTATAAGGGAAAATAATACAGTAAATTGACTTTTTTTCAATTTACTAACATCTTCTCCTAGCAACCATGTGTGAAAAATCACACCGCATACGCACTTGCTTGCGATTTTCACGCATCCCTATTAATTTCTATGGGGCCTGCGTTGCGTGAAAAACGCAGAATATAGAACATGCTGCGATTTTCACGCAACGCACAAGTGATGCGTGAAAATCACCGCTCATGTGCACAGCCCCATTGAAGTGAATGGGTCCAGATTCAGTGCGGGTGCAATGCGTGAGGTGAATTCTTGCCCGTGTGAAAGGGGCCTTATTGAAAGGCTGAGTAACCAGAGCAAGATCAGGAACCAAGTACAAGTAAGATCATCGCTCCGATACAGTTGAGCTGGAACCTCCATACTGTTCACCCCCTCACTGAGCCCGTTATTGGGATTTACAGCTTCACCATCTGTACTTATGACACAGGGCTGCTATACTTATGGCAAGGCAAGTAAAGTTCCTGTTTGGTTCCACTCCTGCCTCTCTCATCATTCAACTCTATCTCCTAATTGCACCTTACGGTGCTGGCGTCACGAACAACACAGGGGCCCAGCCGCCAAAGCACCCCAAGCATACCCGCTACCATCAAGGGCACCTCAACTTCCATCTGGCTGGTCTTCCCTGCAACCGAGAGTGCCCCGGAGGATTTAGTGCCGTGTTCCCCTCCACTGCAAGACCGGCTCAGGGAGCTGCGACAAAGGGGAGTACAACTACTACACCCGTTCGGCACACCATTACACTCACATATTGCCCTTGCGGTCTGGCACGTTGCACTTAAAGGGGTTGCCCCGTTATGACAACTTATCCCATATCCAAAGGATAGGGGAAAAGTATTTGATTGACAGGGGTCTGACTGCTGGGGCCCCTGCCAATCATGATAACAGGGGCCCATGCTCCTGGTGGTCATGCATGCACGCTACCGCTCCATTCAGCTGCTGGAGAAAGCAGAGAGCTTCTACTCCACCATCTCCAGCCATCTAAGAGGTGAATGGAGCAGCGAACACACGTGCGCGTCTGCAATTCCATTCAAACAGGGAGTGTGGACCTCTGTTCTTGTAATCGGTGAGGGCCCAGCAGTTGGACTCTTGCCAGTCAGACGACCATCCCCTATTCTGGGGATAGGGAATAAGTTCTCCTAATGGGACGACCCCCTTAAGGTAACTGCACACGTTGCGGATTGTGTGTATTTTTTCCTCACACAAATTTTCGTGCACAAAAAAAAAAAGAAAAAAAAAAAAAAAGCACGGTAATACAGCACAGTGAATGAGATCGGCCAAACCCTGCGGAAATTGTCCTGTTGTGCAGATTTTTGAAATATGCATGTTGTCAATTGTTTCTGCAGATTTTTAGCGCAAATTTCACCCTTTTCAATGCAAGGGTGAGACCAGGGCCACAACAAAATCCTCAGGTAATGCATGCGTTTTTTAGCGTGAATTTAGGTTTCGGCTACATGTCGTCAGTAAGTCACATAACAAAATGGGTACAGCTACACCGCAACATGCTGAGACTGCGACGCGACAGTCGCACAAAAATACAACTACAAATACAACTGTAAGGTGCTGTGCGGCAGTGCGACACCATTGACTATCATTGCAAAAAATGTTGCGTGACAAAAAGGGTACAACTACACTGCAATTTTTTGTGTCTCAGCAATGTCACGCAACACTTTTTGTAATGATAGTAAACGACATACTGTGACACGATAGTCGCACAAAAATCCAACTTGGATTGATTTTTGCGTCTCTTGTGTTGCAATCGCACCATCGCATATCGCTGTGCAACACCATTGACCATTATTACAAAAAACGTTGCATGGCTTTTATGCAACACATGTCCCCGTGTAGCCCTAGCCTTAGGCCTCTTGCACACGAACGTTTTTTTCTTTCCGTTTCCGTTCTTTGCGTTCCGTATACGGAACCATTCATTTCAATGGATCCTCAAAAAAACAGAAGGCACTCCGTATGCTTTCCGTTTCCATATTTCCGTTCAAAGATAAAACATGTCCTATTATCGTCCGCATAACGGATAAGGGTAGTGCTGTTCTATCAGCAGCCAGCTGTTCCATTTCGCAGAAAAACGGAATTCACACAGACGTCATCTGTATTTTTTGCGGATCCGTTTTTTGCGGACTGCAAAATACTGAAAAAGCCATACGGTCGTGTGCAAGAGGCCTTAGGCTTGGTTTAGACCTGAGCGTTTTGCAGCGCGTTCCTAACAGGCAAGAGCCAATGCTTCCCTATGGGAATGGTTCTCACCTGAGCGTTTTACAGCGCGAACGATCGCACTGTAAAACGCCCGATGCCCCAAGAAGTACAGGAGCTTCTTTGGGGCGTCTTGTCGCGCGTTCCCGTACATAGACTTCCAGGAACGCGCGACAATGGGCGTTCGCATACTACCGGAGCCGCATATGTGAGACGCCGGAGAATCGCGCATACACATCGCTCAGGTCTGAACCGGCTGTTAGTGCAGCAATCAGTGTTGAAATCTGTTTGTAAACCTGCACCCATACGCAGGCAGCCTTAGGCCTCTTGCACACGACCGTATGTCTTTTGCGGTCCGTTTTTCCTGGATTCGCTTTTCCGGTTTTTGTTTCAGCAGTGTTTCCGTTTCGTTTTGGCGTTCTGTTTTTCCGTTTGTGATCCGTTTTTTGCGGATCGCTAACGGAAACTGAAGCATACAATAATGTTTAAACAGTAAGTACATAAAAAAATTGGGCTGGGCATAACATTTTCAATATAAGGTTCTCAAAAACCGAACGGATATGGAAGACATACGTATGCATTCTGCTTTTTGTGGATCCATTGACTTAAATAGAGCCACGGAACGTGATTTGCGGCCAATAATAGGACGTGTTCTATCGTTGAACGGAACAGAAATACGGAAACAGAATGCATACGGAGTACATTCAGTTTTTTTTGCGGAACAATTGAAATGAATGGTTCCACATACGAACCGCACACGGAACCCGCAAAAACGGAACGGAAACGAAAAAAAAAACCAATTTGTGTGCAAGAGGCCTAAGGCTACTTTCACACTAGCGTTCGATCAGATCCGTCCAGACTTTTACATTGAAAGTCAATGGGGGACGGATCCGTTTGAAAATTGCGCCATATTGTGGCATCTTCAAACGGATCCGTCCCCATTGACTTACATTGTAAGTCTGGACGGATCCGCACGCCTCCGCACGGCCAGGCGGACACCCGAACGCTGCAAGCAGCGTTCAGGTGTCCGCCTGCTGAGCGGAGCGGAGGCTGAACGCCGCCAAACTGATGCAGTCTGAGCGGATCCGCATCCATTCAGACTGCATCAGGGCTGGACGGAAGCGTTCGGGTCCGCTCGTGAGCCCCTTCAAACGGAGCTCACGAGCAGACAGCCGAACGCTAGTGTGAAACTAGCCTTAGGCTACATTCACACAACCGTATTTTTGGTCTGCATCCGATCCTCATTTTTGGATTGCACGTGGACCCATTAATTTCTATGAAACCACAAAAAAATGAGTATAGCACACGGATGACATTCGTATCTGTGTGGCCCAGCCGCAAATTATAAAATGTGTCCTATTCTTGTCCGTTTTGCGGACAAGAATAGGCATTTTTTTTCAATGGAACCCGCAAAAAGTGCAGGATGCACACAGACCATATCCGTATTTTGCGGACCTCAAAACATATAGAGTCGTGTGAATGTAGCCTGAAGGTTCATGCACACGACCGTTGGATGTTTTGCGGTCCGCAAATTGTGGATCCGCAAAACCTGGATACCGGCTCTGTGCATCCTGCCTTTTGCTGAACTGAAGGGCCGGCCCCTAAAAGAACAGTCCCATTCTTGTCCGTAATACGGACAATAATAGGACACATTCTATATTTTTGCGGAACGGACATATGGAAATGGAATGCAGACAGCGTTATTTCCGTTTTTTGCGGCTCTATTGAAGTGAATGGTTCTGCATATGGGCCGCAAAAAAAATGCGTTTGTGTGCATGAACCCTGTATTCTCTTTCCGTGTCCATTCAGTTTTTTTTTTGCGGACTGTATGCGGAACCGTTCATTTCAATGGGTCCGCAAAAAAAAAAAAAGCAAGTTACTTTGTGTGCATTTCATTTGCGTATGTCCGTTCTATTATTGTCTGCAGACAAGGATAGGACTGTTCCATTAGCGGACAACTGTTCCAAAATACGAAATGCACACGGACATCATCCGTACTTTTTGCGGATCCGTGTTTTGCGGACCTCAAAATACATACGTTAATATGCATGAGCCCTTAATCTGACAACCTTGGGATTTATTCACACGTCAGGATCACGATTTGTGTCAACAGCATCATGTGAATAAACCCCATCATTTGCCTTCTATGCGCGATACTTGAGGATCCATCCATTTACAGTGGGAATAATCCATTTAACATCGGACACACATGAAATATTTTGCATTGGCGCGATGTCATTAGTCTATGCGTCTATACCGCAGTCATTTATCACCATATTGTGCATGTGGATTTATAGATATCTGCTATATACCGTACATCTGAACGGGTCTAGCACACTGGCGTTTTGGTTTTCCGTTTGTGAGATCCGTTTAGGGCTCTCACAAGCGGTCCAAAACGGATCCGTTTTGCCCTAATGCATTCTGAATGGAAAAGGATCCGCTCTGAATGCATCAGTTTGCCTCCGATCCGTCTCCATTCCGCTCTGAAGGTGGACACCAAAATGCTGCATGCAGCGTTTTTCTGTCCGCCATGTGGTGCAGAGCAAGACGGATCCGTCCTGACACACAATGTAAGTCAATGGGGATGGATCCGTTTCCTCTGAAACAATAGAAAACGGATCCGTACTGACGCACAATGCAAGTCAATGGGGACGGATCGGTCTTGGCTATTTAAAGATAATACAAACGGATCCGTTCTGACACACAATGTAAGTCAATGGGGGACGGATACGTTATCTCTGAAACAATAGAAAACGGATCCGTCCTGACACACAATGTAAGTCAATGGGGATGGATCCGTTTCCTCTGAAACAATAGAAAACGGATCCGTCCTGACGCACAATGCAAGTCAATGGGGACGGATCGGTCTTGGCTATTTAAAGATAATACAAACGGATCCGTTCTGAACGGATGCAGATGTTTATCTGAAAGGATCCGCGCGAAATGTGAAAGTATTCTAACATACCATCCCCTTACCATCTTCCTGTCTGAGCACCAATGGGTTAACGCCAATTAATATCGAACAGTAATTCATTTGTTTTCCAACATGTCTTAGGTTCTTATAGGACACATAAGATCTCCGCTTCTTCCTCTGCAGGCTGTACGTCAGGACAATATACTCTTTATGTTACTGTCAGCTAGATCAGTCAGATGTCCCGGAGATTGCGATCGCCATGAAAGTAGTCTACGCAAAGCGAGACACGGAAATATCCCAAATCCTAAGACTTTTTCCCCCCCATGAGCAATTCAGGTTGTTCTGATCCAAGGCAAGGGTTTCCCTGGTGCGGGATCAGCCAACGAGCCAAACATTGGTGGGACAGCTGCGGTGAAGCTATCACCCACCCGCCACATAACAGGTTAAAAATCACAGAGCACAAATCCGGTTTCCTAAAAGCGGCTTAGAGGCATATTGGATTTAAAGGGAAGAAAGAAAAGTTTTGCAAACTTACCCTCTGCCCCCGGCTGCAGGTTGGGTCTGTTCCCAGTCATCATGCTCCTGCCCCCGCTCTCCTCTGCAGGGATTGAATGTTGGCGCTGGTCGACTGATTCTCTGCTGGTTCCACTTTATTTTTTTATTTTTTGTTGCTTTATGGAAAGATTTACCCAGTGCATGAGACAGAGGACTCCTCTGGGTGCAGCCACATAGTCCTGGCTGAAGCTGTGAAGAGCAGAGTCCTGTCCTGCATCTCAGTGTCAGAGGCGAACCCCAGCCCACAGTCCCAGGGACCAATCACCAGTGCAGGGGAGGACTGGGGGAGCTCTCCGAGCTGTCATCCTGCAACAGAAAAGAAAATGTTTGAGGACACTTCCTTCCAACCATAGAGGGAACATACAGAAGCCTCATGGATGCTGCCTATATTATATAAGGCTTTACCGGTTATAGGGTCCTTAGGACGGGCTGATTGCAATGTGGCTTCGTACTGCAGAAAAAAAAAAAGCACACCGCGATTTGATGCCGTATAGCAAATTTCCATGGTTTTCTGGTAGTTAAGGGTGGAGCCTTCTTTTCAATTTTAACCAGTTCAGGACCAGGGTCATTTCAGTCTTCACGAACCAGACCTAGTTTGGCAATTTTTTTGCACTAATTAGGGGTCGTTTATTAAGACAGGTCTTAGGGCTCATTCAGACGGCAAAAATGCGGATCCGTTTTTTTGTGTGGATTAGATGCTGACCCTTTCACTTCTATTCCACGGTTCCGCAAAACAAATGAAACATGTCCTATACTTGTCCGTGAAAATCAGGACATGGCCCCATTGAAGTCTATAGGTCCGCAAAAATACTGAAGGCTATCCGTTTTTTTTTGCGGATCCGCAAAAAAAAGCATAGCATTCAGTATTTTTGCAGACAGCATACGGCCGTCTGAATGAGCCCTTAGGGTACTTTCACACTTGCGGCAGAGGATTCCGGCAGGCAGTTCCATCGCCTGCAATCCGGACGCAAACTGATGGCATTTGTCAGGCGGATCCGTCTGACAAATGCATTGAGATACCGAATTCGTCTCTCCAGTGACACCTGGAAAAACGGATCCGGTAAAAAAAATTTTTTTTTGCATTTTTAAAGGTCTGCACATGCGCAGACTGGAAGGCCGGATCCGTTTTGCCGGAACACTTAATGCCGGATCCGGCACTAATACACTTCAGTGTAAATTAATGCCGGATCCTGCATTCCAGCAAGTGATCAGTATTTTTGGTTGGAGAGAAAACTGCAGCATGCTGCGGCATTTTCTCCGTCCAAAAAACGTAAGAGGGACTGAACTGATGCATCCTGAACAGTGATGGCCACTTCGCATTGTTCACCCAAGAACACATTCTGGCTGCCATCTTTTCTCACAAGTCCGGCGAGGCACAGGTAAGTCCTTACCTGTGCCTGTGCCGCGAGCCGGTCTGAAACAAATGCGGTCAGCGGGAGCAGGCAGTTCCGAGAACAGCCTGATGAAGGCCCCCGGCGGCTGTTCTCGGAACTGCCTGCTCCTGCTGACCGCATTTAATTTCAGACCGGCTCGCTCACAGGCCCAGGTAAGGACTTACCTGTGCCTCGCCGGACTTGTAAGAAAAGATGGCAGCCAGAATGTGTTTGTGGGAGAACAATGCGAACTGGCCATCACTGATCCTGAACGGATTGCTCTCCATTCAGAATGCATTAGGATAAAACTGATCTGTTTTCTTCCGGTATTGAGCTCCTGTGACAGAACTCAATACCGGAAAACAAAAACGCTAGTGTGAAAGTACCCTGAGGCCTCATGCACACGACCGTTTTTCGGGTCCGCATCTGAGCCACAGTTTTTATGGCTCGGGTGCGGACCCATTCACTTCAATGGGGCCGCAAAATATGCGGACAGCACTCCGTTCCGTGGTCCGCAAAAATAATATCGCATGTCCTATTCTTGTCTGTTTTGCGGACAAGAATAGGCATTTCTACAATGGGCCGCCCATTCCGTTCCGCAAATTGCGGAAGGCACACGGGCGGCTTCCGTTTTTTGCGGTCCTGCCGTAAGAGTCAGCTAATTCATGACGAGGCATGCAAATTAGGCTAGCGGTATAGCCTTCCGGCAGACTGTTCCAACATAGAATGCCAAGAATCGGCCGGACAAAAAACATTGCACGCAACGGTATGTACCCGACCGATTCTCGGCATATTTGCTTATAGACGGACCGTGATACAGACCAAACACTCCCATTATAGTCTATGTGTCCGTGAAAAACATGGACACTACACGGATGGTACCCATGTTGCGTTTTCGTGTTTGGTCTATTTTCACTGACCGCTCACAGAAGACGCTCTGGAAATTAGCTTTCACTTGAGCAGCGGCCGTGGATACACAGAGGGCAAAAAATGGAGACGCGGACCTAACACAGACATCTTCATTGGTGAAACACCGGCTGATTTTTTTTCACGGATGTCAAACAGACACGGAAATGTGAATGAGGCCTATTATTACATGTACAATTTTTTTTTTTACGTGCAGAAATTGACCCATGGTGTGGATTTTAAAGTCCGTAAAGTACGGATTTCACCCTTTGAAATGCAAAGCATGAGATCGGAGCAAGTCCGTAACAAAATCCTCAAGTAACACATGTGCATTTGGTGCGGAAATGCTGAGAAATCCGCACAAGAATCCACGTGGAATTTCAGTGTTAAAGCCAGCACCCGTATGGTATGTTCAGCTGACTGTGGCGCCAGTATAGCCTGATTTCACAGTTCTCGCTCCTTAATGAGCTTATATGCTCCAGTTAAAATCAATGAACGGAATAAATGTTCGTGGATTTTATTGGCCACCATGTTATGCATCAATTTGATTGTACGGTAGCGTCCCTAATTGTGGGAAATAAACGTTTTTATTGAGAACTGAACCTTGCTGTGCTGTACACGTGTTCTTTGATTCTACAAAATTGGGAAAAAGGGAAGAGTATATATAATTAGTGGATGTATGGATTAGTGGAGGTATGCAAAAAATATGGTAACGGTATGTATGTTCACTCCATTTTTGATTTAGGAAGTCATATTGTCTCATGTTTCAAAAATGTTTTAGTGAATGTATTTTTGGAATATGTTTAATCCTACAATATAGTTAGATATATGTTTGGTTCCAAGCCACACACAGCAAACCTGACCACTGAAAAGATTGGGACATTGTAAGAAAGCTTATTTGTAGTGCAACATTGCGACATTTGTAAAATGTAAAAGATCTGGGTCCCCCGACACTCTCTGTATACGGGCCTCTGACAATGACATTTCGACAAGGACCTGTGACCACTGCAGCCAACCACATTCAATGGTCGCACGTGTCCATGTCCAAACCTCATAATTGCTGGTCAGGATACAGAGACCAGTGAAGTCTAGAAAGTGGTGGCACAGGAGAGACTGAGGATCAGTAAGGTGGGTATTGCTTATTTACACCATTGTAATCTTTCAGTCCAAAATTTCAAGGTGATGGACAATCCCTGTTATGGCGGAGGCTTGTGCCAGCCACCGCCTCACTCTTATAGGCGAGCAAGGCTGCTGCAGTAGTCTCCAGTGATTCGTGCCCGCTGGCGTCCTGCCTCTTCATCCCGGCGAGCCCCTTGATCCCTCCTCGCAGGCTGAGTCCTGCTGCACCCCTGGCTCTGCCAGTTGGGCATGAACTTCTTCCATTCAGCTCTTAAAAGGACAGTGTGTGACCTAATCTTCCCTAGCTAATGGCTGGTCACCTTAGGGTATTTAGGGCACCTCCCCCTGTGGGAGGGTGCCTGAGCAATTGATTGTAATCATCTAGTTTCCTGCAAAGGAGCGCTACTTGTGTTGCTTCTATCTCCAGTATACCAGCTTCTGCCAGACTCTGATTTGAACCTTCATTGCCTGACCTGACCTCTGCCTGATCTCCGTACTGGCTCTGAGCTGCCTGCCCGACCCCCAGATTGACTTTAAACTGCACAGAATCTCCCTGCCCCTTACCTCGGCCTGATCTCCGTACTGGCCCTGACCTGAGGTGCCTGCCTGACCCTCAGATTGACTTTGAACTGCACAGAATCTGCCTGCCCTGACCTCAGCCTGATCTCCGTACTGGCCCTGAGCTGCCTGCTCGAACCTCAGACTGACACTGGATTGCACAAAGTCCGTCTGCCCTTACCTCGGCCTGATCTCTGCACTGGCCCTGACCTGAGGTGCCTGCCTGACCCTCAGACTGACTTTGAACTGCACAGAATCTGCCTGCCCTTACCTCGGCCTTATCTCTGTCTGTACTGGCCCTGAGCTGCCTGCTCGAACCTCAGACTGACACTGGATTGCACAAAGTCCGTTTGCCCTTACCTCGGCTTGCCCCTGACTACAGTTTCACCAGTAGACACAGCTGATCTACAACCACTTTGTTACAACCCCTTTAATAAGTGAACAAAAGATGTTTCACCCTGTAAAAATGCCAAATATAAAAGGTCAGCGCTTCACAACGATTTGTGTGTGTGTACCCAGAAAAACACAATCCGATCGATAGTGCATGCAATGTTTTCTGATGGGAATATCTCCCTTATTTACTGATATCGCAGACAGAATGTTGAATGGAATTTTTTACTGTGTCTTACAACAATATTACATCTCCCAACATCCCGTGTGATATGGAGGCCAGGCACAAATTACACCAGATGGCTATACATCGTGAGATTTATTCATGGATCGTAGACAAATGCATCCTGATGACTAAATCACTATCCATCATCTGACGTATTCCAAAATGGTTAAATTCCAGATTTGCAGAAATCTCCGTAATTATAATCCATAATAAGAGTGATAGACCGCAGTCTGTGGCTGCAGGACTGGCCCTACAACATTGTCACTTACTGTGTCACATCCAGTCTATATACTTACAGGATAATTGATGGCTGTAATCGCCCCACACTTCTTGTGAACATCCAGTGACATCTAACAAGAACTCATGGTAATTAGGTTACGTTAAATCACCCAGTAATGTGGCAGCTCAACTGTGATAATTGGACAGCATCAGATGGAAGAAAATCAGCTCCAATCAGGGAGACTCCTGGTGGCCACTGTCTTGGCAAAACAGAGACAGATTCAGGTATTCGGAACTATTAAAAAACTAAGACCCTCGGATGTTTCATCCCTACCTATTATTAAGTCCAATTCAAAAACAGTGTACAGCAGGCTCCTATACTGCCCCTAGTGGAAGCTGCAAGTGCTGCCTGAATTATGACTTGTCCATGCAGGTTTGCAGTGGGCTAAAGAATATTCCAGGAAGCTTCCACAGATTACCGCTATTGATACGCCACTGATAACCGATATCCAATACTCATCTTAGTATTACAATTTGACTTGCATCGAGTCAACGTAATGACTGAATTTCCATAAAACAGCTATTATGCTGAAAGATAGGCATTTAGTGGTGAGGTGAATACTACCCACCTTGCCTTGAAGCCCTCAAGATCTTATCCTGGCTCTATTTAGAAGCCATTCATGATTTTTGGAAAGCTGGGTGCCCCGTTCTTTACAAACGTAGCCCATCTCCATATTCAGATTATAAAGAGGTAACCACAATTTTTGGGGGCCAAAAAAAAATGACTAAAAAACACCCGATTTGGTCAGTGGCTTGCCAATGTAGTGCGTTTTACCACCTGGCGATTTTTTTATGACTATTTTGTATGTCTTGCAATTTTTTTTTAAAGGAAAGTATTACCACCCAGTGTCTGTAGAGCAGTGTGGGGAAAATACAGCTACAAAAAAAAAAACTATGAATGTCTATGGAGCAAAACCAAACCTAGAGCATGCAGTGATTTAGAAAAATGGGCTAGTGACTAGGGATGAGCGAACTCGAACTGTATAGTTCGGGTTCGTACCGAATTTTGGGGTGTCCGTGACACGGACCCGAACCCGGACATTTTCGTAAAAGTCCGGGTTCGGGTTCGGTGTTCGTCGCTTTCTTCGCGCTTTTGTGACGCTTTCTTGGCGCTTTTTGAAAGGCTGCAAAGCAGCCAATCAACAAGCGTCATACTACTTGCCCCAAGAGGCCATCACAGCCATGCCTACTATTGGCATGGCTGTGATTGGCCAGAGCACCATGTGACCCAGCCTCTATTTAAGCTGGAGTCACATAGCGCCGCCCGTCACTCTGCTCTGATTAGCGTAGGGAGAGGTTGCGGCTGCGACAGTAGGGCGAGATTAGGCAGATTAACTCCTCCAAAGGACTTGATTAACTGATCGATCTGCAGCTGTGGATCATTGAGCTGCTGATCCTCAATTGCTCACTGTTTTTAGGCTGCACAGACCGTTTGTCAGTCACATTTTTCTGGGGTGATCGGCGGCCATTTTGTGTCTTGTGGTGCGCCAGCACAAGCTGCGACCAAGTGCATTTAACCCTCAATGGTGTGGTTGTTTTTTGGCTAAAGCCTACATCAGGGTGAAGCTGTCACACCAAGTGCATTTAACCAGCAATAGTCTGTTCATTTTTTGGCCATATACAAAATCAGGGGCAAGCTGCGCCTGTCACCAAGTGCATTTAACCCTCAATGGTGTGGTTGTTTTTTGGCTAAAGCCTACATCAGGGTGAAGCTGTCACACCAAGTGCATTTAACCAGCAATAGTCTGTTCATTTTTTGGCCATATACTAAATCAGGGGCAAGCTGCGCCTGTCACCAAGTGCATTTAACCCTCAATGGTGTGGTTGTTTTTTGGCTAAAGCCTACATCAGGGTGAAGCTGTCACACCAAGTGCATTTAACCAGCAATAGTCTGTTTATTTTTTGGCCATATCCCAGTCTAATTCTGTCACTAAATCCATACCGGTCACCCAGCGCCTAAATACTAGGCCTCAAATTTATATCCAGCTAAATCTGTCCCTAGTGCTGTAGCTGGGCGAGTTATTTAGTGTCCGTTCAAGCACATTTCTTGTTCTGGGTTGAAATACAATTCCCAATTTAGCAATTTCATAATTTAGTGGTTTCTGCTATATCAGAGCTATTTGAAATCTATCCCTAAAAGGGTATATAATATTCAAGGTGCACATTGGGTCATTCAGAATAACTTCACACACACCCGCTACTGTGTATTTCCAAGTCTAATTCTGTCACTAAACCCATACCTGTCACGCAGCGCCTAAATACTAGGCCTCAAATTTATATCCAGCTAAATCTGTCCCTAGTGCTGTAGCTGGGCGAGTTATTTAGTGTCCGTTCAAGCACATTTCTTGTTCTGGGTTGAAATACAATTCCCAATTTAGCAATTTCATAATTTAGTGGTTTCTGCTATATCAGAGCTATTTGAAATCTATCCCTAAAAGGGTATATAATATTCAAGGTGCACATTGGGTCATTCATAATAACTTCACACACACCCGCTACTGTGTATTTCCAAGTCTAATTCTGGCACTAAACCCATACCTGTCACCCAGCGCCTAAATACTAGGCCTCAAATTTATATCCCGCTAAATCTGTCCTTAGTGCTGTAGCTGGGCGAGTTATTTAGTGTCCGTTCAAGCACATTTCTTGTTCTGGGTTGAAATACAATTCCCAATTTAGCAATTTCATAATTTAGTGGTTTCTGCTATATCAGAGCTATTTGAAATCTATCCCTAAAAGGGTATATAATATTCAAGGTGCACATTGGGTCATTCAGAATAACTTCACACACACCCGCTACTGTGTATTTCCAAGTCTAATTCTGGCACTAAACCCATACCTGTCACCCAGCGCCTAAATACTAGGCCTCAAATTTATATCCCGCTAAATCTGTCCTTAGTGCTGTAGCTGGGCGAGTTATTTAGTGTCCGTTCAAGCACATTTCTTGTTCTGGGTTGAAATACAATTCCCAATTTAGCAATTTCATAATTTAGTGGTTTCTGCTATATCAGAGCTATTTGAAATCTATCCCTAAAAGGGTATATAATATTCAAGGTGCACATTGGGTCATTCAGAATAACTTCACACACACCCGCTACTGTGTATTTCCAAGTCTAATTCTGGCACTAAACCCATACCTGTCACCCAGCGCCTAAATACTAGGCCTCAAATTTATATCCCGCTAAATCTGTCCTTAGTGCTGTAGCTGGGCGAGTTATTTAGTGTCCGTTCAAGCACATTTCTTGTTCTGGGTTGAAATACAATTCCCAATTTAGCAATTTCATAATTTAGTGGTTTCTGCTATATCAGAGCTATTTGAAATCTATCCCTAAAAGGGTATATAATATTCAAGGTGCACATTGGGTCATTCAGAATAACTTCACACACACCCGCTACTGTGTATTTCCAAGTCTAATTCTGGCACTAAACCCATACCTGTCACCCAGCGCCTAAATACTAGGCCTCAAATTTATATCCCGCTAAATCTGTCCTTAGTGCTGTAGCTGGGCGAGTTATTTAGTGTCCGTTCAAGCACATTTCTTGTTCTGGGTTGAAATACAATTCCCAATTTAGCAATTTCATAATTTAGTGGTTTCTGCTATATCAGAGCTATTTGAAATCTATCCCTAAAAGGGTATATAATATTCAAGGTGCACATTGGGTCATTCAGAATAACTTCACACACACCCGCTACTGTGTATTTCCAAGTCTAATTCTGGCACTAAACCCATACCTGTCACCCAGCGCCTAAATACTAGGCCTCAAATTTATATCCCGCTAAATCTGTCCTTAGTGCTGTAGCTGGGCGAGTTATTTAGTGTCCGTTCAAGCACATTTCTTGTTCTGGGTTGAAATACAATTCCCAATTTAGCAATTTCATA